>NW_027473341.1:600000-1200000 GCF_050947335.1 Megachile rotundata | reverse complement strand
TTTGAATGTATGATTGTGATTGTATGATTGTGATTGTATGATTGTGATTGAATGATTGTGATTGTATGATTGTGATAGTATGATTGTGATTGTATGATTGTGATTGTATGATTGTGATTGTATGATTGTGATTGTATGATTGTGATTGTATGATTGTGATTGTATGATTGTATTTGGGAGATTGTATTTGGGAGATTGTATTTGGGAGATTGTATTTGGGAGATTGTAATTGTATGATTGCGATTGTATGATTGTGATTGTATGATTGCGATTGTATGATTGTGATTGTATGATTGTGATGTATGATTGTAATTGTATGATTATGATTGTATGATTGTGATTGTATGATTGTGATTGTATGATTGTGATTGTATGATTGTATTTGGGAGATTGTATTTGGGAGATTGTAATTGTATGATTGCGACTGTATGATTGTGATTGTATGATTGTGATTGTATGATTGTGATTGTATGATTGTGATTGTATGATTGTGAAAGTATGATTGTGATTGTATGATTGTGATTGTATGATTGTGATTGTATGATTGTGATTGTATGATTGTGATTGTATGATTGTGATTGTATGATTTTGAATGTATGATTGTGATTGTATGATTGTGATTGTATGATTGTGATGTATGACTGTAATTGTATGATTATGATTGTATGATTGTGATTGTATGATTGAGATTGTATGATTGTGATTGTATGCTTGCGATTGTATGATTGTGATTGTATGATTGTGATTGTATGATTGTGATTGTATGATTGTGATTGTATGATTATGATTGTATGATTGTGATTGTATGATTGTGATTGTATGATTGTGATTGTATGATTGTGATAGTATGATTGCGATTGTATGATTGTTATTGTATGACTGTGATTGTATGATTGTGATTGTATGATTGTGATTGTATGATTGTGAAAGTATGATTGTGATGGTATGATTGTGATTGTATGATTGTGATTGTATGATTGTGATTGTATGAGTGTGATTGTCTGATTGTGGTTGTGCGATTGTGATTGTACGATTGTGATTGTACGATTGTTATTGAATGATTGTGATTGTATGATTCTGACTGTATGATTGTGATTGCATGATTGTGATTGTATGATTGTGATTGTATGATTGTGATTGTATGATTGTGATTGTATGATTGTGATTGTCTGATTGTGGTTGTACGATTGTGATTGTACGATTGTGATTGTACGATTGTGATTGTATGATTGTGATTGTACGATTGTGATTGTATGATTGTGATTGCATGATTATGATTGTATGATTGTGATTGCATGATTGTGATTGTATGATTGTGATTGCATGATTTTGAATGTATGATTATGATTGTATGATTGTGATTGTATGATTGTATTTGGGTGATTGTATTTGGGAGATTGTATTTGGGAGATTGTAATTGTATGATTGCGATTGTATGATTGTGATTGTATGATTGTGATGTATGATTGTAATTGTATGATTATGATTGTATGATTGTAATGGTATGATTGTGATTGTATGATTGCGATCGTATGATTGTGATTGCATGATTATGATTGTATGATTGTGATTGTATGATTGCGATTGTATGATTGTGATTGTATGATTATGATTGTATTTTTGTGATTGTATGATTGTGATTGTATGATTGTGATTGTATGATTGTGATTGTATGATTGTGATTGTCTGATTGTGGTTGTGCGATTGTGATTGTACGATTGTGATTGTACGATTGTGATTGTATGATTGTGATTGCATGATTATGATTGTATGATTGGGATTGCATGATTGTGATTGTATGATTGTGATTGCATGATTGTGATTGTCTGATTGTGACTGTATGATTGTGATTGTATGATTGTGATAGTATGATTTTGATTGTATGATTGTGATGTATGATTGTAATTGTATGATTATGATTGTATGATTGTGATTGTGTGATTGTGATTGTATGATTGTATTTGGGAGATTGTATTTGGGATATTGTAATTGTATGATTGCGATTGTATGATTGTGATTGTATGATTGTGATTGTATGATTGTGATTGTATGATTGTATTTGGGAGATTGTATTTGGGATATTGTAATTGTATGATTGCGATTGTATGATTGCGATTGTATGATTGTGATTGTATGATTGTGTATGTATGATTGTGATTGTATGATTGTATTTGGGAGATTGTATTTGGGATATTGTAATTGTATGATTGCGATTTTATGATTGTGATTGTATGATTGTGATGTATGATTGTAATTGTATGATTATGATTGTATGATTGTGATTGTATGAGTGTGATGGTATGATTGTGATTGTATGATTGCGATCGTATGATTGTGATTGTATGATTATGATTGTATGATTGTGATTGTATGATTTCGATTGTATGAATGCGATTGTATGATTGTGATTGCATAATTGTGATTGTATGATTGTGATTGTATGATTGTGATTGTCTGATTGTGGTTGTATGATTGTGATTGTATGATTGAGATTGTATGATTGTGATTGTATGATTGCGATTGTATGATTGCGATTGTATGATTGCGATTGTATGATTGTGATTGTATGATTGTGATTGTATGATTGTGATGTATGATTGTAATTGTATGATTATGATTGTATGATTGTGATTGTATGATTGTGATTGTATGATTGAGATTGTATGATTGTGATTGTATGCTTGCGATTGTATGATTGTGATTGTATGATTGTGATTCTTTGATTGTGATTGTATGATTATGATTGTATGATTGTGATTGTATGATTGTGATTGTATGATTGTGACTGTATGATTGTGATTGTATGATTGTGATAGTATGATTTTGATTGTATGATTGTATTTGGGAGATTGTATTTGGGATATTGTAATTGTATGATTGCGATTGTATGATTGTGATTGTATGATTGTGATTGTATGATTGTGATTGTATGATTGTATTTGGGAGATTGTATTTGGGATATTGTAATTGTATGATTGCGATTGTATGATTGCGATTGTATGATTGTGATTGTATGATTGTGTATGTATGATTGTGATTGTATGATTGTATTTGGGAGATTGTATTTGGGATATTGTAATTGTATGATTGCGATTGTATGATTGTGATTGTATGATTAAGTTTGTATTTTTGTGATTTTATGATTGTGATTGTATGATTGTGATTGTATGATTGTGATTGTATGATTGTGATTGTATGATTGTGATTGTATGATTGTGATTGTATGATTGCGATTGTATGAATGCGATTGTATGATTGTGATTGCATAATTGTGATTGTATGATTGTGATTGTATGATTGTGATTGTCTGTTTGTGGTTGTATGATTGTGATTGTATGATTGAGATTGTATGATTGTGAGTGTATGATTGCGATTGTATAATTGCGATTGTATGATTGTGATTGTATGATTGTGATTGTATGATTGTGATTGTATGATTGTGATTGTATGATTGTGATTGTATGATTGTGAAAGTATGATTGTGATTGTATGATTATGATTGTATGATTGTGATTGTATGATTGTGATTGTATGATTGTATTTGGGAGATTGTATTTGGGAGATTGTAATTGTATGATTGCGATTGTATGATTGTGATTGTATGATTGTGATTGTATGCTTGCGATTGTATGATTGTGATTGTATGATTGTGATTGTATGATTGTATTTGGGAGATTGTATTTGGGATATTGTAATTGTATGATTGCGATTGTATGATTGTGATTGTATGATTGTGATGTATGATTGTAATTGTATGATTATGATTGTATGATTGTGATTGTATGATTGTGATTGTATGATTGAGATTGTATGATTGTGATTGTATGCTTGCGATTGTATGATTGTGATTGTATGATTGTGATTCTTTGATTGTGATTGTATGATTGTGATTGTATGATTGTGATTGTATGATTGTGATTGTATGATTGTGATTATACGATTGTGATTGTATGGTTGTGATTGTATGATTGTGATAGTATGATTGTGATTATATGATTGTGATTGTATGAGTGTGATTGTGTGATTGTGGTTGTGCGATTGAGATTGTACGATTGTGATTGTACGATTGTGATTGAATGATTGTGATTGTATGATTATAATTGTATGATTGTGATTGCATGATTGTGATTGTATGATTGTGATTGCATGATTTTGAATGTATGATTGTGATTGTATGATTGTGATTGTATGATTGTGATTGAATGATTGTGATTGTATGATTGTGATAGTATGATTGTGATTGTATGATTGTGATTGTATGATTGTGATTGTATGATTGTGATTGTATGATTGTGATTGTATGATTGTGATTGTATGATTGTATTTGGGAGATTGTATTTGGGAGATTGTATTTGGGAGATTGTATTTGGGAGATTGTATTTGGGAGATTGTAATTGTATGATTGCGATTGTATGATTGTGATTGTATGATTGCGATTGTATGATTGTGATTGTATGATTGTGATGTATGATTGTAATTGTATGATTATGATTGTATGATTGTGATTGTATGATTGTGATTGTATGATTGTGATTGTATGATTGTATTTGGGAGATTGTATTTGGGAGATTGTAATTGTATGATTGCGACTGTATGATTGTGATTGTATGATTGTGATTGTATGATTGTGATTGTATGATTGTGATTGTATGATTGTGAAAGTATGATTGTGATTGTATGATTGTGATTGTATGATTGTGATTGTATGATTGTGATTGTATGATTGTGATTGTATGATTGTGATTGTATGATTTTGAATGTATGATTGTGATTGTATGATTGTGATTGTATGATTGTGATGTATGACTGTAATTGTATGATTATGATTGTATGATTGTGATTGTATGATTGAGATTGTATGATTGTGATTGTGTGCTTGCGATTGTATGATTGTGATTGTATGATTGTGATTGTATGATTGTGATTGTATGATTGTGATTGTATGATTATGATTGTATGATTGTGATTGTATGATTGTGATTGTATGATTGTGATTGTATGATTGTGATAGTATGATTGCGATTGTATGATTGTTATTGTATGACTGTGATTGTATGATTGTGATTGTATGATTGTGATTGTATGATTGTGAAAGTATGATTGTGATGGTATGATTGTGATTGTATGATTGTGATTGTATGATTGTGATTGTATGAGTGTGATTGTCTGATTGTGGTTGTGCGATTGTGATTGTACGATTGTGATTGTACGATTGTTATTGAATGATTGTGATTGTATGATTCTGACTGTATGATTGTGATTGCATGATTGTGATTGTATGATTGTGATTGTATGATTGTGATTGTATGATTGTGATTGTATGATTGTGATTGTCTGATTGTGGTTGTACGATTGTGATTGTACGATTGTGATTGTACGATTGTGATTGTATGATTGTGATTGTACGATTGTGATTGTATGATTGTGATTGCATGATTATGATTGTATGATTGTGATTGCATGATTGTGATTGTATGATTGTGATTGCATGATTTTGAATGTATGATTATGATTGTATGATTGTGATTGTATGATTGTATTTGGGTGATTGTATTTGGGAGATTGTATTTGGGAGATTGTAATTGTATGATTGCGATTGTATGATTGTGATTGTATGATTGTGATGTATGATTGTAATTGTATGATTATGATTGTATGATTGTAATGGTATGATTGTGATTGTATGATTGCGATCGTATGATTGTGATTGCATGATTATGATTGTATGATTGTGATTGTATGATTGCGATTGTATGATTGTGATTGTATGATTATGATTGTATTTTTGTGATTGTATGATTGTGATTGTATGATTGTGATTGTATGATTGTGATTGTATGATTGTGATTGTATGATTGTGATTGTCTGATTGTGGTTGTGCGATTGTGATTGTACGATTGTGATTGTACGATTGTGATTGTATGATTGTGATTGCATGATTATGATTGTATGATTGGGATTGCATGATTGTTATTGTATGATTGTGATTGCATGATTTTGAATGTCTGATTGTGATTGTATGATTGTGATTGTATGATTGTGATTGTATGATTGTGATTGTATGATTGTGATTGTATGATTGTGGTTGTATGATTGTGATTGTATGATTGTGATAGTATGATTGTGATTGTATGATTGTGATTGTATGATTGTGATTGTATGATTATGATTGTATGATTGTGATTGTATGATTGTATTTGGGTGATTGTATTTGCGAGATTGTGTTTGGGAGATTGTAATTGTATGATTGCGATTGTATGATTGTGATTGTATGATTGCGATTGTATGAATGCGATTGTATGATTGTGATTGTATGATTGTGATTGTATGATTGTGATTGTATGATTGTGATTGTATGATTGTGATTGTATGATTGTATTTGGGAGATTGTATTTGGGATATTGTAATTGTATGATTGTATTTGGGAGATTGTATTTGGGATATTGTATTTGGGATATTGTGATTGTATGATTTTATTTGGGAGATTGTATTTGGGATATTGTAATTGTATGATTGCGATTGTATGATTGTGATTGTATGATTGTGATGTATGATTGTAATTGTATGATTATGATTGTATGATTGTGAGTGTATGATTGAGATTGTATGATTGTGATTGTATGCTTGCGATTGTATGAATGTGATTGTATGATTGTGATTGTATGATTGTGATTGTATGATTGTGATTGTATGATTGTGATTGTATGATTGTGATTGTATGATTGTGATTGTATGATTGTGATTGTATGATTGTGATTGTATGATTGTGAATGTACGATTGTGATTGTACGATTGTGATTGTATGATTGTGATAGTATGATTGTGATTGTATGATTGTGATTGCATGATTATGATTGTATGATTGGGATTGCATGATTGTGATTGTATGATTGTGATTGCATGATTTTGAATGTCTGATTGTGATTGTATGATTGTGATTGTATGATTGTGATTGTATGATTGTGATTGTATGATTGTGATTGTATGATTGTGATTGTATGATTGTGATAGTATGATTGTGATTGTATGATTGTGATTGTATGACTGTGATTGTATGATTATGATTGTATGATTGTGATTGTATGATTGTATTTGGGTGATTGTATTGGCGAGATTGTATTTGGGTGATTGTATTTGCGAGATTGTATTTGGGAGATTGTAATTGTATGATTGCGATTGTATGATTGTGATTGTATGATTGCGATTGTATGAATGCGATTGTATGATTGTGATTGTATGATTGTGATTGTATGATTGTGATTGTATGATTGTGATTGTATGATTGTATTTGGGAGATTGTATTTGGGATATTGTAATTGTATGATTGTATTTGGGAGATTGTATTTGGGATATTGTATTTGGGATATTGTATTTGGGATATTGTGATTGTATGATTTTATTTGGGAGATTGTATTTGGGATATTGTAATTGTATGATTGCGATTGTATGATTGTGATTGTATGATTGTGATGTATGATTGTAATTGTATGATTATGATTGTATGATTGTGAGTGTATGATTGAGATTGTATGATTGTGATTGTATGCTTGCGATTGTATGAATGTGATTGTATGATTGTGATTGTATGATTGTGATTGTATGATTGTGATTGTATGATTGTGATTGTATGATTGTGATTGTATGATTGTGATTGTATGATTGTGATTGTATGATTGTGAATGTACGATTGTGATTGTATGATTGTGATTGTATGATTGTGATAGTATGATTGTGATTGTATGACTGTGATTTTATGATTGTGATTGTATGATTGTGATTGTATGATTGTGATTGTATGATTGTGATTGTATGATTGTGATTGTATGATTGTGATTGTATGATTGTGATTGTATGATTGTGATTGTATGATTGTGATTGTATGATTGTGATTGTATGATTGTGATTGTATGATTGTGATTGTATGATTGTGATTGTATGATTGTGATTGTATGATTGTATTTGGGATATTGTAATTGTATGATTGCGATTGTATGATTGTGATTGTATGATTGTGATTGTATGATTGTGATTGTATGAGTGTGATTGTGTGATTGTGGTTGTGCGATTGAGATTGTACGATTGTGATTGTACGATTGTGATTGAATGATTGTGATTGTATGATTATAATTGTATGATTATGATTGTATGATTGTGATTGTATGATTGAGATTGTATGATTGTGATTGTATGATTGCGATTGTATGATTGTGATTGTATGAAGGTGATTGTATGATTGCGATTGTATGATTGTGATTGTATGAGTGTGATTGTCTGATTGTGGTTGTGCGATTGTGATTGTACGATTGTGAATGTACGATTGTGATTGTATGACTGTGATTGTATGAATATGATTGTATGATTGTGATTACATGATTGTGATTGTATGATTGTGATTGCATGATTTTGAATGTATGATTGTGATTGAATGGTTGTGATTGTATGATTGTGATCGTATGATTGTGATTGTATGATTGTGATTGTATGATTGCGATAGTATGATTGTGATTGTATGATTGTGATTGTATGATTGTGATGTATGATTGTAATTGTATGATTATGATTGTATGATTGTGATTGTATGATTGCGATTGTATGATTGTGATTGTATGCTTGCGATTGTATGATTGTGATTGTATGATTGTGATTGTATGATTGTATTTGGGAGATTGTATTTGGGATATTGTAATTGTATGATTGCGATTGTATGATTGTGATTGTATGATTGTGATGTATGATTGTAATTGTATGATTATGATTGTATGATTGTGATTGTATGATTGTGATTGTATGATTGAGATTGTATGATTGTGATTGTATGCTTGCGATTGTATGATTGTGATTGTGTGATTGTGATTCTTTGATTGTGATTGTATGATTGTGATTGTATGATTGTGATTGTATGATTGTGATTGTATGATTGTGATTATATGATTGTGATTGTATGGTTGTGATTGTATGATTGTGATAGTATGATTGTGATTATATGATTGTTATTGTATGACTGTGATTGTATGATTGTGATTGTATGATTGTGATAGTATGATTGTGAAAGTATGATTGTGAAAGTATGATTGTGATTGTATGATTGTGATTGTATGATTGTGATTCTATGATTGTGATTGTATGATTGTGATTGTATGATTGTGATTGTCTGATTGTGGTTGTGCGATTGTGATTGTACGATTGTGATTGTACGATTGTGATAGTATGATTGTGATTGTATGATTGAGATTGTATGATTGTGATTGTATGCTTGCGATTGTATGATTGTGATTGTATGATTGTGATTGTTTGATTGTATTTGGGAGATTGTATTTGGGAGATTGTAATTGTATGATTGCGATTGTATGATTGTGATTGTATGATTGCGATTGTATGATTGTGATTGTATGATTGTGATGTATGACTGTAATTGTATGATTATGATTGTATGATTGTGATTGTATGATTGAGATTGTATGATTGTGATTGTATGCTTGCGATTGTATGATTGTGATTGTATGATTGTGATTGTATGATTGTGATTGTATGATTGTGATAGTATGATTGTGATTGTATGATTGTGATTGTATGACTGTGATTGTATGATTGTGATTGTATGATTGTGATTGTATGATTGTGAAAGTATGATTGTGATGGTATGATTGTGATTGTTTGATTGTGATTGTATGATTGTGATTGTATGAGTGTGATTGTCTGATTGTGGTTGTGCGATTGTGATTGTACGATTATGATTGTACGATTGTTATTGAATGTTTGTGATTGTATGATTCTGATTGTATGATTGTGATTGCATGATTGTGATTGTATGATTGTATCTGGGAGATTGTATTTGGGAGATTGTAATTGTATGATTGCGATTGTGTGATTGTGATTATATGATTGCGATTGTATGATTGTGATTGTCTGATTGTGATGTATGATTGTAATTGTATGATTATGGTTGTATGATTGTGATTGTATGATTGTGATTGTATGATTGTATTTGGGTGATTGTATTTGGGGGATTGTATTTGGGAGATTGTAATTGTATGATTGCGATTGTATGATTGTGATTGTATGATTGTGATTGTATGATTGTGATTGTATGATTGTGATTGTATGATTGTGAATGTACGATTGTGATTGTACGATTGTGATTGTATGATTGTGATAGTATGATTGTGATTGTATGACTGTGATTGTATGACTGTGATTGTATGATTGTGATTGTATGATTGTGATTGTATGATTGTGAAAGTATGATTGTGATTGTATGATTGTGATTGTATGATTGTGATTGTATGATTGTGATTGTATGATTGTGATTGTATGATTGTGATTGTATGATTGTGATTGTATGATTGTGATTGTATGATTCTGATTGTATGATTGTGATTGCATGATTGTGATTGTATGATTGTATCTGGGAGATTGTATTTGGGAGATTGCATTTGGGAGATTGTAATTGTATGATTGCGATTGTATGATTGTGATTATATGATTGCGATTGTATGATTGTGATTGTCTGATTGTGATGTATGATTGTAATTGTATGATTATGATTGTATGATTGTGATTGTATGATTGTGATTGTATGATTGTATTTGGGTGATTGTATTTGGGAGATTGTATTTGGGAGATTGTAATTGTATGATTGCGATTGTATGATTGTGATTGTATGATTGCGATTGTATGAATGCGATTGTATGATTGTGATTGTATGATTGTGATTGTATGATTGTGATTGTATGATTGTGATTGTATGATTGTGATTGTATGATTGTGATTGTATGATTGTATTTGGGGGATTGTATTTGGGATATTGTAATTGTATGATTGCGATTGTATGATTGTGATTGTATGATTGTGATGTATGATTGTAATTGTATGATTATGATTGTATGATTGTGATTGTATGATTGAGATTGTATGATTGTGATTGTATGCTTGCGATTGTATGAATGTGATTGTATGATTGTGATTGTATGATTGTGATTGTATGATTGTGATTGTATGATTGTGATTGTATGATTGTGATTGTATGATTGTGATTGTATGATTGTGATTGTATGATTGTGATTGTATGATTGTGATTGTATGATTGTGATTGTATGATTGTGAATGTACGATTGTGATTGTACGATTGTGATTGTATGATTGTGATAGTATGATTGTGATTGTATGACTGTGATTGTATGACTGTGATTGTATGATTGTGATTGTATGATTGTGATTGTATGATTGTGAAAGTATGATTGTGATTGTATGATTGTGATTGTATGATTGTGATTGTATGACTGTGGTTGTACGATTGTGATTGTATGATTGTGAAAGTATGATTGTGATTGTACGATTGTGATTGTATGATTGTGAAAGTATGATTGTGATTGTATGATTGTGATTGTATGATTGTGATTGTATGATTGTGATAGTATGATTGTGATTGTATGATTGTGATTGTATGATTGTGATTGTATGATTGTGATTGTATGATTGTGATTGTATGATTGTGATTGTATGATTGTATTTGGGAGATTGTATTTGGGAGATTGTATTTGGGAGATTGTAATTGTATGATTGCGATTGTATGATTGTGATTGTATGATTGCGATTGTATGATTGTGATTGTATGATTGTGATGTATGATTGTAATTGTATGATTATGATTGTATGATTGTGATTGTATGATTGTGATTGTATGATTGTATCTGGGAGATTGTATTTGGGAGATTGTATTTGGGAGATTGTAATTGTATGATTGCGATTGCATGATTGTTATTGTATGATTGCGATTGTATGATTGTGATTGTATGATTGTGATTGTATGATTGTGATTGTATGATTGTGATTGTATGATTGTGATTGTCTGATTGTGGTTGTACGATTGTGATTGTACGATTGTGATTGTACGATTGTGATTGTATGATTGTGATTGCATGATTATGATTGTATGATTGTGATTGCATGATTGTGATTGTATGATTGTGATTGCATGATTTTGAATGTATGATTATGATTGTACGATTGTGATTGTATGATTGTATTTGGGTGATTGTATTTGGGAGATTGTATTTGGGATATTGTAATTTTATGATTGCGATTGTATGATTGCGATTGTATGATTGTGATTGTATGATTGTGTATGTATGATTGTGATTGTATGATTGTATTTGGGAGATTGTATTTGGGATATTGTAATTGTATGATTGCGATTGTATGATTGTGATTGTATGATTGTGATTGTATGATTGTGATTGTATGATTGTGATTGTATGATTGTGATTGTATGATTGTGATTGTATGATTGTGATTGTATGATTGTGATTGTATGATTGTGATTGTATGAGTGTGATTGTCTGATTGTGGTTGTGCGATTGTGATTGTACGATTGTGAATGTACGATTGTGATTGTATGATTGTGATTGTATGAATATGATTGTATGATTGTGATTGCATGATTGTGATTGTATGATTGTGATTGCATGATTTTGAATGTATGATTGTGATTGAATGGTTGTGATTGTATGATTGTGATCGTATGATTGTGATTGTATGATTGTGATTGTATGATTGCGATAGTATGATTGTGATTGTATGCTTGCGATTGTATGATTGTGATTGTATGATTATGATTGTATGATTGTATTTGGGAGATTGTATTTGGGATATTGTAATTGTATGATTGCGATTGTGTGATTGTGATTGTATGATTGTGATGTATGATTGTAATTGTATGATTATGATTGTATGATTGTGATTGTATGATTGTGATTGTATGATTGAGATTGTATGATTGTGATTGTATGCTTGCGATTGTATGATTGTGATTGTGTGATTGTGATTCTTTGATTGTGATTGTATGATTGTGATTGTATGATTGTGATTGTATGATTGTGATTGTATGATTGTGATTATATGATTGTGATTGTATGGTTGTGATTGTATGATTGTGATAGTATGATTGTGATTATATGATTATTATTGTATGACTGTGATTGTATGATTGTGATTGTATGATTGTGATAGTATGATTGTGAAAGTATGATTGTGATTGTATGATTGTGATTGTATGATTGTGATTGTATGATTGTGATTGTATGATTGTGATTGTATGATTGTGATTGTCTGATTGTGGTTGTGCGATTGTGATTGTACGATTGTGATTGTACGATTGTGATAGTATGATTGTGATTGTATGATTGTGATTGTATGATTGTGATTGTATGATTGTATTTGGGAGATTGTATTTGGGAGATTGTATTTGGGAGATTGTAATTGTATGATTGCGATTGTATGATTGTGATTGTATGATTGCGATTGTATGATTGTGATTGTATGATTGTGATGTATGATTGTAATTGTATGATTATGATTGTATGATTGTGATTGTATGATTGTGATTGTATGATTGTGATTGTATGATTGTATTTGGCAGATTGTAGTTGGGAGATTGTATTTGGGAGATTGTAATTGTATGATTGCGATTGTATGATTGTGATTGTATGATTGTGATTGTATGATTGTGACTGTATGATTGTGATTGTATGATTGTGATAGTATGATTGTGATTGTATGATTGTGATGTATGATTGTAATTGTATGATTATGATTGTATGATTGTGATTGTGTGATTGTGATTGTATGATTGTATTTGGGAGATTGTATTTGGGATATTGTAATTGTATGATTGCGATTGTATGATTGTGATTGTATGATTGTGATTGTATGATTGTGATTGTATGATTGTATTTGGGAGATTGTATTTGGGATATTGTAATTGTATGATTGCGATTGTATGATTGCGATTGTATGATTGCGATTGTATGATTGTGATTGTATGATTGTGTATGTATGATTGTGATTGTATGATTGTATTTGGGAGATTGTATTTGGGATATTGTAATTGTATGATTGTGATTGTATGATTGTATTTGGGAGATTGTATTTGGGATATTGTAATTGTATGATTGCGATTGTATAATTGTGATTGTATGATTGTGATGTATGATTGTAATTGTATGATTATGATTGTATGATTGTGAGTGTATGATTGAGATTGTATGATTGTGATTGTATGCTTGCGATTGTATGAATGTGATTGTATGATTGTGATTGTATGATTGTGATTGTATGATTGTGATTGTATGATTGTGATTGTATGATTGTGATTGTATGATTGTGATTGTATGATTGTGATTGTATGATTGTATTTGGGATATTGTAATTGTATGACTGTGATTGTATGATTGTGATTGTATGATTGTGATTGTATGATTGTGATTGTATGATTGTGATTGTATGATTGTGATTGTATGATTGTGATTGTATGAGTGTGATTGTCTGATTGTGGTTGTGCGATTGTGATTGTACGATTGTGAATGTACGATTGTGATTGTATGATTGTGATTGTATGAATATGATTGTATGATTGTGATTGCATGATTGTGATTGTATGATTGTGATTGCATGATTTTGAATGTATGATTGTGATTGAATGGTTGTGATTGTATGATTGTGATCGTATGATTGTGATCGTATGATTGTGATTGTATGATTGTGATTGTATGATTGTGATTGTATGATTGTGATTGTCTGATTGTGGTTGTGCGATTGTGATTGTACGATTGTGATTGTACGATTGTGATAGTATGATTGTGATTGTATGATTGTGATTGTATGATTGTATTTGGGAGATTGTATTTGGGAGATTGTATTTGGGAGATTGTAATTGTATGATTGCGATTGTATGATTGTGATTGTATGATTGCCATTGTATGATTGTGATTGTATGATTGTGATGTATGATTGTAATTGTATGATTATGATTGTATGATTGTGATTGTATGATTGTGATTGTATGATTGTGATTGTATGATTGTATTTGGCAGATTGTAGTTGGGAGATTGTATTTGGGAGATTGTAATTGTATGATTGCGATTGTATGATTGTGATTGTATGATTGTGATTGTATGATTGTGACTGTATGATTGTGATTGTATGATTGTGATAGTATGATTGTGATTGTATGATTGTGATGTATGATTGTAATTGTATGATTATGATTGTATGATTGTGATTGTGTGATTGTGATTGTATGATTGTATTTGGGAGATTGTATTTGGGATATTGTAATTGTATGATTGCGATTGTATGATTGTGATTGTATGATTGTGATTGTATGATTGTGATTGTATGATTGTATTTGGGAGATTGTATTTGGGATATTGTAATTGTATGATTGCGATTGTATGATTGCGATTGTATGATTGCGATTGTATGATTGTGATTGTATGATTGTGTATGTATGATTGTGATTGTATGATTGTATTTGGGAGATTGTATTTGGGATATTGTAATTGTATGATTGTGATTGTATGATTGTATTTGGGAGATTGTATTTGGGATATTGTAATTGTATGATTGCGATTGTATAATTGTGATTGTATGATTGTGATGTATGATTGTAATTGTATGATTATGATTGTATGATTGTGAGTGTATGATTGAGATTGTATGATTGTGATTGTATGCTTGCGATTGTATGAATGTGATTGTATGATTGTGATTGTATGATTGTGATTGTATGATTGTGATTGTATGATTGTGATTGTATGATTGTGATTGTATGATTGTGATTGTATGATTGTGATTGTATGATTGTGAATGTACGATTGTGATTGTATGATTGTGATTGTATGATTGTGATAGTATGATTGTGATTGTATGACTGTGATTGTATGATTGTGATTGTATGATTGTGATTGTATGATTGTGATTGTATGATTGTGATTGTATGATTGTGATTGTATGATTGTGATTGTATGATTGTGATTGTATGATTGTGATTGTATGATTGTGATTGTATGATTGTGATTGTATGATTGTGATTGTATGATTGTGATTGTATGATTGTGATTGTATGATTGTGATTGTATGATTGTGATTGTATGATTGTATTTGGGATATTGTAATTGTATGATTGCGATTGTATGATTGTGATTGTATGATTGTGATTGTATGATTGTGATTGTATGAGTGTGATTGTGTGATTGTGGTTGTGCGATTGAGATTGTACGATTGTGATTGTACGATTGTGATTGAATGATTGTGATTGTATGATTATAATTGTATGATTGTGATTGCATGATTGTGATTGTATGATTGTGATTGCATGATTTTGAATGTATGATTGTGATTGTATGATTGTGATTGTATGATTGTGATTGTATGATTGTGATTGTATGATTGTGATTGTATGATTGTGATTGTATGATTGTGATTATATGATTGTGATTGTATGGTTGTGATTGTATGATTGTGATAGTATGATTGTGATTATATGATTATTATTGTATGACTGTGATTGTATGATTGTGATTGTATGATTGTGATAGTATGATTGTGAAAGTATGATTGTGATTGTATGATTGTGATTGTATGATTGTGATTGTATGATTGTGATTGTATGATTGTGATTGTATGATTGTGATTGTCTGATTATGATTGTATGATTGTGATTGTGTGATTGTGATTGTATGATTGTATTTGGGAGATTGTATTTGGGATATTGTAATTGTATGATTGCGATTGTATGATTGTGATTGTATGATTGTGATTGTATGATTGTGATTGTATGATTGTATTTGGGAGATTGTATTTGGGATATTGTAATTGTATGATTGCGATTGTATGATTGCGATTGTATGATTGTGATTGTATGATTGTGTATGTATGATTGTGATGTATGATTGTAATTGTATGATTATGATTGTATGATTGTGATTGTATGATTGTGATTGTATGATTGTATTTGGGAGATTGTAGTTGGGAGATTGTATTTGGGAGATTGTAATTGTATGATTGTGATAGTATGATTGTGATTGTATGATTGTGATTGTATGATTGTGATTGTATGATTGTGATTGTATGATTGTGATAGTATGATTGTGATTGTATGATTGTGATTGTATGATTGTGATTGTATGATTGTGATTGTATGATTGTGATTGTATGATTGTATTTGGGAGATTGTATTTGGGAGATTGTACTTGGGAGATTGTGATTGTATGATTGCGATTGTATGATTGTGATTGTATGATTGCGATTGTATGATTGTGATTGTATGATTGTGATGTATGATTGTAATTGTATGATTATGATTGTATGATTGTGATTGTATGATTGTGATTGTATGATTGTATTTGGGAGATTGTATTTGGGATATTGTAATTGTATGATTGCGATTGTATGATTGCGATTGTATGATTGTGATTGTATGATTGTGTATGTATGATTGTGATTGTATGATTGTATTTGGGAGATTGTATTTGGGATATTGTAATTGTATGATTGCGATTGTATGATTGTGATTGTATGATTGTGATGTATGATTGTAATTGTATGATTATGATTGTATGATTGTGATTGTATGATTGTGATGGTATGATTGTGATTGTATGATTGCGATCGTATGATTGTGATTGTATGATTATGATTGTATGATTGTGATTGTACGATTGCGATTGTATGATTGTCATTGTATGATTAAGTTTGTATTTTTGTGATTTTATGATTGTGATTGTATGATTGTGATTGTATGATTGTGATTGTTTGATTGCGATTGTATGAATGCGATTGTATGATTGTGATTGCATAATTGTGATTGTATGATTGTGATTGTATGATTGTGATTGTCTGTTTGTGGTTGTATGATTGTGATTGTATGATTGAGATTGTATGATTGTGATTGTATGATTGCGATTGTATAATTGCGATTGTATGATTGTGATTGTATGATTGTGATTGTATGATTGTGATTGTATGATTGTGATTGTATGATTGTGATTGTATGATTGTGATTGTATGATTGTGATTGTATGATTGTGAAAGTATGATTGTGATTGTATGATTATGATTGTATGATTGTGATTGTATGATTGTGATTGTATGATTGTATTTGGGAGATTGTATTTGGGAGATTGTAATTGTATGATTGCGATTGTATGATTGTGATTGTATGATTGCGATTGTATGATTGTGATTGTATGATTGTGATGTATGGTTGTAATTGTATGATTATGATTCTATGATTGTAATTGTATGATTGAGATTGTATGATTGTGATTGTATGATTGCGATTGTATGATTGTGATTGTATGATTGCGATTGTATGATTGTGATTGTATGATTGTGATGTATGATTGTAATTGTATGATAATGATTGTATGATTGTGATTGTATGATTGAGATTGTATGATTGTGATTGTATGATTGCGATTGTATGATTGTGATTGTATGAAGGTGATTGTATGATTGCGATTGTATGATTGTGATTGTATGATTGTGATTGTATGATTGTGATTGTATGATTGTGATTGTATGATTGTGATTGTATGATTGTGAAATTATGATTGTGATTGTATGATTGTGATTGTATGATTGTGATTGTATGATTGTGATTGTATGAGTGTGATTGTCTGATTGTGGTTGTGCGATTGTGATTGTACGATTGTGAATGTACCATTGTGATTGTATGATTGTGATTGTATGAATATGATTGTATGATTGTGATTGCATGATTGTGATTGTATGATTGTGATTGCATGATTTTGAATGTGTGATTGTGATTGAATGGTTGTGATTGTATGATTGTGATCGTATGATTGTGATTGTATGATTGTGATTGTATGATTGCGATAGTATGATTGTGATTATATGATTGTGATTGTATGATTGTGATGTATGATTGTAATTGTATGATTATGATTGTATGATTGTGATTGTATGATTGCGATTGTATGATTGTGATTGTATGCTTGCGATTGTATGATTGTGATTGTATGATTGTGATTGTATGATTGTATTTGGGAGATTGTATTTGGGATATTGTAATTGTATGATTGCGATTGTATGATTGTGATTGTATGATTGTGATGTATGATTGTAATTGTATGATTATGATTGTATGATTGTGATTGTATGATTGTGATTGTATGATTGAGATTGTATGATTGTGATTGTATGCTTGCGATTATATGATTGTGATTGTGTGATTGTGATTCTTTGATTGTGATTGTATGATTGTGATTGTATGATTGTGATTGTATGATTGTGATTGTATGATTGTGATTGTATGATTGTGATTATATGATTGTGATTGTATGGTTGTGATTGTATGATTGTGATAGTATGATTGTGGTTATATGATTGTTATTGTATGACTGTGATTGTATGATTGTGATTGTATGATTGTGATAGTATGATTGTGAAAGTATGATTGTGAAAGTATGATTGTGATTGTATGATTGTGATTGTATGATTGTGATTGTATGATTGTGATTGTATGATTGTGATTGTCTGATTGTGGTTGTGCGATTGTGATTGTACGATTGTGATTGTACGATTGTGATAGTATGATTGTGATTGTATGATTGTGATTGTATGATTGTGATTGTATGATTGTGATTGTTTGATTGTATTTGGGAGATTGTATTTGGGAGATTGTAATTGTATGATTGCGATTGTATGATTGTGATTGTATGATTGCGATTGTATGATTGTGATTGTATGATTGTGATGTATGACTGTAATTGTATGATTATGATTGTATGATTGTGATTGTATGATTGAGATTGTATGATTGTGATTGTATGCTTGCGATTGTATGATTGTGATTGTATGATTGTGATTGTATGATTGTGATTGTATGATTGTGATTGTATGATTATGATTGTATGATTGTGATTGTATGATTGTGATTGTATGACTGTGATTGTATGATTGTGATTGTATGATTGTGATTGTATGATTGTGAAAGTATGATTGTGATGGTATGATTGTGATTGTATGATTGTGATTGTATCATTGTGATTGTATGATTGTGATTGTATGAGTGTGATTGTCTGATTGTGGTTGTGCGATTGTGATTGTACGATTATGATTGTACGATTGTTATTGAATGATTGTGATTGTATGATTCTGATTGTATGATTGTGATTGCATGATTGTGATTGTATGATTGTATCTGGGAGATTGTATTTGGGAGATTGTAATTGTATGATTGCGATTGTGTGATTGTGATTATATGATTGCGATTGTATGATTGTGATTGTCTGATTGTGATGTATGATTGTAATTGTATGATTATGATTGTATGATTGTGATTGTATGATTGTATTTGGGTGATTGTATTTGCGAGATTGTATTTGGGTGATTGTATTTGCGAGATTGTATTTGGGAGATTGTAATTGTATGATTGCGATTGTACGAATGTGATTGTATGATTATGATTGTATGATTGTGATTGTATGATTGTGATTGTATGATTGTGATTGTATGATTATGATTGTATGATTGTGATTGTATGATTGTGATTGAATGATTGTGATTGTATGATTGTGATAGTATGATTGTGATTGTATGATTGTGATGTATGACTGTAATTGTATGATTGTGATTGTATGATTGTGATTGTATGATTGTGAAAGTATGATTGTGATGGTATGATTGTGATTGTATGATTGTGAAAGTATGATTGTGATTGTATGATTGTGATTGTATGATTGTGATTGTATGATTGTGATTGTACGATTGTGATTGTACGATTGTTATTGTATGATTTTGAATGTATGATTGTGATTGTATGATTGTGATTGTATGATTGTGATTGAATGATTGTGATTGTATGATTGTGATAGTATGATTGTGATTGTATGATTGTGATTGTATGATTGTGATTGTATGATTGTGATTGTATGATTGTGATTGTATGATTGTGATTGTATGATTGTATTTGGGATATTGTAATTGTATGATTGCGATTGTATGATTGTGATTGAATGATTGTGATTGTATGATTGTGATTGTATGAGTGTGATTGTGTGATTGTGGTTGTGCGATTGAGATTGTACGATTGTGATTGTACGATTGTGATTGAATGATTGTGATTGTATGATTATAATTGTATGATTGTGATTGCATGATTGTGATTGTATGATTGTGATTGCATGATTTTGAATGTATGATTGTGATTGTATGATTGTGATTGTATGATTGTGATTGAATGATTGTGATTGTATGATTGTGATAGTATGATTGTGATTGTATGATTGTGATGTATGACTGTAATTGTATGATTATGATTGTATGATTGTGATTGTATGATTGAGATTGTATGATTGTGATTGTATGCTTGCGATTGTATGATTGTGATTGTATGATTGTGATTGTATGATTGTGATTGTATGATTGTGATTGTATGATTATGATTGTATGATTGTGATTGTATGATTGTGATGGTATGATTGTGATTGTATGATTGTGATAGTATGATTGTGATTGTATGATTGTGATTGTATGACTGTGATTGTATGATTGTGATTGTATGATTGTGATTGTATGATTGTGAAAGTATGATTGTGATGGTATGATTGTGATTGTATGATTGTGATTGTATGATTGTGATTGTATGAGTGTGATTGTCTGATTGTGGTTGTGCGATTGTGATTGTACGATTGTGATTGTACGATTGTTATTGAATGATTGTGATTGCATGATTCTGACTGTATGATTGTGATTGCATGATTGTGATTGTATGATTGTATCTGGGAGATTGTATTTGGGAGATTGTATTTGGGAGATTGTAATTGTATGATTGCGATTGTATGATTGTGATTGTATGATTGCGATTGTATGATTGTGATTGTTTGATTGTGATGTATGATTGTAATTGTATGAGTATGATTGTATGATTGTGATTGTATGATTGTGATGGTATGATTGTGATTGTATGATTGCGATCGTATGATTGTGATTGCATGATTATGATTGTATGATTGTGATTGTATGATTGCGATTGTATGATTGTGATTGTATGATTATGATTGTATTTTTGTGATTGTATGATTGTGATTGTATGATTGTGATTGTATGATTGTGATTGTATGATTGTGATTGTATGATTGTGATTGTATGATTGTGATTGTATGATTGTGATTGTATGATTGTGATTGTATGATTGTGATTGTCTGATTGTGGTTGTACGATTGTGATTGTACGATTGTGATTGTACGATTGTGATTGTATGATTGTGATTGCATGATTATGATTGTATGATTGTGATTGCATGATTGTGATTGTATGATTGTGATTGCATGATTTTGAATGTATGATTATGATTGTATGATTGTGATTGTATGATTGTATTTGGGTGATTGTATTTGGGAGATTGTATTTGGGAGATTGTAATTGTATGATTGCGATTGTATGATTGTGATTGTATGATTGTGATGTATGATTGTAATTGTATGATTATGATTGTATGATTGTGATTGTATGATTGTAATGGTATGATTGTGATTGTATGATTGCGATCGTATGATTGTGATTGCATGATTATGATTGTATGATTGTGATTGTATGATTGCGATTGTATGATTGTGATTGTATGATTATGATTGTATTTTTGTGATTGTATGATTGTGATTGTATGATTGTGATTGTATGATTGTGATTGTATGATTGTGATTGTATGATTGTGATTGTATGATTGTGATTGTATGATTGTGATTGTCTGATTGTGGTTGTGCGATTGTGATTGTACGATTGTGATTGTACGATTGTGATTGTATGATTGTGATTGCATGATTATGATTGTATGATTGTGATTGCATGATTGTGATTGTATGATTGTGATTGCATGATTTTGAATGTCTGATTGTGATTGTATGATTGTGATTGTATGATTGTGATTGTATGATTGTGATTGTATGATTGTGATTGTATGATTGTGATAGTATGATTGTGATTGTATGATTGTAATGGTATGATTGTGATTGTATGATTGCGATCGTATGATTGTGATTGTATGATTATGATTGTATGATTGTGATTGTATGATTGTGATTGTATGATTGTATTTGGGAGATTGTATTTGGGATATTGTAATTGTATGATTGTATTTGGGAGATTGTATTTGGGATATTGTATTTGGGATATTGTGATTGTATGATTTTATTTGGGAGATTGTATTTGGGATATTGTGATTGTATGATTTTATTTGGGAGATTGTATTTGGGATATTGTAATTGTATGATTGCGATTGTATGATTGTGATTGTATGATTGTGATGTATGATTGTAATTGTATGATTATGATTGTATGATTGTGAGTGTATGATTGAGATTGTATGATTGTGATTGTATGCTTGCGATTGTATGAATGTGATTGTATGATTGTGATTGTATGATTGTGATTGTATGATTGTGATTGTATGATTGTGATTGTATGATTGTGATTGTATGATTGTGATTGTATGATTGTGATTGTATGATTGTGATTGTATGATTGTGATTGTATGATTGTGAATGTACGATTGTGATTGTACGATTGTGATTGTACGATTGTGATAGTATGATTGTGATTGTATGACTGTGATTGTATGACTGTGATTGTATGATTGTGATTGTATGATTGTGATTGTATGATTGTGATTGTATGATTGTGATTGTATGATTGTGATTGTATGATTGTGATTGTATGATTGTATTTGGGATATTGTAATTGTATGATTGCGATTGTATGATTGTGATTGTATGATTGTGATTGTATGATTGTGATTGTATGAGTGTGATTGTGTGATTGTGGTTGTGCGATTGAGATTGTACGATTGTGATTGTACGATTGTGATTGAATGATCGTGATTGTATGATTATAATTGTATGATTGTGATTGCATGATTGTGATTGTATGATTGTGATTGCATGATTTTGAATGTATGATTGTGATTGTATGATTGTGATTATATGATTGTGATTGTATGATTGTGATTGTATGATTGTGATTGTATGATTGTGATAGTATGATTGTGATTGTATGATTGTGATTGTATGATTGTGATTGTATGATTGTGATTGTATGATTGTGATTGTATGATTGTGATTGCATGATTATGATTGTATGATTGTGATTGTATGATTGTGATTGTATGATTGTGATTGTATGATTGTGATTGTATGATTGTGATTGTATGATTGTGATTGTATGATTGTGATTGTCTGATTGTGGTTGTGCGATTGTGATTGTACGATTGTGATTGTACGATTGTGATTGTATGATTGTGATTGCATGATTATGATTGTATGATTGTGATTGCATGATTGTGATTGTATGATTGTGATTGCATGATTTTGAATGTCTGATTGTGATTGTATGATTGTGATTGTATGATTGTGATTGTATGATTGTGATTGTATGATTGTGATTGTATGATTGTGATTGTATGATTGTGATAGTATGATTGTGATTGTATGATTGTGATTGTATGATTGTGATTGTATGATTATGATTGTATGATTGTGATTGTATGATTGTATTTGGGTGATTGTATTTGCGAGATTGTATTTGGGTGATTGTATTTGCGAGATTGTATTTGGGAGATTGTAATTGTATGATTGCGATTGTATGATTGTGATTGTATGATTGCGATTGTATGAATGCGATTGTATAATTGTGATTGTATGATTGGGATTGTATGATTGTGATTGTATGATTGTGATTGTATCATTGTATTTGGGAGATTGTATTTGGGATATTGTAATTGTATGATTGTATTTGGGAGATTGTATTTGGGATATTGTATTTGGGATATTGTGATTGTATGATTTTATTTGGGAGATTGTATTTGGGATATTGTAATTGTATGATTGCGATTGTATGATTGTGATTGTATGATTGTGATGTATGATTGTAATTGTATGATTATGATTGTATGATTGTGAGTGTATGATTGAGATTGTATGATTGTGATTGTATGCTTGCGATTGTATGAATGTGATTGTATGATTGTGATTGTATGATTGTGATTGTATGATTGTGATTGTATGATTGTGATTGTATGATTGTGATTGTATGATTGTGATTGTATGATTGTGATTGTATGATTGTGTTTGTATGATTGTGAATGTACGATTGTGATTGTATGATTGTGATTGTATGATTGTGATAGTATGATTGTGATTGTATGACTGTGATTGTATGATTGTGATTGTATGATTGTGATTGTATGATTGTGATTGTATGATTGTGATTGTATGATTGTGATTGTATGATTGTGATTGTATGATTGTGATTGTATGATTGTGATTGTATGATTGTGATTGTATGATTGTGATTGTATGATTGTGATTGTATGATTGTGATTGTATGATTGTGATTGTATGATTGTATTTGGGATATTGTAATTGTATGATTGCGATTGTATGATTGTGATTGTATGATTGTGATTGTATGATTGTGATTGTATGAGTGTGATTGTGTGATTGTGGTTGTGCGATTGAGATTGTACGATTGTGATTGTACGATTGTGATTGAATGATTGTGATTGTATGATTATAATTGTATGATTGTGATTGCATGATTGTGATTGTATGATTGTGATTGCATGATTTTGAATGTATGATTGTGATTGTATGATTGTGATTGTATGATTGTGATTGTATGATTGTGATTGTATGATTGTGATAGTATGATTGTGATTGTATGATTGTGATTGTATGATTGTGATTGTATGATTGTGATTGTATGATTGTGATTGTATGATTGTATTTGGGAGATTGTATTTGGGAGATTGTAATTGTATGATTGCGATTGTATGATTGTGATTGTATGATTGCGATTGTATGATTGTGATTGTATGATTGTGATGTATGATTGTAATTGTATGATTATGATTGTATGATTGTGATTGTATGATTGTGATTTTATGATTGTATTTGGGAGATTGTATTTGGGATATTGTAATTGTATGATTGCGATTGTATGATTGCGATTGTATGATTGTGATTGTATGATTGTGTATGTATGATTGTGATTGTATGATTGTATTTGGGAGATTGTATTTGGGATATTGTAATTGTATGATTGCGATTGTATGATTGTGATTGTACGATTGTGATGTATGATTGTAATTGTATGATTATGATTGTATGATTGTGATTGTATGATTGTGATGGTATGATTGTGATTGTATGATTGCGATCGTATGATTGTGATTGTATGATTATGATTGTATGATTGTGATTGTACGATTGCGATTGTATGATTGTGATTGTATGATTAAGTTTGTATTTTTGTGATTTTATGATTGTGATTGTATGATTGTGATTGTATGATTGTGATTGTATGATTGCGATTGTATGAATGCGATTGTATGATTGTGATTGCATAATTGTGATTGTATGATTGTGATTGTATGATTGTGATTGTCTGTTTGTGGTTGTATGATTGTGATTGTATGATTGAGATTGTATGATTGTGATTGTATGATTGCGATTGTATAATTGCGATTGTATGATTGTGATTGTATGATTGTGATTGTATGATTGTGATTGTATGATTGTGATTGTATGATTGTGATTGTATGATTGTGATTGTATGATTGTGATTGTATGATTGTGAAAGTATGATTGTGATTGTATGATTATGATTGTATGATTGTGATTGTATGATTGTGATTGTATGATTGTATTTGGGAGATTGTATTTGGGAGATTGTAATTGTATGATTGCGATTGTATGATTGTGATTGTATGATTGTGATGTATGGTTGTAATTGTATGATTATGATTCTATGATTGTAATTGTATGATTGAGATTGTATGATTGTGATTGTATGATTGCGATTGTATGATTGTGATTGTATGATTGCGATTGTATGATTGTGATTGTATGATTGTGATGTATGATTGTAATTGTATGATTATGATTGTATGATTGTGATTGTATGATTGAGATTGTATGATTGTGATTGTATGATTGCGATTGTATGATTGTGATTGTATGAAGGTGATTGTATGATTGCGATTGTATGATTGTGATTGTATGATTGTGATTGTATGATTGTGATTGTATGATTGTGATTGTATGATTGTGATTGTATGATTGTGATTGTATGATTGTGAAATTATGATTGTGATTGTATGATTGTGATTGTATGATTGTGATTGTATGATTGTGATTGTATGAGTGTGATTGTCTGATTGTGGTTGTGCGATTGTGATTGTACGATTGTGAATGTACGATTGTGATTGTATGATTGTGATTGTATGAATATGATTGTATGATTGTGATTGCATGATTGTGATTGTATGATTGTGATTGCATGATTTTGAATGTATGATTGTGATTGAATGGTTGTGATTGTATGATTGTGATCGTATGATTGTGATTGTATGATTGTGATTGTATGATTGCGATAGTATGATTGTGATTGTATGATTGTGATTGTATGATTGTGATGTATGATTGTAATTGTATGATTATGATTGTATGATTGTGATTGTATGATTGCGATTGTATGATTGTGATTGTATGCTTGCGATTGTATGATTGTGATTGTATGATTGTGATTGTATGATTGTATTTGGGAGATTGTATTTGGGATATTGTAATTGTATGATTGCGATTGTATGATTGTGACTGTATGATTGTGATGTATGATTGTAATTGTATGATTATGATTGTATGATTGTGATTGTATGATTGTGATTGTATGATTGAGATTGTATGATTGTGATTGTATGCTTGCGATTGTATGATTGTGATTGTGTGATTGTGATTCTTTGATTGTGATTGTATGATTGTGATTGTATGATTGTGATTGTATGATTGTGATTGTATGATTGTGATTATATGATTGTGATTGTATGGTTGTGATTGTATGATTGTGATAGTATGATTGTGATTATATGATTGTTATTGTATGACTGTGATTGTATGATTGTGATTGTATGATTGTGATAGTATGATTGTGAAAGTATGATTGTGAAAGTATGATTGTGATTGTATGATTGTGATTGTATGATTGTGATTGTATGATTGTGATTGTATGATTGTGATTGTATGATTGTGATTGTATGATTGTGATTGTATGATTGTGATTGTATGATTGTGATTGTATGATTGTGATTGTATGATTGTGATTGTATGATTGTATTTGGGAGATTGTATTTGGGAGATTGTATTTGGGAGATTGTAATTGTATGATTGCGATTGTATGATTGTGATTGTATGATTGTGATGTATGATTGTAATTGTATGATTATGATTGTATGATTGTGATTGTATGATTGTGATTTTATGATTGTATTTGGGAGATTGTATTTGGAATATTGTAATTGTATGATTGCGATTGTATGATTGCGATTGTATGATTGTGATTGTATGATTGTGTATGTATGATTGTGATTGTATGATTGTATTTGGGAGATTGTATTTGGGATATTGTAATTGTATGATTGCGATTGTATGATTGTGATTGTATGATTGTGATGTATGATTGTAATTGTATGATTATGATTGTATGATTGTGATTGTATGATTGTGATGGTATGATTGTGATTGTATGATTGCGATCGTATGATTGTGATTGTATGATTATGATTGTATGATTGTGATTGTACGATTGCGATTGTATGATTGTGATTGTATGATTAAGTTTGTATTTTTGTGATTTTATGATTGTGATTGTATGATTGTGATTGTATGATTGAGATTGTATGATTGTGATTGTATGATTGCGATTGTATGATTGTGATTGTATGAAGGTGATTGTATGATTGCGATTGTATGATTGTGATTGTATGATTGTGATTGTATGATTGTGATTGTATGATTGTGATTGTATGATTGTGATTGTATGATTGTGATTGTATGATTGTGAAATTATGATTGTGATTGTATGATTGTGATTGTATGATTGTGATTGTATGTTTGTGATTGTATGAGTGTGATTGTCTGATTGTGGTTGTGCGATTGTGATTGTACGATTGTGAATGTACGATTGTGATTGTATGATTGTGATTGTATGAATATGATTGTATGATTGTGATTGCATGATTGTGATTGTATGATTGTGATTGCATGATTTTGAATGTATGATTGTGATTGAATGGTTGTGATTGTATGATTGTGATCGTATGATTGTGATTGTATGATTGTGATTGTATGATTGCGATAGTATGATTGTGATTGTATGATTGTGATTGTATGATTGTGATGTATGATTGTAAATGTATGATTATGATTGTATGATTGTGATTGTATGATTGCGATTGTATGATTGTGATTGTATGCTTGCGATTGTATGATTGTGATTGTATGATTGTGATTGTATGATTGTATTTGGGAGATTGTATTTGGGATATTGTAATTGTATGATTGCGATTGTATGATTGTGATTGTATGATTGTGATGTATGATTGTAATTGTATGATTATGATTGTATGATTGTGATTGTATGATTGTGATTGTATGATTGAGATTGTATGATTGTGATTGTATGCTTGCGATTGTATGATTGTGATTGTGTGATTGTGATTCTTTGATTGTGATTGTATGATTGTGATTGTATGATTGTGATTGTATGATTGTGATTGTATGATTGTGATTGTATGATTGTGATTATATGATTGTGATTGTATGGTTGTGATTGTATGATTGTGATAGTATGATTGTGATTATATGATTGTTATTGTATGACTGTGATTGTATGATTGTGATTGTATGATTGTGATAGTATGATTGTGAAAGTATGATTGTGAAAGTATGATTGTGATTGTATGATTGTGATTGTATGATTGTGATTGTATGATTGTGATTGTATGATTGTGATTGTATGATTGTGATTGTCTGATTGTGGTTGTGCGATTGTGATTGTACGATTGTGATTGTACGATTGTGATAGTATGATTGTGATTGTATGATTGTGATTGTATGATTGTGATTGTATGATTGTGATTGTTTGATTGTATTTGGGAGATTGTATTTGGGAGATTGTATTTGGGAGATTGTAATTGTATGATTGCGATTGTATGATTGTGATTGTATGATTGTGATGTATGATTGTAATTGTATGATTATGATTGTATGATTATGATTGTATGATTGTGATTGTATGATTGTGATTTTATGATTGTATTTGGGAGATTGTATTTGGGATATTGTAATTGTATGATTGCGATTGTATGATTGCGATTGTATGATTGTGATTGTATGATTGTGTATGTATGATTGTGATTGTATGATTGTATTTGGGAGATTGTATTTGGGATATTGTAATTGTATGATTGCGATTGTATGATTGTGATTGTATGATTGTGATGTATGATTGTAATTGTATGATTATGATTGTATGATTGTGATTGTATGATTGTGATGGTATGATTGTGATTGTATGATTGCGATCGTATGATTGTGATTGTATGATTATGATTGTATGATTGTGATTGTACGATTGCGATTGTATGATTGTGATTGTATGATTAAGTTTGTATTTTTGTGATTTTATGATTGTGATTGTATGATTGTGATTGTATGATTGTGATTGTATGATTGCGATTGTATGAATGCGATTGTATGATTGTGATTGCATAATTGTGATTGTATGATTGTGATTGTATGATTGTGATTGTCTGTTTGTGGTTGTATGATTGTGATTGTATGATTGAGATTGTATGATTGTGATTGTATGATTGCGATTGTATAATTGCGATTGTATGATTGTGATTGTATGATTGTGATTGTATGATTGTGATTGTATGATTGTGATTGTATGATTGTGATTGTATGATTGTGATTGTATGATTGTGATTGTATGATTGTGAAAGTATGATTGTGATTGTATGATTATGATTGTATGATTGTGATTGTATGATTGTGATTGTATGATTGTATTTGGGAGATTGTAATTGTATGATTGCGATTGTATGATTGTGATTGTATGATTGTGATGTATGGTTGTAATTGTATGATTATGATTCTATGATTGTAATTGTATGATTGAGATTGTATGATTGTGATTGTATGATTGCGATTGTATGATTGTGATTGTATGATTGCGATTGTATGATTGTGATTGTATGATTGTGATGTATGATTGTAATTGTATGATTATGATTGTATGATTGTGATTGTATGATTGAGATTGTATGATTGTGATTGTATGATTGCGATTGTATGATTGTGATTGTATGAAGGTGATTGTATGATTGCGATTGTATGATTGTGATTGTATGATTGTGATTGTATGATTGTGATTGTATGATTGTGATTGTATGATTGTGATTGTATGATTGTGATTGTATGATTGTGAAATTATGATTGTGATTGTATGATTGTGATTGTATGATTGTGATTGTATGATTGTGATTGTATGAGTGTGATTGTCTGATTGTGGTTGTGCGATTGTGATTGTACGATTGTGAATGTACGATTGTGATTGTATGATTGTGATTGTATGAATATGATTGTATGATTGTGATTGCATGATTGTGATTGTATGATTGTGATTGCATGATTTTGAATGTATGATTGTGATTGAATGGTTGTGATTGTATGATTGTGATCGTATGATTGTGATTGTATGATTGTGATTGTATGATTGCGATAGTATGATTGTGATTGTATGATTGTGATTGTATGATTGTGATGTATGATTGTAAATGTATGATTATGATTGTATGATTGTGATTGTATGATTGCGATTGTATGATTGTGATTGTATGCTTGCGATTGTATGATTGTGATTGTATGATTGTGATTGTATGATTGTATTTGGGAGATTGTATTTGGGATATTGTAATTGTATGATTGCGATTGTATGATTGTGATTGTATGATTGTGATGTATGATTGTAATTGTATGATTATGATTGTATGATTGTGATTGTATGATTGTGATTGTATGATTGAGATTGTATGATTGTGATTGTATGCTTGCGATTGTATGATTGTGATTGTGTGATTGTGATTCTTTGATTGTGATTGTATGATTGTGATTGTATGATTGTGATTGTATGATTGTGATTGTATGATTGTGATTGTATGATTGTGATTATATGATTGTGATTGTATGGTTGTGATTGTATGATTGTGATAGTATGATTGTGATTATATGATTGTTATTGTATGACTGTGATTGTATGATTGTGATTGTATGATTGTGATTGTATGATTGTGATTGTCTGATTGTGGTTGTGCGATTGTGATTGTACGATTGTGATTGTACGATTGTGATAGTATGATTGTGATTGTATGATTGTGATTGTATGATTGTGATTGTATGATTGTGATTGTTTGATTGTATTTGGGAGATTGTATTTGGGAGATTGTATTTGGGAGATTGTAATTGTATGATTGCGATTGTATGATTGTGATTGTATGATTGCGATTGTATGATTGTGATTGTATGATTGTGATGTATGACTGTAATTGTATGATTATGATTGTATGATTGTGATTGTATGATTGAGATTGTATGCTTGTGATTGTATGCTTGCGATTGTATGATTGTGATTGTATGATTGTGATTGTATGATTGTGATTGTATGATTGTGATTGTATGATTGTGATAGTATGATTGTGATTGTATGATTGTGATTGTATGACTGTGATTGTATGATTGTGATTGTATGATTGTGATTGTATGATTGTGAAAGTATGATTGTGATGGTATGATTGTGATTGTATGATTGTGATTGTATGATTGTGATTGTATGAGTGTGATTGTCTGATTGTGGTTGTGCGATTGTGATTGTACGATTATGATTGTACGATTGTTATTGAATGATTGTGATTGTATGATTCTGATTGTATGATTGTGATTGCATGATTGTGATTGTATGATTGTATCTGGGAGATTGTATTTGGGAGATTGTAATTGTATGATTGCGATTGTGTGATTGTGATTATATGATTGCGATTGTATGATTGTGATTGTCTGATTGTGATGTATGATTGTAATTGTATGATTATGATTGTATGATTGTGATTGTATGATTGTGATTGTATGATTGTATTTGGGTGATTGTATTTGGGAGATTGTATTTGGGAGATTGTAATTGTATGATTGCGATAGTATGATTGTGATTGTATGATTGTGATTGTATGATTGTGTTTGTATGATTATGATTGTATGATTGTGATTGCATGATTGTGATTGTATGATTGTGATTGTATGATTGTGATTGTATGATTGTGATTGTATGATTGTATTTGGGTGATTGTATTTGGGAGATTGTATTTGGGAGGTTGTAATTGTATGATTGCGATTGTATGATTGTGATTGTATGATTGCGATTGTATGAATGCGATTGTATGATTGTGATTGTATGATTGTGATTGTATGATTGTGATTGTATGATTGTGATTGTATGATTGTGATTGTATGATTGTGATTGTATGATTGTATTTGGGAGATTGTATTTGGGATATTGTAATTGTATGATTGCGATTGTATGATTGTGATTGTATGATTGTGATGTATGATTGTAATTGTATGATTATGATTGTATGATTGTGATTGTATGATTGAGATTGTATGATTGTGATTGTATGCTTGCGATTGTATGAATGTGATTGTATGATTGTGATTGTATGATTTTGATTGTATGATTGTGATTGTATGATTGTGATTGTATGATTGTGATTGTATGATTGTGATTGTATGATTGTGATTGTATGATTGTGATTGTATGATTGTGAATGTACGATTGTGATTGTACGATTGTGATTGTACGATTGTGATAGTATGATTGTGATTGTATGACTGTGATTGTATGACTGTGATTGTATGATTGTGATTGTATGATTGTGATTGTATGATTGTGAAAGTATGATTGTGATTGTATGATTGTGATTGTATGATTGTGATTGTATGATTGTGATTGTATGATTGTGATTGTATGATTGTGATTGTATGATTGTGATTGTATGATTGTGATTGTATGATTGTGATTGTATGATTCTGATTGTATGATTGTGATTGCATGATTGTGATTGTATGATTGTATCTGGGAGATTGTATTTGGGAGATTGCATTTGGGAGATTGTAATTGTATGATTGCGATTGTATGATTGTGATTATATGATTGCGATTGTATGATTGTGATTGTCTGATTGTGATGTATGATTGTAATTGTATGATTATGATTGTATGATTGTGATTGTATGATTGTGATTGTATGATTGTATTTGGGTGATTGTATTTGGGAGATTGTATTTGGGAGATTGTAATTGTATGATTGCGATTGTATGATTGTGATTGTATGATTGCGATTGTATGAATGCGATTGTATGATTGTGATTGTATGATTGTGATTGTATGATTGTGATTGTATGATTGTGATTGTATGATTGTGATTGTATGATTGTGATTGTATGATTGTATTTGGGAGATTGTATTTGGGATATTGTAATTGTATGATTGCGATTGTATGATTGTGATTGTATGATTGTGATGTATGATTGTAATTGTATGATTATGATTGTATGATTGTGATTGTATGATTGAGATTGTATGATTGTGATGTATGATTGTAATTGTATGATTATGATTGTATGATTGTGATTGTATGATTGTGATTGTATGATTGTGATTGTATGATTGTGATTGTATGATTGTGATTGTATGATTGTGAATGTACGATTGTGATTGTACGATTGTGATTGTACGATTGTGATAGTATGATTGTGATTGTATGATTGTGATTGTATGACTATGATTGTATGATTGTGATTGTATGATTGTGATTGTATGATTGTGATTGTATGATTGTTATTGTATGATTGCGATTGTATGATTGTGATTGTATGATTGTGATGTATGATTGTAATTGTATGAGTATGATTGTATGATTGTGATTGTATGATTGTGATGGTATGATTGTGATTGTATGATTGCGATCGTATGATTGTGATTGCATGATTATGATTGTATGATTGTGATTGTATGATTGCGATTGTATGATTGTGATTGTATGATTATGATTGTATTTTTGTGATTGTATGATTGTGATTGTATGATTGTGATTGTATGATTGTGATTGTATGATTGTGATTGTATGATTGTGATTGTATGATTGTGATTGTCTGATTGTGGTTGTACGATTGTGATTGTACGATTGTGATTGTACGATTGTGACTGTATGATTGTGATTGCATGATTATGATTGTATGATTGTGATTGCATGATTGTGATTGTATGATTGTGATTGCATGATTTTGAATGTATGATTATGATTGTATGATTGTGATTGTATGATTGTATTTGGGTGATTGTATTTGGGAGATTGTATTTGGGAGATTGTAATTGTATGATTGCGATTGTATGATTGTGATTGTATGATTGTGATGTATGATTGTAATTGTATGATTATGATTGTATGATTGTGATTGTATGATTGTGATTGTATGATTGTGATTGTATGATTGTGATTGTATGATTGTATTTGGAAAATTGTAGTTGGGAGATTGTATTTGGGAGATTGTAATTGTATGATTGCGATTGTATGATTGTGATTGTATGATTGTGATTGTATGATTGTGATTGTATGATTGTGACTGTATGATTGTGATTGTATGATTGTGATAGTATGATTGTGATTGTATGATTGTGATGTATGATTGTAATTGTATGATTATGATTGTATGATTGTGATTGTGTGATTGTGATTGTATGATTGTATTTGGGAGATTGTATTTGGGATATTGTAATTGTATTATTGCGATTGTATGATTGTGATTGTATGATTGTGATTGTATGATTGTGATTGTATGATTGTGATTGTATGATTGTGATTGTATGATTGTGATTGTATGATTGTGATTGTATGATTGTGATTGTATGATTGTATTTGGGAGATTGTATTTGGGATATTGTAATTTTATGATTGCGATTGTATGATTGCGATTGTATGATTGTGATTGTATGATTGTGTATGTATGATTGTGATTGTATGATTGTATTTGGGAGATTGTATTTGGGATATTGTAATTGTATGATTGCGATTGTATGATTGTGATTGTATGATTGTGATTGTATGATTGTGATTGTATGATTGTGATTGTATGATTATAATTGTATGATTGTGATTGCATGATTGTGATTGTATGATTGTGATTGCATGATTTTGAATGTATGATTGTGATTGTATGATTGTGATTGTATGATTGTGATTGTATGATTGTGATTGTATGATTGTGATAGTATGATTGTGATTGTATGATTGTGATTGTATGATTGTGATTGTATGATTGTGATTGTATGATTGTGATTGTATGATTGTATTTGGGAGATTGTATTTGGGAGATTGTATTTGGGAGATTGTAATTGTATGATTGCGATTGTATGATTGTGATTGTATGATTGCGATTGTATGATTGTGATTGTATGATTGTGATGTATGATTGTAATTGTATGATTATGATTGTATGATTGTGATTGTATGATTGTGATTGTATGATTGTATTTGGGAGATTGTATTTGGGATATTGTAATTGTATGATTGCGATTGTATGATTGCGATTGTATGATTGTGATTGTATGATTGTGTATGTATGATTGTGATTGTATGATTGTGTATGTATGATTGTGATTGTATGATTGTATTTGGGAGATTGTATTTGGGATATTGTAATTGTATGATTGCGATTGTATGATTGTGATTGTATGATTGTGATGTATGATTGTAATTGTATGATTATGATTGTATGATTGTGATTGTATGATTGTGATGGTATGATTGTGATTGTATGATTGCGATCGTATGATTGTGATTGTATGATTATGATTGTATGATTGTGATTGTACGATTGCGATTGTATGATTGTGATTGTATGATTAAGTTGGTATTTTTGTGATTTTATGATTGTGATTGTATGATTGTGATTGTATGATTGTGATTGTATGATTGTGATTGTATGATTGCGATTGTATGAATGCGATTGTATGATTGTGATTGCATAATTGTGATTGTATGATTGTGATTGTATGATTGTGATTGTCTGTTTGTGGTTGTATGATTGTGATTGTATGGTTGAGATTGTATGATTGTGATTGTATGATTGCGATTGTATAATTGCGATTGTATGATTGTGATTGTATGATTGTGATTGTATGATTGTGATTGTATGATTGTGATTGTATGATTGTGATTGTATGATTGTGAAAGTATGATTGTGATTGTATGATTATGATTGTATGATTGTGATTGTATGATTGTGATTGTATGATTGTATTTGGGAGATTGTATTTGGGAGATTGTAATTGTATGATTGCGATTGTATGATTGTGATTGTATGATTGCGATTGTATGATTGTGATTGTATGATTGTGATGTATGGTTGTAATTGTATGATTATGATTCTATGATTGTAATTGTATGATTGAGATTGTATGATTGTGATTGTATGATTGCGGTTGTATGATTGTGATTGTATGATTGCGATTGTATGATTGTGATTGTATGATTGTGATGTATGATTGTAATTGTATGATTATGATTGTATGATTGTGATTGTATGATTGAGATTGTATGATTGTGATTGTATGATTGCGATTGTATGATTGTGATTGTATGAAGGTGATTGTATGATTGCGATTGTATGATTGCGATTGTATGATTGTGATTGTATGATTGTGATTGTATGATTGTGATTGTATGATTGTGATTGTATGACTGTGATTGTATGATTGTGATTGTATGATTGTATTTGGGAGATTGTAGTTGGGAGATTGTATTTGGGAGATTGTAATTGTATGATTGCGATTGCATGATTGTGATTGTATGATTGTGATTGTATGATTGTGACTGAATGATTGTGATTGTATGATTGTGATAGTATGATTGTGATTGTATGATTGTGATGTATGATTGTAATTGTATGATTATGATTGTATGATTGTGATTGTGTGATTGTGATTGTATGATTGTATTTGGGAGATTGTATTTGGGATATTGTAATTGTATGATTGCGATTGTATGATTGTGATTGTATGATTGTGATTGTATAATTGTGATTGTATGATTGTATTTGGGAGATTGTATTTGGGATATTGTAATTGTATGATTGCGATTGTATGATTGCGATTGTATGATTGTGATTGTATGATTGTGTATGTATGATTGTGATTGTATGATTGTATTTGGGAGATTGTATTTGGGATATTGTAATTGTATGATTGTGATTGTATGATTGTATTTGGGAGATTGTATTTGGGATATTGTAATTGTATGATTGCGATTGTATGATTGTGATTGTATGATTGTGAGTGTATGATTGAGATTGTATGATTGTGATTGTATGCTTGCGATTGTATGAATGTGATTGTATGATTGTGATTGTATGATTGTGATTGTATGATTGTGATTGTATGATTGTGATTGTATGATTGTGATTGTATGATTGTGATTGTATGATTGTGATTGTATGAGTGTGATTGTCTGATTGTGGTTGTGCGATTGTGATTGTACGATTGTGAATGTACGATTGTGATTGTATGATTGTGATTGTATGAATATGATTGTATGATTGTGATTGCATGATTGTGATTGTATGATTGTGATTGCATGATTTTGAATGTATGATTGTGATTGAATGGTTGTGATTGTATGATTGTGATCGTATGATTGTGATTGTATGATTGTGATTGTATGATTGCGATAGTATGATTGTGATTGTATGATTGTGATTGTATGATTGTGATGTATGATTGTAATTGTATGATTATGATTGTATGATTGTGATTGTATGATTGCGATTGTATGATTGTGATTGTATGCTTGCGATTGTATGATTGTGATTGTATGATTGTGATTGTATGATTGTATTTGGGAGATTGTATTTGGGATATTGTAATTGTATGATTGCGATTGTATGATTGTGATTGTATGATTGTGATGTATGATTGTAATTGTATGATTATGATTGTATGATTGTGATTGTATGATTGTGATTGTATGATTGAGATTGTATGATTGTGATTGTATGCTTGCGATTGTATGATTGTGATTGTGTGATTGTGATTCTTTGATTGTGATTGTATGATTGTGATTGTATGATTGTGATTGTATGATTGTGATTGTATGATTGTGATTATATGATTGTGATTGTATGGTTGTGATTGTATGATTGTGATAGTATGATTGTGATTATATGATTGTTATTGTATGACTGTGATTGTATGATTGTGATTGTATGATTGTGATAGTATGATTGTGAAAGTATGATTGTGAAAGTATGATTGTGATTGTATGATTGTGATTGTATGATTGTGATTGTATGATTGTGATTGTATGATTGTGATTGTATGATTGTGATTGTCTGATTGTGGTTGTGCGATTGTGATTGTACGATTGTGATTGTACGATTGTGATAGTATGATTGTGATTGTATGATTGTGATTGTATGATTGTGATTGTATGATTGTGATTGTTTGATTGTATTTGGGAGATTGTATTTGGGAGATTGTATTTGGGAGATTGTAATTGTATGATTGCGATTGTATGATTGTGATTGTATGATTGCGATTGTATGATTGTGATTGTATGATTGTGATGTATGACTGTAATTGTATGATTATGATTGTATGATTGTGATTGTATGATTGAGATTGTATGATTGTGATTGTATGCTTGCGATTGTATGATTGTGATTGTATGATTGTGATTGTATGATTGTGATTGTATGATTGTGATTGTATGATTATGATTGTATGATTGTGATTGTATGAGTGTGATTGTATGATTGTGATTGTATGATTGTGATAGTATGATTGTGATTGTATGATTGTGATTGTATGACTGTGATTGTATGATTGTGATTGTATGATTGTGATTGTATGATTGTGAAAGTATGATTGTGATGGTATGATTGTGATTGTATGATTGTGATTGTATGATTGTGATTGTATGAGTGTGATTGTCTGATTGTGGTTGTGCGATTGTGATTGTACGATTATGATTGTACGATTGTTATTGAATGATTGTGATTGTATGATTCTGATTGTATGATTGTGATTGCATGATTGTGATTGTATGATTGTATCTGGGAGATTGTATTTGGGAGATTGTAATTGTATGATTGCGATTGTGTGATTGTGATTATATGATTGCGATTGTATGATTGTGATTGTCTGATTGTGATGTATGATTGTAATTGTATGATTATGATTGTATGATTGTGATTGTATGATTGTATTTGGGTGATTGTATTTGGGAGATTGTATTTGGGAGATTGTAATTGTATGATTGCGATTGTATGATTGTGATTGTATGATTGTGATTGTATGATTGTGTTTGTATGATTATGATTGTATGATTGTGATTGCATGATTGTGATTGTATGATTGTGATTGTATGATTGTGATTGTATGATTGTGATTGTATGATTGTATTTGGGTGATTGTATTTGGGAGATTGTATTTGGGAGATTGTAATTGTATGATTGCGATTGTATGATTGTGATTGTATGATTGCGATTGTATGAATGCGATTGTATGATTGTGATTGTATGATTGTGATTGTATGATTGTGATTGTATGATTGTGATTGTATGATTGTGATTGTATGATTGTGATTGTATGATTGTATTTGGGAGATTGTATTTGGGATATTGTAATTGTATGATTGCGATTGTATGATTGTGATTGTATGATTGTGATGTATGATTGTAATTGTATGATTATGATTGTATGATTGTGATTGTATGATTGAGATTGTATGATTGTGATTGTATGATTGTGATAGTATGATTGTGATTGTATGATTGTGATTGTATGATTGTGATTGTATGATTATGATTGTATGATTGTGATTGTATGATTGTGATTGTATGATTGTGATTGTATGATTGTGATAGTATGATTGTGATTGTATGATTGTGATTGTATGACTGTGATTGTATGATTGTGATTGTATGATTGTGATTGTATGATTGTGAAAGTATGATTGTGATGGTATGATTGTGATTGTATGATTGTGATTGTATGATTGTGATTGTATGAGTGTGATTGTCTGATTGTGGTTGTGCGATTGTGTTTGTACGATTATGATTGCACGATTGTTATTGAATGATTGTGATTGTATGATTCTGATTGTATGATTGTGATTGCATGATTGTGATTGTATGATTGTATCTGGGAGATTGTATTTGGGAGATTGTAATTGTATGATTGCGATTGTGTGATTGTGATTATATGATTGCGATTGTATGATTGTGATTGTCTGATTGTGATGTATGATTGTAATTGTATGATTATGATTGTATGATTGTGATTGTATGATTGTGATTGTATGATTGTATTTGGGTGATTGTATTTGGGAGATTGTATTTGGGAGATTGTAATTGTATGATTGCGATTGTATGATTGTGATTGTATGATTGTGATTGTATGATTGTGTTTGTATGATTATGATTGTATGATTGTGATTGCATGATTGTGATTGTATGATTGTGATTGTATGATTGTGATTGTACGATTGTGATTGTATGATTGTATTTGGGTGATTGTATTTGGGAGATTGTATTTGGGAGATTGTAATTGTATGATTGCGATTGTATGATTGTGATTGTATGATTGCGATTGTATGAATGCGATTGTATGATTGTGATTGTATGATTGTGATTGTATGATTGTGATTGTATGATTGTGATTGTATGATTGTGATTGTATGATTGTATTTGGGAGATTGTATTTGGGATATTGTAATTGTATGATTGCGATTGTATGATTGTGATTGTATGATTGTGATGTATGATTGTAATTGTATGATTATGATTGTATGATTGTGATTGTATGATTGAGATTGTATGATTGTGATTGTATGCTTGCGATTGTATGAATGTGATTGTATGATTGTGATTGTATGATTTTGATTGTATGATTGTGATTGTATGATTGTGATTGTATGATTGTGATTGTATGATTGCGATTGTATGAATGTGATTGTATGATTCTGATTGTATGATTGTGATTGTATGATTGTGATTGTATGATTGTGATTGTATGATTGTGATTGTATGATTGTGATTGTATGATTGTGATTGTATGATTGTGATTGTATGATTGTGATTGTATGATTGTGAATGTACGATTGTGATTGTACGATTGTGATTGTATGATTGTGATAGTATGATTGTGATTGTATGATTGTGATTGTATGACTGTGATTGTATGATTGTGATTGTATGATTGTGATTGTATGATTGTGATTGTATGATTTTGAAAGTATGATTGTGATTGTATGATTGTGATTGTATGATTGTGATTGTATGATTGTGGTTGTACGATTGTGATTGTATGATTGTGAAAGTATGATTGTGATTGTATGATTGTGATTGTATGATTGTGAAAGTATGATTGTGATTGTATGATTGTGATTGTATGATTGTGATTGTATGATTGCGATAGTATGATTGTGATTGTATGATTGTGATTGTATGATTGTGATTGTATGATTGTGATTGTATGATTGTGATTGTATGATTGTATTTTTCGAGATTGTATTTGGGAGATTGTATTTGGGAGATTGTAATTGTATGATTGCGATTGTATGATTGTGATTGTATGATTGCGATTGTATGATTGTGATTGTATGATTGTGATGTATGATTGTAATTGTATGATTATGATTGTATGATTGTGATTGTATGATTGTGATTGTATGATTGTATCTGGGAGATTGTATTTGGGAGATTGTATTTGGGAGATTGTAATTGTATGATTGCGATTGTATGATTGTTATTGTATGATTGCGATTGTATGATTGTGATTGTATGATTGTGATGTATGATTGTAATTGTATGAGTATGATTGTATGATTGTGATTGTATGATTGTGATGGTATGATTGTGATTGTATGATTGCGATCGTATGATTGTGATTGCATGATTATGATTGTATGATTGTGATTGTATGATTGCGATTGTATGATTGCGATTGTATGATTGTGATTGTATGATTATGATTGTATTTTTGTGATTGTATGATTGTGATTGTATGATTGTGATTGTATGATTGTGATTGTATGATTGTGATTGTATGATTGTGATTGTATGATTGTGATTGTATGATTGTGATTGTATGATTGTGATTGTCTGATTGTGGTTGTACGATTGTGATTGTACGATTGTGATTGTACGATTGTGACTGTATGATTGTGATTGCATGATTATGATTGTATGATTGTGATTGCATGATTGTGATTGTATGATTGTGATTGCATGATTTTGAATGTATGATTATGATTGTATGATTGTGATTGTATGATTGTATTTGGGTGATTGTATTTGGGAGATTGTATTTGGGAGATTGTAATTGTATGATTGCGATTGTATGATTGTGATTGTATGATTGTGATGTATGATTGTAATTGTATGATTATGATTGTATGATTGTGTTTGTATGATTGTGATTGTATGATTGTGATTGTATGATTGTGATTGTATGATTGTATTTGGAAAATTGTAGTTGGGAGATTGTATTTGGGAGATTGTAATTGTATGATTGCGATTGTATGATTGTGATTGTATGATTGTGATTGTATGATTGTGACTGTATGATTGTGATTGTATGATTGTGATAGTATGATTGTGATTGTATGATTGTGATGTATGATTGTAATTGTATGATTGTGATTGTATGATTGTGATTGTGTGATTGTGATTGTATGATTGTATTTGGGAGATTGTATTTGGGATATTGTAATTGTATTATTGCGATTGTATGATTGTGATTGTATGATTGTGATTGTATGATTGTGATTGTATGATTGTGATTGTATGATTGTGATTGTATGATTGTGATTGTATGATTGTATTTGGGAGATTGTATTTGGGATATTGTAATTTTATGATTGCGATTGTATGATTGCGATTGTATGATTGTGATTGTATGATTGTGTATGTATGATTGTGATTGTATGATTGTATTTGGGAGATTGTATTTGGGATATTGTAATTGTATGATTGCGATTGTATGATTGTGATTGTATGATTGTGGTTGTATGATTGTGATTGTATGATTGTGATTGTATGATTATAATTGTACGATTGTGATTGCATGATTGTGATTGTATGATTGTGATTGCATGATTTTGAATGTATGATTGTGATTGTATGATTGTGATTGTATGATTGTGATTGTATGATTGTGATTGTATGATTGTGATAGTATGATTGTGATTGTATGATTGTGATTGTATGATTGTGATTGTATGATTGTGATTGTATGATTGTGATTGTATGATTGTATTTGGGAGATTGTATTTGGGAGATTGTATTTGGGAGATTGTAATTGTATGATTGCGATTGTATGATTGTGATTGTATGATTGCGATTGTATGATTGTGATTGTATGATTGTGATGTATGATTGTAATTGTATGATTATGATTGTATGATTGTGATTGTATGATTGTGATTGTATGATTGTATTTGGGAGATTGTATTTGGGATATTGTAATTGTATGATTGCGATTGTATGATTGCGATTGTATGATTGTGATTGTATGATTGTGTATGCATGATTGTGATTGTATGATTGTGTATGTATGATTGTGATTGTATGATTGTATTTGGGAGATTGTATTTGGGATATTGTAATTGTATGATTGCGATTGTATGATTGTGATTGTATGATTGTGATGTATGATTGTAATTGTATGATTATGATTGTATGATTGTGATTGTATGATTGTGATGGTATGATTGTGATTGTATGATTGCGATCGTATGATTGTGATTGTATGATTGTGATTGTATGATTGTGATTGTACGATTGCGATTGTATGATTGTGATTGTATGATTAAGTTGGTATTTTTGTGATTTTATGATTGTGATTGTATGATTGTGATTGTATGATTGTGATTGTATGATTGCGATTGTATGAATGCGATTGTATGATTGTGATTGCATAATTGTGATTGTATGATTGTAATTGTATGATTATGATTGTATGATTGTGATTGTATGATTGTGATTGTATGATTGTATTTGGGTGATTGTATTTGGGAGATTGTATTTGGGAGATTGTAATTGTATGATTGCGATTGTATGATTGTGATTGTATGATTGTGATTGTATGATTGTGTTTGTATGATTATGATTGTATGATTGTGATTGCATGATTGTGATTGTATGATTGTGATTGTATGATTGTGATTGTATGATTGTGATTGTATGATTGTATTTGGGTGATTGTATTTGGGAGATTGTATTTGGGAGATTGTAATTGTATGATTGCGATTGTATGATTGTGATTGTATGATTGCGATTGTATGAATGCGATTGTATGATTGTGATTGTATGATTGTGATTGTATGATTGTGATTGTATGATTGTGATTGTATGATTGTGATTGTATGATTGTGATTGTATGATTGTATTTGGGAGATTGTATTTGGGATATTGTAATTGTATGATTGCGATTGTATGATTGTGATTGTATGATTGTGATGTATGATTGTAATTGTATGATTATGATTGTATGATTGTGATTGTATGATTGAGATTGTATGATTGTGATTGTATGCTTGCGATTGTATGAATGTGATTGTATGATTGTGATTGTATGATTTTGATTGTATGATTGTGATTGTATGATTGTGATTGTATGATTGTGATTGTATGATTGTGATTGTATGATTGTGATTGTATGATTGTGATTGTATGATTGTGAATGTACGATTGTGATTGTACGATTGTGATTGTACGATTGTGATAGTATGATTGTGATTGTATGACTGTGATTGTATGACTGTGATTGTATGATTGTGATTGTATGATTGTGATTGTATGATTGTGAAAGTATGATTGTGATTGTATGATTGTGATTGTATGATTGTGATTGTATGATTGTGATTGTATGATTGTGATTGTATGATTGTGATTGTATGATTGTGATTGTATGATTGTGATTGTATGATTCTGATTGTATGATTGTGATTGCATGATTGTGATTGTATGATTGTATCTGGGAGATTGTATTTGGGAGATTGCATTTGGGAGATTGTAATTGTATGATTGCGATTGTATGATTGTGATTATATGATTGCGATTGTATGATTGTGATTGTCTGATTGTGATGTATGATTGTAATTGTATGATTATGATTGTATGATTGTGATTGTATGATTGTGATTGTATGATTGTATTTGGGTGATTGTATTTGGGAGATTGTATTTGGGAGATTGTAATTGTATGATTGCGATTGTATGATTGTGATTGTATGATTGCGATTGTATGAATGCGATTGTATGATTGTGATTGTATGATTGTGATTGTATGATTGTGATTGTATGATTGTGATTGTATGATTGTGATTGTATGATTGTGATTGTATGATTGTATTTGGGAGATTGTATTTGGGATATTGTAATTGTATGATTGCGATTGTATGATTGTGATTGTATGATTGTGATGTATGATTGTAATTGTATGATTATGATTGTATGATTGTGATTGTATGATTGAGATTGTATGATTGTGATTGTATGCTTGCGATTGTATGAATGTGATTGTATGATTCTGATTGTATGATTGTGATTGTATGATTGTGATTGTATGATTGTGATTGTATGATTGTGATTGTATGATTGTGATTGTATCATTGTGATTGTATGATTGTGATTGTATGATTGTGAATGTACGATTGTGATTGTACGATTGTGATTGTACGATTGTGATAGTATGATTGTGATTGTATGATTGTGATTGTATGATTGTGAAAGTATGATTGTGATTGTATGATTGTGATTGTATGATTGTGATTGTATGATTGTGATAGTATGATTGTGATTGTATGATTGTGATTGTATGATTGTGATTGTATGATTGTGATTGTATGATTGTGATTGTATGATTGTATTTGGGAGATTGTATTTGGGAGATTGTATTTGGGAGATTGTAATTGTATGATTGCGATTGTATGATTGTGATTGTATGATTGCGATTGTATGATTGTGATTGTATGATTGTGATGTATGATTGTAATTGTATGATTATGATTGTATGATTGTGATTGTATGATTGTGATTGTATGATTGTATCTGGGAGATTGTATTTGGGAGATTGTATTTGGGAGATTGTAATTGTATGATTGCGATTGTATGATTGTTATTGTATGATTGCGATTGTATGATTGTGATTGTATGATTGTGATGTATGATTGTAATTGTATGAGTATGATTGTATGATTGTGATTGTATGATTGTGATGGTATGATTGTGATTGTATGATTGCGATCGTATGATTGTGATTGCATGATTATGATTGTATGATTGTGATTGTATGATTGCGATTGTATGATTGTGATTGTATGATTATGATTGTATTTTTGTGATTGTATGATTGTGATTGTATGATTGTGATTGTATGATTGTGATTGTATGATTGTGATTGTATGATTGTGATTGTATGATTGTGATTGTATGATTGTGATTGTATGATTGTGATTGTCTGATTGTGGTTGTACGATTGTGATTGTACGATTGTGATTGTACGATTGTGACTGTATGATTGTGATTGCATGATTATGATTGTATGATTGTGATTGCATGATTGTGATTGTATGATTGTGATTGCATGATTTTGAATGTATGATTATGATTGTATGATTGTGATTGTATGATTGTATTTGGGTGATTGTATTTGGGAGATTGTATTTGGGAGATTGTAATTGTATGATTGCGATTGTATGATTGTGATTGTATGATTGTGATGTATGATTGTAATTGTATGATTATGATTGTATGATTGTGATTGTATGATTGTGATTGTATGATTGTGATTGTATGATTGTGATTGTATGATTGTATTTGGAAAATTGTAGTTGGGAGATTGTATTTGGGAGATTGTAATTGTATGATTGCGATTGTATGATTGTGATTGTATGATTGTGATTGTATGATTGTGACTGTATGATTGTGATTGTATGATTGTGATAGTATGATTGTGATTGTATGATTGTGATGTATGATTGTAATTGTATGATTATGATTGTATGATTGTGATTGTGTGATTGTGATTGTATGATTGTATTTGGGAGATTGTATTTGGGATATTGTAATTGTATTATTGCGATTGTATGATTGTGATTGTATGATTGTGATTGTATGATTGTGATTGTATGATTGTGACTGTATGATTGTGATTGTATGATTGTGATTGTATGATTGTGATTGTATGATTGTATTTGGGAGATTGTATTTGGGATATTGTAATTTTATGATTGCGATTGTATGATTGCGATTGTATGATTGTGATTGTATGATTGTGTATGTATGATTGTGATTGTATGATTGTATTTGGGAGATTGTATTTGGGATATTGTAATTGTATGATTGCGATTGTATGATTGTGATTGTATGATTGCGATTGTATGATTGTGATTGTATGATTGTGATGTATGATTGTAATTGTATGATTATGATTGTATGATTGTGATTGTATGATTGTGATTGTATGATTGTATCTGGGAGATTGTATTTGGGAGATTGTATTTGGGAGATTGTAATTGTATGATTGCGATTGTATGATTGTTATTGTATGATTGCGATTGTATGATTGTGATTGTATGATTGTGATGTATGATTGTAATTGTATGAGTATGATTGTATGATTGTGATTGTATGATTGTGATGGTATGATTGTGATTGTATGATTGCGATCGTATGATTGTGATTGCATGATTATGATTGTATGATTGTGATTGTATGATTGCGATTGTATGATTGCGATTGTATGATTGTGATTGTATGATTATGATTGTATTTTTGTGATTGTATGATTGTGATTGTATGATTGTGATTGTATGATTGTGATTGTATGATTGTGATTGTATGATTGTGATTGTATGATTGTGATTGTATGATTGTGATTGTCTGATTGTGGTTGTACGATTGTGATTGTACGATTGTGATTGTACGATTGTGACTGTATGATTGTGATTGCATGATTATGATTGTATGATTGTGATTGCATGATTGTGATTGTATGATTGTGATTACATGATTTTGAATGTATGATTATGATTGTATGATTGTGATTGTATGATTGTATTTGGGTGATTGTATTTGGGAGATTGTATTTGGGAGATTGTAATTGTATGATTGCGATTGTATGATTGTGATTGTATGATTGTGATGTATGATTGTAATTGTATGATTATGATTGTATGATTGTGTTTGTATGATTGTGATTGTATGATTGTGATTGTATGATTGTGATTGTATGATTGTATTTGGAAAATTGTAGTTGGGAGATTGTATTTGGGAGATTGTAATTGTATGATTGCGATTGTATGATTGTGATTGTATGATTGTGATTGTATGATTGTGACTGTATGATTGTGATTGTATGATTGTGATAGTATGATTGTGATTGTATGATTGTGATGTATGATTGTAATTGTATGATTGTGATTGTATGATTGTGATTGTGTGATTGTGATTGTATGATTGTATTTGGGAGATTGTATTTGGGATATTGTAATTGTATTATTGCGATTGTATGATTGTGATTGTATGATTGTGATTGTATGATTGTGATTGTATGATTGTGATTGTATGATTGTGATTGTATGATTGTGATTGTATGATTGTGATTGTATGATTGTATTTGGGAGATTGTATTTGGGATATTGTAATTTTATGATTGCGATTGTATGATTGCGATTGTATGATTGTGATTGTATGATTGTGTATGTATGATTGTGATTGTATGATTGTATTTGGGAGATTGTATTTGGGATATTGTAATTGTATGATTGCGATTGTATGATTGTGATTGTATGATTGTGGTTGTATGATTGTGATTGTATGATTGTGATTGTATGATTATAATTGTACGATTGTGATTGCATGATTGTGATTGTATGATTGTGATTGCATGATTTTGAATGTATGATTGTGATTGTATGATTGTGATTGTATGATTGTGATTGTATGATTGTGATTGTATGATTGTGATAGTATGATTGTGATTGTATGATTGTGATTGTATGATTGTGATTGTATGATTGTGATTGTATGATTGTGATTGTATGATTGTATTTGGGAGATTGTATTTGGGAGATTGTATTTGGGAGATTGTAATTGTATGATTGCGATTGTATGATTGTGATTGTATGATTGCGATTGTATGATTGTGATTGTATGATTGTGATGTATGATTGTAATTGTATGATTATGATTGTATGATTGTGATTGTATGATTGTGATTGTATGATTGTATTTGGGAGATTGTATTTGGGATATTGTAATTGTATGATTGCGATTGTATGATTGCGATTGTATGATTGTGATTGTATGATTGTGTATGCATGATTGTGATTGTATGATTGTGTATGTATGATTGTGATTGTATGATTGTATTTGGGAGATTGTATTTGGGATATTGTAATTGTATGATTGCGATTGTATGATTGTGATTGTATGATTGTGATGTATGATTGTAATTGTATGATTATGATTGTATGATTGTGATTGTATGATTGTGATGGTATGATTGTGATTGTATGATTGCGATCGTATGATTGTGATTGTATGATTGTGATTGTATGATTGTGATTGTACGATTGCGATTGTATGATTGTGATTGTATGATTAAGTTGGTATTTTTGTGATTTTATGATTGTGATTGTATGATTGTGATTGTATGATTGTGATTGTATGATTGCGATTGTATGAATGCGATTGTATGATTGTGATTGCATAATTGTGATTGTATGATTGTAATTGTATGATTATGATTGTATGATTGTGATTGTATGATTGTGATTGTATGATTGTATTTGGGTGATTGTATTTGGGAGATTGTATTTGGGAGATTGTAATTGTATGATTGCGATTGTATGATTGTGATTGTATGATTGTGATTGTATGATTGTGTTTGTATGATTATGATTGTATGATTGTGATTGCATGATTGTGATTGTATGATTGTGATTGTATGATTGTGATTGTATGATTGTGATTGTATGATTGTATTTGGGTGATTGTATTTGGGAGATTGTATTTGGGAGATTGTAATTGTATGATTGCGATTGTATGATTGTGATTGTATGATTGCGATTGTATGAATGCGATTGTATGATTGTGATTGTATGATTGTGATTGTATGATTGTGATTGTATGATTGTGATTGTATGATTGTGATTGTATGATTGTGATTGTATGATTGTATTTGGGAGATTGTATTTGGGATATTGTAATTGTATGATTGCGATTGTATGATTGTGATTGTATGATTGTGATGTATGATTGTAATTGTATGATTATGATTGTATGATTGTGATTGTATGATTGAGATTGTATGATTGTGATTGTATGCTTGCGATTGTATGAATGTGATTGTATGATTGTGATTGTATGATTTTGATTGTATGATTGTGATTGTATGATTGTGATTGTATGATTGTGATTGTATGATTGTGATTGTATGATTGTGATTGTATGATTGTGATTGTATGATTGTGAATGTACGATTGTGATTGTACGATTGTGATTGTACGATTGTGATAGTATGATTGTGATTGTATGACTGTGATTGTATGACTGTGATTGTATGATTGTGATTGTATGATTGTGATTGTATGATTGTGAAAGTATGATTGTGATTGTATGATTGTGATTGTATGATTGTGATTGTATGATTGTGATTGTATGATTGTGATTGTATGATTGTGATTGTATGATTGTGATTGTATGATTGTGATTGTATGATTCTGATTGTATGATTGTGATTGCATGATTGTGATTGTATGATTGTATCTGGGAGATTGTATTTGGGAGATTGCATTTGGGAGATTGTAATTGTATGATTGCGATTGTATGATTGTGATTATATGATTGCGATTGTATGATTGTGATTGTCTGATTGTGATGTATGATTGTAATTGTATGATTATGATTGTATGATTGTGATTGTATGATTGTGATTGTATGATTGTATTTGGGTGATTGTATTTGGGAGATTGTATTTGGGAGATTGTAATTGTATGATTGCGATTGTATGATTGTGATTGTATGATTGCGATTGTATGAATGCGATTGTATGATTGTGATTGTATGATTGTGATTGTATGATTGTGATTGTATGATTGTGATTGTATGATTGTGATTGTATGATTGTGATTGTATGATTGTATTTGGGAGATTGTATTTGGGATATTGTAATTGTATGATTGCGATTGTATGATTGTGATTGTATGATTGTGATGTATGATTGTAATTGTATGATTATGATTGTATGATTGTGATTGTATGATTGAGATTGTATGATTGTGATTGTATGCTTGCGATTGTATGAATGTGATTGTATGATTCTGATTGTATGATTGTGATTGTATGATTGTGATTGTATGATTGTGATTGTATGATTGTGATTGTATGATTGTGATTGTATCATTGTGATTGTATGATTGTGATTGTATGATTGTGAATGTACGATTGTGATTGTACGATTGTGATTGTACGATTGTGATAGTATGATTGTGATTGTATGATTGTGATTGTATGATTGTGAAAGTATGATTGTGATTGTATGATTGTGATTGTATGATTGTGATTGTATGATTGTGATAGTATGATTGTGATTGTATGATTGTGATTGTATGATTGTGATTGTATGATTGTGATTGTATGATTGTGATTGTATGATTGTATTTGGGAGATTGTATTTGGGAGATTGTATTTGGGAGATTGTAATTGTATGATTGCGATTGTATGATTGTGATTGTATGATTGCGATTGTATGATTGTGATTGTATGATTGTGATGTATGATTGTAATTGTATGATTATGATTGTATGATTGTGATTGTATGATTGTGATTGTATGATTGTATCTGGGAGATTGTATTTGGGAGATTGTATTTGGGAGATTGTAATTGTATGATTGCGATTGTATGATTGTTATTGTATGATTGCGATTGTATGATTGTGATTGTATGATTGTGATGTATGATTGTAATTGTATGAGTATGATTGTATGATTGTGATTGTATGATTGTGATGGTATGATTGTGATTGTATGATTGCGATCGTATGATTGTGATTGCATGATTATGATTGTATGATTGTGATTGTATGATTGCGATTGTATGATTGTGATTGTATGATTATGATTGTATTTTTGTGATTGTATGATTGTGATTGTATGATTGTGATTGTATGATTGTGATTGTATGATTGTGATTGTATGATTGTGATTGTATGATTGTGATTGTATGATTGTGATTGTATGATTGTGATTGTCTGATTGTGGTTGTACGATTGTGATTGTACGATTGTGATTGTACGATTGTGACTGTATGATTGTGATTGCATGATTATGATTGTATGATTGTGATTGCATGATTGTGATTGTATGATTGTGATTGCATGATTTTGAATGTATGATTATGATTGTATGATTGTGATTGTATGATTGTATTTGGGTGATTGTATTTGGGAGATTGTATTTGGGAGATTGTAATTGTATGATTGCGATTGTATGATTGTGATTGTATGATTGTGATGTATGATTGTAATTGTATGATTATGATTGTATGATTGTGATTGTATGATTGTGATTGTATGATTGTGATTGTATGATTGTGATTGTATGATTGTATTTGGAAAATTGTAGTTGGGAGATTGTATTTGGGAGATTGTAATTGTATGATTGCGATTGTATGATTGTGATTGTATGATTGTGATTGTATGATTGTGACTGTATGATTGTGATTGTATGATTGTGATAGTATGATTGTGATTGTATGATTGTGATGTATGATTGTAATTGTATGATTATGATTGTATGATTGTGATTGTGTGATTGTGATTGTATGATTGTATTTGGGAGATTGTATTTGGGATATTGTAATTGTATTATTGCGATTGTATGATTGTGATTGTATGATTGTGATTGTATGATTGTGATTGTATGATTGTGATTGTATGATTGTGATTGTATGATTGTGATTGTATGATTGTGATTGTATGATTGTATTTGGGAGATTGTATTTGGGATATTGTAATTTTATGATTGCGATTGTATGATTGCGATTGTATGATTGTGATTGTATGATTGTGTATGTATGATTGTGATTGTATGATTGTATTTGGGAGATTGTATTTGGGATATTGTAATTGTATGATTGCGATTGTATGATTGTGATTGTATGATTGTGATTGTATGATTGTGATTGTATGATTGTGATTGTATGATTATAATTGTATGATTGTGATTGCATGATTGTGATTGTATGATTGTGATTGCATGATTTTGAATGTATGATTGTGATTGTATGATTGTGATTGTATGATTGTGATTGTATGATTGTGATTGTATGATTGTGATAGTATGGTTGTGATTGTATGATTGTGATTGTATGATTGTGATTGTATGATTGTGATTGTATGATTGTGATTGTATGATTGTATTTGGGAGATTGTATTTGGGAGATTGTATTTGGGAGATTGTAATTGTATGATTGCGATTGTATGATTGTGATTGTATGATTGCGATTGTATGATTGTGATTGTATGATTGTGATGTATGATTGTAATTGTATGATTATGATTGTATGATTGTGATTGTATGATTGTGATTGTATGATTGTATTTGGGAGATTGTATTTGGGATATTGTAATTGTATGATTGCGATTGTATGATTGCGATTGTATGATTGTGATTGTATGATTGTGTATGTATGATTGTGATTGTATGATTGTGTATGTATGATTGTGATTGTATGATTGTATTTGGGAGATTGTATTTGGGATATTGTAATTGTATGATTGCGATTGTATGATTGTGATTGTATGATTGTGATGTATGATTGTGATTGTATGATTGTGATTGTATGATTGTGATTGTATGATTGTGATTGTATGATTGTGATTGTATGATTGTGATTGTATGATTGTGAAAGTATGATTGTGATTGTATGATTATGATTGTATGATTGTGATTGTATGATTGTGATTGTATGATTGTATTTGGGAGATTGTATTTGGGAGATTGTAATTGTATGATTGCGATTGTATGATTGTGATTGTATGATTGCGATTGTATGATTGTGATTGTATGATTGTGATGTATGGTTGTAATTGTATGATTATGATTCTATGATTGTAATTGTATGATTGAGATTGTATGATTGTGATTGTATGATTGCGATTGTATGATTGTGATTGTATGATTGCGATTGTATGATTGTGATTGTATGATTGTGATGTATGATTGTAATTGTATGATTATGATTGTATGATTGTGATTGTATGATTGAGATTGTATGATTGTGATTGTATGATTGCGATTGTATGATTGTGATTGTATGAAGGTGATTGTATGATTGCGATTGTATGATTGTGATTGTATGATTGTGATTGTATGATTGTGATTGTATGATTGTGATTGTATGATTGTGATTGTATGATTGTGATTGTATGATTGTGATTGTATGATTGTGATTGTATGATTGTGATTGTATGATTGTATTTGGGAGATTGTAGTTGGGAGATTGTATTTGGGAGATTGTAATTGTATGATTGCGATTGTATGATTGTGATTGTATGATTGTGATTGTATGATTGTGACTGAATGATTGTGATTGTATGATTGTGATAGTATGATTGTGATTGTATGATTGTGATTGTATGATTGAGATTGTATGATTGTGATTGTATGCTTGCGATTGTATGATTGTGATTGTATGATTGTGATTGTATGATTGTGATTGTATGATTGTGATTGTATGATTATGATTGTATGATTGTGATTGTATGATTGTGATTGTATGACTGTGATTGTATGATTGTGATTGTATGATTGTGATTGTATGATTGTGATTGTATGATTATGATTGTATGATTGTGATTGTATGATTGTGATTGTATGACTGTGATTGTATGATTGTGATTGTATGATTGTGATTGAATGATTGTGATTGTATGATTGTGATAGTATGATTGTGATTGTATGATTGTGATGTATGACTGTAATTGTATGATTATGATTGTATGATTGTGATTGTATGATTGAGATTGTATGATTGTGATTGTATGCTTGCGATTGTATGATTGTGATTGTATGATTGTGATTGTATGATTGTGATTGTATGATTGTGATTGTATGATTATGATTGTATGATTGTGATTGTATGATTGTGATGGTATGATTGTGATTGTATGATTGTGATAGTATGATTGTGATTGTATGATTGTGATTGTATGACTGTGATTGTATGATTGTGATTGTATGATTGTGATTGTATGATTGTGAAAGTATGATTGTGATGGTATGATTGTGATTGTATGATTGTGATTGTATGATTGTGATTGTATGAGTGTGATTGTCTGATTGTGGTTGTGCGATTGTGATTGCACGATTGTGATTGTACGATTGTTATTGAATGATTGTGATTGTATGATTCTGACTGTATGATTGTGATTGCATGATTGTGATTGTATGATTGTATCTGGGAGATTGTATTTGGGAGATTGTATTTGGGAGATTGTAATTGTATGATTGCGATTGTATGATTGTGATTGTATGATTGCGATTGTATGATTGTGATTGTTTGATTGTGATGTATGATTGTAATTGTATGAGTATGATTGTATGATTGTGATTGTATGATTGTGATGGTATGATTGTGATTGTATGATTGCGATCGTATGATTGTGATTGCATGATTATGATTGTATGATTGTGATTGTATGATTGCGATTGTATGATTGTGATTGTATGATTATGATTGTATTTTTGTGATTGTATGATTGTGATTGTATGATTGTGATTGTATGATTGTGATTGTATGATTGTGATTGTATGATTGTGATTGTATGATTGTGATTGTATGATTGTGATTGTATGATTGTGATTGTCTGATTGTGGTTGTACGATTGTGATTGTACGATTGTGATTGTACGATTGTGATTGTATGATTGTGATTGCATGATTATGATTGTATGATTGTGATTGCATGATTGTGATTGTATGATTGTGATTGCATGATTTTGAATGTATGATTATGATTGTATGATTGTGATTGTATGATTGTATTTGGGTGATTGTATTTGGGAGATTGTATTTGGGAGATTGTAATTGTATGATTGCGATTGTATGATTGTGATTGTATGATTGTGATGTATGATTGTAATTGTATGATTATGATTGTATGATTGTGATTGTATGATTGTAATGGTATGATTGTGATTGTATGATTGCGATCGTATGATTGTGATTGCATGATTATGATTGTATGATTGTGATTGTATGATTGCGATTGTATGATTGTGATTGTATGATTATGATTGTATTTTTGTGATTGTATGATTGTGATTGTATGATTGTGATTGTATGATTGTGATTGTATGATTGTGATTGTATGATTGTGATTGTATGATTGTGATTGTATGATTGTGATTGTATGATTGTGATTGTCTGATTGTGGTTGTGCGATTGTGATTGTACGATTGTGATTGTACGATTGTGATTGTATGATTGTGATTGCATGATTATGATTGTATGATTGTGATTGCATGATTGTGATTGTATGATTGTGATTGCATGATTTTGAATGTCTGATTGTGATTGTATGATTGTGATTGTATGATTGTGATTGTATGATTGTGATTGTATGATTGTGATTGTATGATTGTGATAGTATGATTGTGATTGTATGATTGTGATTGTATGATTGTGATTGTATGATTATGATTGTATGATTGTGATTGTATGATTGTATTTGGGTGATTGTATTTGCGAGATTGTATTTGGGTGATTGTATTTGCGAGATTGTATTTGGGAGATTGTAATTGTATGATTGCGATTGTATGATTGTGATTGTATGATTGCGATTGTATGAATGCGATTGTATGATTGTGATTGTATGATTGTGATTGTATGATTGTGATTGTATGATTGTGATTGTATGATTGTATTTGGGAGATTGTATTTGGGATATTGTAATTGTATGATTGTATTTGGGAGATTGTATTTGGGATATTGTATTTGGGATATTGTGATTGTATGATTTTATTTGGGAGATTGTATTTGGGATATTGTAATTGTATGATTGCGATTGTATGATTGTGATTGTATGATTGTGATGTATGATTGTAATTGTATGATTATGATTGTATGATTGTGAGTGTATGATTGAGATTGTATGATTGTGATTGTATGCTTGCGATTGTATGAATGTGATTGTATGATTGTGATTGTATGATTGTGATTGTATGATTGTGATTGTATGATTGTGATTGTATGATTGTGATTGTATGATTGTGATTGTATGATTGTGATTGTATGATTGTGATTGTATGATTGTGAATGTACGATTGTGATTGTACGATTGTGATTGTATGATTGTGATAGTATGATTGTGATTGTATGACTGTGATTGTATGACTGTGATTGTATGATTGTGATTGTATGATTGTGATTGTATGATTGTGATTGTATGATTGTGATTGTATGATTGTGATTGTATGATTGTGATTGTATGATTGTGATTGTATGATTGTGATTGTATGATTGTGATTGTATGATTGTGATTGTATGATTGTGATTGTATGATTGTGATTGTATGATTGTGATTGTATGATTGTGATTGTATGATTGTGATTGTATGATTGTGATTGTATGATTGTGATTGTATGATTGTGATTGTATGATTGTGATTGTATGATTGTATTTGGGATATTGTAATTGTATGATTGCGATTGTATGATTGTGATTGTATGATTGTGATTGTATGATTGTGATAGTATGATTGTGATTGTATGATTGTGATTGTATGATTGTGATTGTATGAGTGTGATTGTGTGATTGTGGTTGTGCGATTGAGATTGTACGATTGTGATTGTACGATTGTGATTGAATGATTGTGATTGTATGATTATAATTGTATGATTGTGATTGCATGATTGTGATTGTATGATTGTGATTGCATGATTTTGAATGTATGATTGTGATTGTATGATTGTGATTGTATGATTGTGATTGTATGATTGTGATTGTATGATTGTGATTGTATGATTGTGATAGTATGATTGTGATTGTATGATTGTGATTGTATGATTGTGATTGTATGATTGTGATTGTATGATTGTGATTGTATGATTGTATTTGGGAGATTGTATTTGGGAGATTGTAATTGTATGATTGCGATTGTATGATTGTGATTGTATGATTGTGATGTATGATTGTAATTGTATGATTATGATTGTATGATTGTGATTGTATGATTGTAATGGTATGATTGTGATTGTATGATTGCGATCGTATGATTGTGATTGCATGATTATGATTGTATGATTGTGATTGTATGATTGCGATTGTATGATTGTGATTGTATGATTATGATTGTATTTTTGTGATTGTATGATTGTGATTGTATGATTGTGATTGTATGATTGTTATTGTATGACTGTGATTGTATGATTGTGATTGTATGATTGTGATAGTATGATTGTGAAAGTATGATTGTGAAAGTATGATTGTGATTGTATGATTGTGATAGTATGATTGTGATTGTATGATTGTGATTGTATGACTGTGATTGTATGATTGTGATTGTATGATTGTGATTGTATGATTGTGAAAGTATGATTGTGATGGTATGATTGTGATTGTATGATTGTGATTGTATGATTGTGATTGTATGAGTGTGATTGTCTGATTGTGGTTGTGCGATTGTGATTGTACGATTATGATTGTACGATTGTTATTGAATGATTGTGATTGTATGATTCTGATTGTATGATTGTGATTGCATGATTGTGATTGTATGATTGTATCTGGGAGATTGTATTTGGGAGATTGTAATTGTATGATTGCGATTGTGTGATTGTGATTATATGATTGCGATTGTATGATTGTGATTGTCTGATTGTGATGTATGATTGTAATTGTATGATTATGATTGTATGATTGTGATTGTATGATTGTATTTGGGTGATTGTATTTGGGAGATTGTATTTGGGAGATTGTAATTGTATGATTGCGATTGTATGATTGTGATTGTATGATTGTGATTGTATGATTGTGTTTGTATGATTATGATTGTATGATTGTGATTGTATGATTGTGATTGTATGATTGTATTTGGGAGATTGTATTTGGGATATTGTAATTGTATGATTGCGATTGTATGATTGTGATTGTATGATTGTGATGTATGATTGTAATTGTATGATTATGATTGTATGATTGTGATTGTATGATTGAGATTGTATGATTGTGATTGTATGATTGTGATAGTATGATTGTGATTGTATGATTGTGATTGTATGATTGTGATTGTATGATTATGATTGTATGATTGTGATTGTATGATTGTGATTGTATGATTGTGATTGTATGATTGTGATAGTATGATTGTGATTGTATGATTGTGATTGTATGACTGTGATTGTATGATTGTGATTGTATGATTGTGATTGTATGATTGTGAAAGTATGATTGTGATGGTATGATTGTGATTGTATGATTGTGATTGTATGATTGTGATTGTATGAGTGTGATTGTCTGATTGTGGTTGTGCGATTGTGATTGTACGATTATGATTGCACGATTGTTATTGAATGATTGTGATTGTATGATTCTGATTGTATGATTGTGATTGCATGATTGTGATTGTATGATTGTATCTGGGAGATTGTATTTGGGAGATTGTAATTGTATGATTGCGATTGTGTGATTGTGATTATATGATTGCGATTGTATGATTGTGATTGTCTGATTGTGATGTATGATTGTAATTGTATGATTATGATTGTATGATTGTGATTGTATGATTGTGATTGTATGATTGTATTTGGGTGATTGTATTTGGGAGATTGTATTTGGGAGATTGTAATTGTATGATTGCGATTGTATGATTGTGATTGTATGATTGTGATTGTATGATTGTGATTGTATGATTGTGTTTGTATGATTATGATTGTATGATTGTGATTGCATGATTGTGATTGTATGATTGTGATTGTATGATTGTGATTGTACGATTGTGATTGTATGATTGTATTTGGGTGATTGTATTTGGGAGATTGTATTTGGGAGATTGTAATTGTATGATTGCGATTGTATGATTGTGATTGTATGATTGCGATTGTATGAATGCGATTGTATGATTGTGATTGTATGATTGTGATTGTATGATTGTGATTGTATGATTGTGATTGTATGATTGTATTTGGGAGATTGTATTTGGGATATTGTAATTGTATGATTGCGATTGTATGATTGTGATTGTATGATTGTGATGTATGATTGTAATTGTATGATTATGATTGTATGATTGTGATTGTATGATTGAGATTGTATGATTGTGATTGTATGCTTGCGATTGTATGAATGTGATTGTATGATTGTGATTGTATGATTTTGATTGTATGATTGTGATTGTATGATTGTGATTGTATGATTGTGATTGTATGATTGCGATTGTATGAATGTGATTGTATGATTCTGATTGTATGATTGTGATTGTATGATTGTGATTGTATGATTGTGATTGTATGATTGTGATTGTATGATTGTGATTGTATGATTGTGATTGTATGATTGTGATTGTATGATTGTGAATGTACGATTGTGATTGTACGATTGTGATTGTATGATTGTGATAGTATGATTGTGATTGTATGATTGTGATTGTATGACTGTGATTGTATGATTGTGATTGTATGATTGTGATTGTATGATTGTGATTGTATGATTTTGAAAGTATGATTGTGATTGTATGATTGTGATTGTATGATTGTGATTGTATGATTGTGGTTGTACGATTGTGATTGTATGATTGTGAAAGTATGATTGTGATTGTATGATTGTGATTGTATGATTGTGAAAGTATGATTGTGATTGTATGATTGTGATTGTATGATTGTGATTGTATGATTGTGATAGTATGATTGTGATTGTATGATTGTGATTGTATGATTGTGATTGTATGATTGTGATTGTATGATTGTGATTGTATGATTGTATTTTTCGAGATTGTATTTGGGAGATTGTATTTGGGAGATTGTAATTGTATGATTGCGATTGTATGATTGTGATTGTATGATTGCGATTGTATGATTGTGATTGTATGATTGTGATGTATGATTGTAATTGTATGATTATGATTGTATGATTGTGATTGTATGATTGTGATTGTATGATTGTATCTGGGAGATTGTATTTGGGAGATTGTATTTGGGAGATTGTAATTGTATGATTGTTATTGTATGATTGCGATTGTATGATTGTGATTGTATGATTGTGATGTATGATTGTAATTGTATGAGTATGATTGTATGATTGTGATTGTATGATTGTGATGGTATGATTGTGATTGTATGATTGCGATCGTATGATTGTGATTGCATGATTATGATTGTATGATTGTGATTGTATGATTGCGATTGTATGATTGCGATTGTATGATTGTGATTGTATGATTATGATTGTATTTTTGTGATTGTATGATTGTGATTGTATGATTGTGATTGTATGATTGTGATTGTATGATTGTGATTGTATGATTGTGATTGTATGATTGTGATTGTATGATTGTGATTGTATGATTGTGATTGTCTGATTGTGGTTGTACGATTGTGATTGTACGATTGTGATTGTACGATTGTGACTGTATGATTGTGATTGCATGATTATGATTGTATGATTGTGATTGCATGATTGTGATTGTATGATTGTGATTGCATGATTTTGAATGTATGATTATGATTGTATGATTGTGATTGTATGATTGTATTTGGGTGATTGTATTTGGGAGATTGTATTTGGGAGATTGTAATTGTATGATTGCGATTGTATGATTGTGATTGTATGATTGTGATGTATGATTGTAATTGTATGATTATGATTGTATGATTGTGTTTGTATGATTGTGATTGTATGATTGTGATTGTATGATTGTGATTGTATGATTGTATTTGGAAAATTGTAGTTGGGAGATTGTATTTGGGAGATTGTAATTGTATGATTGCGATTGTATGATTGTGATTGTATGATTGTGATTGTATGATTGTGACTGTATGATTGTGATTGTATGATTGTGATAGTATGATTGTGATTGTATGATTGTGATGTATGATTGTAATTGTATGATTGTGATTGTATGATTGTGATTGTGTGATTGTGATTGTATGATTGTATTTGGGAGATTGTATTTGGGATATTGTAATTGTATTATTGCGATTGTATGATTGTGATTGTATGATTGTGATTGTATGATTGTGATTGTATGATTGTGATTGTATGATTGTGATTGTATGATTGTGATTGTATGATTGTGATTGTATGATTGTGATTGTATGATTGTATTTGGGAGATTGTATTTGGGATATTGTAATTTTATGATTGCGATTGTATGATTGCGATTGTATGATTGTGATTGTATGATTGTGTATGTATGATTGTGATTGTATGATTGTATTTGGGAGATTGTATTTGGGATATTGTAAATGTATGATTGCGATTGTATGATTGTGATTGTATGATTGTGGTTGTATGATTGTGATTGTATGATTGTGATTGTATGATTATAATTGTACGATTGTGATTGCATGATTGTGATTGTATGATTGTGATTGCATGATTTTGAATGTATGATTGTGATTGTATGATTGTGATTGTATGATTGTGATTGTATGATTGTGATTGTATGATTGTGATAGTATGATTGTGATTGTATGATTGTGATTGTATGATTGTGATTGTATGATTGTGATTGTATGATTGTGATTGTATGATTGTATTTGGGAGATTGTATTTGGGAGATTGTATTTGGGAGATTGTAATTGTATGATTGCGATTGTATGATTGTGATTGTATGATTGCGATTGTATGATTGTGATTGTATGATTGTGATGTATGATTGTAATTGTATGATTATGATTGTATGATTGTGATTGTATGATTGTGATTGTATGATTGTATTTGGGAGATTGTATTTGGGATATTGTAATTGTATGATTGCGATTGTATGATTGCGATTGTATGATTGTGATTGTATGATTGTGTATGCATGATTGTGATTGTATGATTGTGTATGTATGATTGTGATTGTATGATTGTATTTGGGAGATTGTATTTGGGATATTGTAATTGTATGATTGCGATTGTATGATTGTGATTGTATGATTGTGATGTATGATTGTAATTGTATGATTATGATTGTATGATTGTGATTGTATGATTGTGATGGTATGATTGTGATTGTATGATTGCGATCGTATGATTGTGATTGTATGATTATGATTGTATGATTGTGATTGTACGATTGCGATTGTATGATTGTGATTGTATGATTAAGTTGGTATTTTTGTGATTTTATGATTGTGATTGTATGATTGTGATTGTATGATTGTGATTGTATGATTGCGATTGTATGAATGCGATTGTATGATTGTGATTGCATAATTGTGATTGTATGATTGTAATTGTATGATTATGATTGTATGATTGTGATTGTATGATTGTGATTGTATGATTGTATTTGGGTGATTGTATTTGGGAGATTGTATTTGGGAGATTGTAATTGTATGATTGCGATTGTATGATTGTGATTGTATGATTGTGATTGTATGATTGTGTTTGTATGATTATGATTGTATGATTGTGATTGCATGATTGTGATTGTATGATTGTGATTGTATGATTGTGATTGTATGATTGTGATTGTATGATTGTATTTGGGTGATTGTATTTGGGAGATTGTATTTGGGAGATTGTAATTGTATGATTGCGATTGTATGATTGTGATTGTATGATTGCGATTGTATGAATGCGATTGTATGATTGTGATTGTATGATTGTGATTGTATGATTGTGATTGTATGATTGTGATTGTATGATTGTGATTGTATGATTGTGATTGTATGATTGTATTTGGGAGATTGTATTTGGGATATTGTAATTGTATGATTGCGATTGTATGATTGTGATTGTATGATTGTGATGTATGATTGTAATTGTATGATTATGATTGTATGATTGTGATTGTATGATTGAGATTGTATGATTGTGATTGTATGCTTGCGATTGTATGAATGTGATTGTATGATTGTGATTGTATGATTTTGATTGTATGATTGTGATTGTATGATTGTGATTGTATGATTGTGATTGTATGATTGTGATTGTATGATTGTGATTGTATGATTGTGATTGTATGATTGTGAATGTACGATTGTGATTGTACGATTGTGATTGTACGATTGTGATAGTATGATTGTGATTGTATGACTGTGATTGTATGACTGTGATTGTATGATTGTGATTGTATGATTGTGATTGTATGATTGTGAAAGTATGATTGTGATTGTATGATTGTGATTGTATGATTGTGATTGTATGATTGTGATTGTATGATTGTGATTGTATGATTGTGATTGTATGATTGTGATTGTATGATTGTGATTGTATGATTGTGATTGTATGATTCTGATTGTATGATTGTGATTGCATGATTGTGATTGTATGATTGTATCTGGGAGATTGTATTTGGGAGATTGCATTTGGGAGATTGTAATTGTATGATTGCGATTGTATGATTGTGATTATATGATTGCGATTGTATGATTGTGATTGTCTGATTGTGATGTATGATTGTAATTGTATGATTATGATTGTATGATTGCGATTGTATGATTGTGATTGTATGATTGTGTATGTATGATTGTGATTGTATGATTGTGTATGTATGATTGTGATTGTATGATTGTATTTGGGAGATTGTATTTGGGATATTGTAATTGTATGATTGCGATTGTATGATTGTGATTGTATGATTGTGATGTATGATTGTGATTGTATGATTGTGATTGTATGATTGTGATTGTCTGTTTGTGGTTGTATGATTGTGATTGTATGATTGTGATTGTATGATTGTGATTGTATGATTGTATTTGGGAGATTGTATTTGGGAGATTGTATTTGGGAGATTGTAATTGTATGATTGCGATTGTATGATTGTGATTGTATGATTGCGATTGTATGATTGTGATTGTATGATTGTGATGTATGATTGTAATTGTATGATTATGATTGTATGATTGTGATTGTATGATTGTGATTGTATGATTGTATTTGGGAGATTGTATTTGGGATATTGTAATTGTATGATTGCGATTGTATGATTGCGATTGTATGATTGTGATTGTATGATTGTGTATGTATGATTGTGATTGTATGATTGTGTATGTATGATTGTGATTGTATGATTGTATTTGGGAGATTGTATTTGGGATATTGTAATTGTATGATTGCGATTGTATGATTGTGATTGTATGATTGTGATGTATGATTGTGATTGTATGATTGTGATAGTATGATTGTGATTGTATGATTGTGATTGTATGATTGTGATTGTATGATTGTGATTGTATGATTGTGATTGTATGATTGTATTTGGGAGATTGTATTTGGGAGATTGTATTTGGGAGATTGTAATTGTATGATTGCGATTGTATGATTGTGATTGTATGATTGCGATTGTATGATTGTGATTGTATGATTGTGATGTATGATTGTAATTGTATGATTATGATTGTATGATTGTGATTGTATGATTGTGATTGTATGATTGTGATTGTATGATTGTGATTGTATGATTGTGATTGTATGATTGTATTTGGGAGATTGTATTTGGGAGATTGTATTTGGGAGATTGTAATTGTATGATTGCGATTGTATGATTGTGATTGTATGATTGCGATTGTATGATTGTGATTGTATGATTGTGATGTATGATTGTAATTGTATGATTATGATTGTATGATTGTGATTGTATGATTGTGATTGTATGATTGTGATTGTATGATTGTGATTGTATGATTGTATTTGGGAGATTGTATTTGGGATATTGTAATTGTATGATTGCGATTGTATGATTGTGATTGTATGATTGTGATGTATGATTGTAATTGTATGATTATGATTGTATGATTGTGATTGTATGATTGAGATTGTATGATTGTGATTGTATGCTTGCGATTGTATGAATGTGATTGTATGATTGTGATTGTATGATTTTGATTGTATGATTGTGATTGTATGATTGTGATTGTATGATTGTGATTGTATGATTGTGATTGTATGATTGTGATTGTATGATTGTGATTTTATGATTGTGAATGTACGATTGTGATTGTACGATTGTGATTGTACGATTGTGATAGTATGATTGTGATTGTATGACTGTGATTGTATGACTGTGATTGTATGATTGTGATTGTATGATTGTGATTGTATGATTGTGAAAGTATGATTGTGATTGTATGATTGTGATTGTATGATTGTGATTGTATGATTGTGATTGTATGATTGTGATTGTATGATTGTGATTGTATGATTGTGATTGTATGATTGTGATTGTATGATTGTGATTGTATGATTGTGATTGTATGATTCTGCTGTATGATTGTGATTGCATGATTGTGATTGTATGATTGTATCTGGGAGATTGTATTTGGGAGATTGCATTTGGGAGATTGTAATTGTATGATTGCGATTGTATGATTGTGATTATATGATTGCGATTGTATGATTGTGATTGTCTGATTGTGATGTATGATTGTAATTGTATGATTATGATTGTATGATTGTGATTGTATGATTGTGATTGTATGATTGTATTTGGGTGATTGTATTTGGGAGATTGTATTTGGGAGATTGTAATTGTATGATTGCGATTGTATGATTGTGATTGTATGATTGCGATTGTATGAATGCGATTGTATGATTGTGATTGTATGATTGTGATTGTATGATTGTGATTGTATGATTGTGATTGTATGATTGTGATTGTATGATTGTGATTGTATGATTGTGATTGTATGATTGTGATTGTATGATTGTATTTGGGAGATTGTATTTGGGATATTGTAATTGTATGATTGCGATTGTATGATTGTGATTGTATGATTGTGATGTATGATTGTAATTGTATGATTATGATTGTATGATTGTGATTGTATGATTGAGATTGTATGATTGTGATTGTATGCTTGCGATTGTATGAATGTGATTGTATGATTCTGATTGTATGATTGTGATTGTATGATTGTGATTGTATGATTGTGATTGTATGATTGTGATTGTATGATTGTGATTGTATGATTGTGATTGTATGATTGTGATTGTATGATTGTGATTGTATGATTGTGAATGTACGATTGTGATTGTACGATTGTGATTGTACGATTGTGATAGTATGATTGTGATTGTATGATTGTGATTGTATGATTGTGAAAGTATGATTGTGATTGTATGATTGTGATTGTATGATTGTGATTGTATGATTGTGATAGTATGATTGTGATTGTATGATTGTGATTGTATGATTGTGATTGTATGATTGTGATTGTATGATTGTGATTGTATGATTGTATTTGGGAGATTGTATTTGGGAGATTGTATTTGGGAGATTGTAATTGTATGATTGCGATTGTATGATTGTGATTGTATGATTGCGATTGTATGATTGTGATTGTATGATTGTGATGTATGATTGTAATTGTATGATTATGATTGTATGATTGTGATTGTATGATTGTGATTGTATGATTGTATCTGGGAGATTGTATTTGGGAGATTGTATTTGGGAGATTGTAATTGTATGATTGCGATTGTATGATTGTTATTGTATGATTGCGATTGTATGATTGTGATTGTATGATTGTGATGTATGATTGTAATTGTATGAGTATGATTGTATGATTGTGATTGTATGATTGTGATGGTATGATTGTGATTGTATGATTGCGATCGTATGATTGTGATTGCATGATTATGATTGTATGATTGTGATTGTATGATTGCGATTGTATGATTGTGATTGTATGATTATGATTGTATTTTTGTGATTGTATGATTGTGATTGTATGATTGTGATTGTATGATTGTGATTGTATGATTGTGATTGTATGATTGTGATTGTCTGATTGTGGTTGTACGATTGTGATTGTACGATTGTGATTGTACGATTGTGACTGTATGATTGTGATTGCATGATTATGATTGTATGATTGTGATTGCATGATTGTGATTGTATGATTGTGATTGCATGATTTTGAATGTATGATTATGATTGTATGATTGTGATTGTATGATTGTATTTGGGTGATTGTATTTGGGAGATTGTATTTGGGAGATTGTAATTGTATGATTGCGATTGTATGATTGTGATTGTATGATTGTGATGTATGATTGTAATTGTATGATTATGATTGTATGATTGTGATTGTATGATTGTGATTGTATGATTGTGATTGTATGATTGTGATTGTATGATTGTATTTGGAAAATTGTAGTTGGGAGATTGTATTTGGGAGATTGTAATTGTATGATTGCGATTGTATGATTGTGATTGTATGATTGTGATTGTATGATTGTGACTGTATGATTGTGATTGTATGATTGTGATAGTATGATTGTGATTGTATGATTGTGATGTATGATTGTAATTGTATGATTATGATTGTATGATTGTGATTGTGTGATTGTGATTGTATGATTGTATTTGGGAGATTGTATTTGGGATATTGTAATTGTATTATTGCGATTGTATGATTGTGATTGTATGATTGTGATTGTATGATTGTGATTGTATGATTGTGATTGTATGATTGTGATTGTATGATTGTGATTGTATGATTGTGATTGTATGATTGTGATTGTATGATTGTATTTGGGAGATTGTATTTGGGATATTGTAATTTTATGATTGCGATTGTATGATTGCGATTGTATGATTGTGATTGTATGATTGTGTATGTATGATTGTGATTGTATGATTGTATTTGGGAGATTGTATTTGGGATATTGTAATTGTATGATTGCGATTGTATGATTGTGATTGTATGATTGTGATTGTATGATTGTGATTGTATGATTGTGATTGTATGATTATAATTGTATGATTGTGATTGCATGATTGTGATTGTATGATTGTGATTGCATGATTTTGAATGTATGATTGTGATTGTATGATTGTGATTGTATGATTGTGATTGTATGATTGTGATTGTATGATTGTGATAGTATGATTGTGATTGTATGATTGTGATTGTATGATTGTGATTGTATGATTGTGATTGTATGATTGTGATTGTATGATTGTATTTGGGAGATTGTATTTGGGAGATTGTATTTGGGAGATTGTAATTGTATGATTGCGATTGTATGATTGTGATTGTATGATTGCGATTGTATGATTGTGATTGTATGATTGTGATGTATGATTGTAATTGTATGATTATGATTGTATGATTGTGATTGTATGATTGTGATTGTATGATTGTATTTGGGAGATTGTATTTGGGATATTGTAATTGTATGATTGCGATTGTATGATTGCGATTGTATGATTGTGATTGTATGATTGTGTATGTATGATTGTGATTGTATGATTGTGTATGTATGATTGTGATTGTATGATTGTATTTGGGAGATTGTATTTGGGATATTGTAATTGTATGATTGCGATTGTATGATTGTGATTGTATGATTGTGATGTATGATTGTGATTGTATGATTGTGATTGTATGATTGTGATTGTCTGTTTGTGGTTGTATGATTGTGATTGTATGGTTGAGATTGTATGATTGTGATTGTATGATTGCGATTGTATAATTGCGATTGTATGATTGTGATTGTATGATTGTGATTGTATGATTGTGATTGTATGATTGTGATTGTATGATTGTGATTGTATGATTGTGAAAGTATGATTGTGATTGTATGATTATGATTGTATGATTGTGATTGTATGATTGTGATTGTATGATTGTATTTGGGAGATTGTATTTGGGAGATTGTAATTGTATGATTGCGATTGTATGATTGTGATTGTATGATTGCGATTGTATGATTGTGATTGTATGATTGTGATGTATGGTTGTAATTGTATGATTATGATTCTATGATTGTAATTGTATGATTGAGATTGTATGATTGTGATTGTATGATTGCGATTGTATGATTGTGATTGTATGATTGCGATTGTATGATTGTGATTGTATGATTGTGATGTATGATTGTAATTGTATGATTATGATTGTATGATTGTGATTGTATGATTGAGATTGTATGATTGTGATTGTATGATTGCGATTGTATGATTGTGATTGTATGAAGGTGATTGTATGATTGCGATTGTATGATTGTGATTGTATGATTGTGATTGTATGATTGTGATTGTATGATTGTGATTGTATGATTGTGATTGTATGATTGTGATTGTATGATTGTGATTGTATGATTGTGATTGTATGATTGTATTTGGGAGATTGTAGTTGGGAGATTGTATTTGGGAGATTGTAATTGTATGATTGCGATTGTATGATTGTGATTGTATGATTGTGATTGTATGATTGTGACTGAATGATTGTGATTGTATGATTGTGATAGTATGATTGTGATTGTATGATTGTGATTGTATGATTGAGATTGTATGATTGTGATTGTATGCTTGCGATTGTATGATTGTGATTGTATGATTGTGATTGTATGATTGTGATTGTATGATTGTGATTGTATGATTATGATTGTATGATTGTGATTGTATGATTGTGATTGTATGACTGTGATTGTATGATTGTGATTGTATGATTGTGATTGTATGATTGTGATTGTATGATTATGATTGTATGATTGTGATTGTATGATTGTGATTGTATGACTGTGATTGTATGATTGTGATTGTATGATTGTGATTGAATGATTGTGATTGTATGATTGTGATAGTATGATTGTGATTGTATGATTGTGATGTATGACTGTAATTGTATGATTATGATTGTATGATTGTGATTGTATGATTGAGATTGTATGATTGTGATTGTATGCTTGCGATTGTATGATTGTGATTGTATGATTGTGATTGTATGATTGTGATTGTATGATTGTGATTGTATGATTATGATTGTATGATTGTGATTGTATGATTGTGATGGTATGATTGTGATTGTATGATTGTGATAGTATGATTGTGATTGTATGATTGTGATTGTATGACTGTGATTGTATGATTGTGATTGTATGATTGTGATTGTATGATTGTGAAAGTATGATTGTGATGGTATGATTGTGATTGTATGATTGTGATTGTATGATTGTGATTGTATGAGTGTGATTGTCTGATTGTGGTTGTGCGATTGTGATTGTACGATTGTGATTGTACGATTGTTATTGAATGATTGTGATTGTATGATTCTGACTGTATGATTGTGATTGCATGATTGTGATTGTATGATTGTATCTGGGAGATTGTATTTGGGAGATTGTATTTGGGAGATTGTAATTGTATGATTGCGATTGTATGATTGTGATTGTATGATTGCGATTGTATGATTGTGATTGTTTGATTGTGATGTATGATTGTAATTGTATGAGTATGATTGTATGATTGTGATTGTATGATTGTGATGGTATGATTGTGATTGTATGATTGCGATCGTATGATTGTGATTGCATGATTATGATTGTATGATTGTGATTGTATGATTGCGATTGTATGATTGTGATTGTATGATTATGATTGTATTTTTGTGATTGTATGATTGTGATTGTATGATTGTGATTGTATGATTGTGATTGTATGATTGTGATTGTATGATTGTGATTGTATGATTGTGATTGTCTGATTGTGGTTGTACGATTGTGATTGTACGATTGTGATTGTACGATTGTGATTGTATGATTGTGATTGCATGATTATGATTGTATGATTGTGATTGCATGATTGTGATTGTATGATTGTGATTGCATGATTTTGAATGTATGATTATGATTGTATGATTGTGATTGTATGATTGTATTTGGGTGATTGTATTTGGGAGATTGTATTTGGGAGATTGTAATTGTATGATTGCGATTGTATGATTGTGATTGTATGATTGTGATGTATGATTGTAATTGTATGATTATGATTGTATGATTGTGATTGTATGATTGTAATGGTATGATTGTGATTGTATGATTGCAATCGTATGATTGTGATTGCATGATTATGATTGTATGATTGTGATTGTATGATTGCGATTGTATGATTGTGATTGTATGATTATGATTGTATTTTTGTGATTGTATGATTGTGATTGTATGATTGTGATTGTATGATTGTGATTGTATGATTGTGATTGTATGATTGTGATTGTATGATTGTGATTGTATGATTGTGATTGTCTGATTGTGGTTGTGCGATTGTGATTGTACGATTGTGATTGTACGATTGTGATTGTATGATTGTGATTGCATGATTATGATTGTATGATTGTGATTGCATGATTGTGATTGTATGATTGTGATTGCATGATTTTGAATGTCTGATTGTGATTGTATGATTGTGATTGTATGATTGTGATTGTATGATTGTGATTGTATGATTGTGATTGTATGATTGTGATAGTATGATTGTGATTGTATGATTGTGATTGTATGATTGTGATTGTATGATTATGATTGTATGATTGTGATTGTATGATTGTATTTGGGTGATTGTATTTGCGAGATTGTATTTGGGTGATTGTATTTGCGAGATTGTATTTGGGAGATTGTAATTGTATGATTGCGATTGTATGATTGTGATTGTATGATTGCGATTGTATGAATGCGATTGTATGATTGTGATTGTATGATTGTGATTGTATGATTGTGATTGTATGATTGTGATTGTATGATTGTATTTGGGATATTGTAATTGTATGATTGTATTTGGGAGATTGTATTTGGGATATTGTATTTGGGATATTGTGATTGTATGATTTTATTTGGGAGATTGTATTTGGGATATTGTAATTGTATGATTGCGATTGTATGATTGTGATTGTATGATTGTGATGTATGATTGTAATTGTATGATTATGATTGTATGATTGTGAGTGTATGATTGAGATTGTATGATTGTGATTGTATGCTTGCGATTGTATGAATGTGATTGTATGATTGTGATTGTATGATTGTGATTGTATGATTGTGATTGTATGATTGTGATTGTATGATTGTGATTGTATGATTGTGATTGTATGATTGTGATTGTATGATTGTGATTGTATGATTGTGAATGTACGATTGTGATTGTACGATTGTGATTGTACGATTGTGATAGTATGATTGTGATTGTATGACTGTGATTGTATGACTGTGATTGTATGACTGTGATTGTATGATTGTGATTGTATGATTGTGATTGTATGATTGTGATTGTATGATTGTGATTGTATGATTGTGATTGTATGATTGTGATTGTATGATTGTGATTGTATGATTGTGATTGTATGATTGTGATTGTATGATTGTGATTGTATGATTGTGATTGTATGATTGTGATTGTATGATTGTGATTGTATGATTGTGATTGTATGATTGTGATTGTATGATTGTATTTGGGATATTGTAATTGTATGATTGCGATTGTATGATTGTGATTGTATGATTGTGATTGTATGATTGTGATTGTATGAGTGTGATTGTGTGATTGTGGTTGTGCGATTGAGATTGTACGATTGTGATTGTACGATTGTGATTGAATGATTGTGATTGTATGATTATAATTGTATGATTGTGATTGCATGATTGTGATTGTATGATTGTGATTGCATGATTTTGAATGTATGATTGTGATTGTATGATTGTGATTGTATGATTGTGATTGTATGATTGTGATTGTATGATTGTGATTGTATGATTGTGATAGTATGATTGTGATTGTATGATTGTGATTGTATGATTGTGATTGTATGATTGTGATTGTATGATTGTGATTGTATGATTGTATTTGGGAGATTGTATTTGGGAGATTGTAATTGTATGATTGCGATTGTATGATTGTGATTGTATGATTGTGATGTATGATTGTAATTGTATGATTATGATTGTATGATTGTGATTGTATGATTGTAATGGTATGATTGTGATTGTATGATTGCGATCGTATGATTGTGATTGCATGATTATGATTGTATGATTGTGATTGTATGATTGCGATTGTATGATTGTGATTGTATGATTATGATTGTATTTTTGTGATTGTATGATTGTGATTGTATGATTGTGATTGTATGATTGTGATTGTATGATTGTGATTGTATGATTGTGATTGTCTGATTGTGGTTGTGCGATTGTGATTGTACGATTGTGATTGTACGATTGTGATTGTATGATTGTGATTGCATGATTATGATTGTATGATTGTGATTGCATGATTGTGATTGTATGATTGTGATTGCATGATTTTGAATGTCTGATTGTGATTGTATGATTGTGATTGTATGATTGTGATTGTATGATTGTGATTGTATGATTGTGATTGTATGATTGTGATTGTATGATTGTGATAGTATGATTGTGATTGTATGATTGTGATTGTATGATTGTGATTGTATGATTATGATTGTATGATTGTGATTGTATGATTGTATTTGGGTGATTGTATTTGCGAGATTGTATTTGGGTGATTGTATTTGCGAGATTGTATTTGGGAGATTGTAATTGTATGATTGCGATTGTATGATTGTGATTGTATGATTGCGATTGTATGAATGCGATTGTATGATTGTGATTGTATGATTGGGATTGTATGATTGTGATTGTATGATTGTGATTGTATCATTGTATTTGGGAGATTGTATTTGGGATATTGTAATTGTATGATTGTATTTGGGAGATTGTATTTGGGATATTGTATTTGGGATATTGTGATTGTATGATTTTATTTGGGAGATTGTATTTGGGATATTGTAATTGTATGATTGCGATTGTATGATTGTGATTGTATGATTGTGATGTATGATTGTAATTGTATGATTATGATTGTATTTTTGTGATTGTATGATTGTGATTGTATGATTGTGATTGTATGATTGTGATTGTATGATTGTGATTGTATGATTGTGATTGTATGATTGTGATTGTATGATTGTGATTGTATGATTGTGATTGTATGATTGTGATTGTCTGATTGTGGTTGTGCGATTGTGATTGTACGATTGTGATTGTACGATTGTGATTGTATGATTGTGATTGCATGATTATGATTGTATGATTGTGATTGCATGATTGTGATTGTATGATTGTGATTGCATGATTTTGAATGTCTGATTGTGATTGTATGATTGTGATTGTATGATTGTGATTGTATGATTGTGATTGTATGATTGTGATTGTATGATTGTGATTGTATGATTGTGATTGTATGATTGTGATTGTATGATTGTGATTGTATGATTGTGATTGTATGATTGTGATTGTATGATTGTGAATGTACGATTGTGATTGTACGATTGTGATTGTATGATTGTGATAGTATGATTGTGATTGTATGACTGTGATTGTATGACTGTGATTGTATGATTGTGATTGTATGATTGTGATTGTATGATTGTGATTGTATGATTGTGATTGTATGATTGTGATTGTATGATTGTGATTGTATGATTGTGATTGTATGATTGTGATTGTATGATTGTGATTGTATGATTGTGATTGTATGATTGTGATTGTACGATTGTGATTGTATGATTGTGATTGCATGATTATGATTGTATGATTGTGATTGCATGATTGTGATTGTATGATTGTGATTGCATGATTTTGAATGTCTGATTCTGATTGTATGATTGTGATTGTATGATTGTGATTGTATGATTGTGATTGTATGATTGTGATTGTATGATTGTGATTGTATGATTGTGATTGTATGATTGTGATAGTATGATTGTGATTGTATGATTGTGATTGTATGATTGGGATTGTATGATTGTGATTGTATGATTGTGATTGTATCATTGTATTTGGGAGATTGTATTTGGGATATTGTAATTGTATGATTGTATTTGGGAGATTGTATTTGGGATATTGTATTTGGGATATTGTGATTGTATGATTTTATTTGGGAGATTGTATTTGGGATATTGTAATTGTATGATTGCGATTGTATGATTGTGATTGTATGATTGTGATGTATGATTGTAATTGTATGATTATGATTGTATGATTGTGAGTGTATGATTGAGATTGTATGATTGTGATTGTATGCTTGCGATTGTATGAATGTGATTGTATGATTGTGATTGTATGATTGTGATTGTATGATTGTGATTGTATGATTGTGATTGTATGATTGTGATTGTATGATTGTGATTGTATGATTGTGATTGTATGATTGTGATTGTATGATTGTGAATGTACGATTGTGATTGTATGATTGTGATTGTATGATTGTGATAGTATGATTGTGATTGTATGACTGTGATTGTATGATTGTGATTGTATGATTGTGATTGTATGATTGTGATTGTATGATTGTGATTGTATGATTGTGATTGTATGATTGTGATTGTATGATTGTGATTGTATGATTGTGATTGTATGATTGTGATTGTATGATTGTGATTGTATGATTGTGATTGTATGATTGTGATTGTATGATTGTGATTGTATGATTGTGATTGTATGATTGTGATTGTATGATTGTGATTGTATGATTGTATTTGGGATATTGTAATTGTATGATTGCGATTGTATGATTGTGATTGTATGATTGTGATTGTATGATTGTGATTGTATGAGTGTGATTGTGTGATTGCGGTTGTGCGATTGAGATTGTACGATTGTGATTGTACGATTGTGATTGAATGATTGTGATTGTATGATTATAATTGTATGATTGTGATTGCATGATTGTGATTGTATGATTGTGATTGCATGATTTTGAATGTATGATTGTGATTGTATGATTGTGATTGTATGATTGTGATTGTATGATTGTGATTGTATGATTGTGATAGTATGATTGTGATTGTATGATTGTGATTGTATGATTGTGATTGTATGATTGTGATTGTATGATTGTGATTGTATGATTGTGATTGTATGATTGTATTTGGGAGATTGTATTTGGGAGATTGTAATTGTATGATTGCGATTGTATGATTGTGATTGTATGATTGCGATTGTATGATTGTGATGTATGATTGTAATTGTATGATTATGATTGTATGATTGTGATTGTATGATTGTGATTTTATGATTGTATTTGGGAGATTGTATTTGGAATATTGTAATTGTATGATTGCGATTGTATGATTGCGATTGTATGATTGTGATTGTATGATTGTGTATGTATGATTGTGATTGTATGATTGTATTTGGGAGATTGTATTTGGGATATTGTAATTGTATGATTGCGATTGTATGATTGTGATTGTATGATTGTGATGTATGATTGTAATTGTATGATTATGATTGTATGATTGTGATTGTATGATTGTGATGGTATGATTGTGATTGTATGATTGCGATCGTATGATTGTGATTGTATGATTATGATTGTATGATTGTGATTGTACGATTGCGATTGTATGATTGTGATTGTATGATTAAGTTTGTATTTTTGTGATTTTATGATTGTGATTGTATGATTGTGATTGTATGATTGTGATTGTATGATTGCGATTGTATGAATGCGATTGTATGATTGTGATTGCATAATTGTGATTGTATGATTGTGATTGTATGATTGTGATTGTCTGTTTGTGGTTGTATGATTGTGATTGTATGATTGAGATTGTATGATTGTGATTGTATGATTGCGATTGTATAATTGCGATTGTATGATTGTGATTGTATGATTGTGATTGTATGATTGTGATTGTATGATTGTGATTGTATGATTGTGATTGTATGATTGTGATTGTATGATTGTGATTGTATGATTGTGAAAGTATGATTGTGATTGTATGATTGTGATTGTATGAGTGTGATTGTCTGATTGTGGTTGTGCGATTGTGATTGTACGATTGTGATTGTACGATTGTTATTGAATGATTGTGATTGTATGATTCTGACTGTATGATTGTGATTGCATGATTGTGATTGTATGATTGTATCTGGGAGATTGTATTTGGGAGATTGTATTTGGGAGATTGTAATTGTATGATTGCGATTGTATGATTGTGATTGTATGATTGCGATTGTATGATTGTGATTGTTTGATTGTGATGTATGATTGTAATTGTATGAGTATGATTGTATGATTGTGATTGTATGATTGTGATGGTATGATTGTGATTGTATGATTGCGATCGTATGATTGTGATTGCATGATTATGATTGTATGATTGTGATTGTATGATTGCGATTGTATGATTGTGATTGTATGATTATGATTGTATTTTTGTGATTGTATGATTGTGATTGTATGATTGTGATTGTATGATTGTGATTGTATGATTGTGATTGTATGATTGTGATTGTATGATTGTGATTGTATGATTGTGATTGTCTGATTGTGGTTGTACGATTGTGATTGTACGATTGTGATTGTACGATTGTGATTGTATGATTGTGATTGCATGATTATGATTGTATGATTGTGATTGCATGATTGTGATTGTATGATTGTGATTGCATGATTTTGAATGTATGATTATGATTGTATGATTGTGATTGTATGATTGTATTTGGGTGATTGTATTTGGGAGATTGTATTTGGGAGATTGTAATTGTATGATTGCGATTGTATGATTGTGATTGTATGATTGTGATGTATGATTGTAATTGTATGATTATGATTGTATGATTGTGATTGTATGATTGTAATGGTATGATTGTGATTGTATGATTGCAATCGTATGATTGTGATTGCATGATTATGATTGTATGATTGTGATTGTATGATTGCGATTGTATGATTGTGATTGTATGATTATGATTGTATTTTTGTGATTGTATGATTGTGATTGTATGATTGTGATTGTATGATTGTGATTGTATGATTGTGATTGTATGATTGTGATTGTATGATTGTGATTTTATGATTGTGATTGTCTGATTGTGGTTGTGCGATTGTGATTGTACGATTGTGATTGTACGATTGTGATTGTATGATTGTGATTGCATGATAATGATTGTATGATTGTGATTGCATGATTGTGATTGTATGATTGTGATTGCATGATTTTGAATGTCTGATTGTGATTGTATGATTGTGATTGTATGATTGTGATTGTATGATTGTGATTGTATGATTGTGATTGTATGATTGTGATAGTATGATTGTGATTGTATGATTGTGATTGTATGATTGTGATTGTATGATTATGATTGTATGATTGTGATTGTATGATTGTATTTGGGTGATTGTATTTGCGAGATTGTATTTGGGTGATTGTATTTGCGAGATTGTATTTGGGAGATTGTAATTGTATGATTGCGATTGTATGATTGTGATTGTATGATTGCGATTGTATGAATGCGATTGTATGATTGTGATTGTATGATTGTGATTGTATGATTGTGATTGTATGATTGTGATTGTATGATTGTATTTGGGAGATTGTATTTGGGATATTGTAATTGTATGATTGTATTTGGGAGATTGTATTTGGGATATTGTATTTGGGATATTGTGATTGTATGATTTTATTTGGGAGATTGTATTTGGGATATTGTAATTGTATGATTGCGATTGTATGATTGTGATTGTATGATTGTGATGTATGATTGTAATTGTATGATTATGATTGTATGATTGTGAGTGTATGATTGAGATTGTATGATTGTGATTGTATGCTTGCGATTGTATGAATGTGATTGTATGATTGTGATTGTATGATTGTGATTGTATGATTGTGATTGTATGATTGTGATTGTATGATTGTGATTGTATGATTGTGATTGTATGATTGTGATTGTATGATTGTGATTGTATGATTGTGATTGTATGATTGTGAATGTACGATTGTGATTGTACGATTGTGATTGTATGATTGTGATAGTATGATTGTGATTGTATGACTGTGATTGTATGACTGTGATTGTATGATTGTGATTGTATGATTGTGATTGTATGATTGTGATTGTATGATTGTGATTGTATGATTGTGATTGTATGATTGTGATTGTATGATTGTGATTGTATGATTGTGATTGTATGATTGTGATTGTATGATTGTGATTGTATGATTGTGATTGTATGATTGTGATTGTATGATTGTGATTGTATGATTGTGATTGTATGATTGTGATTGTATGATTGTGATTGTATGATTGTATTTGGGATATTGTAATTGTATGATTGCGATTGTATGATTGTGATTGTATGATTGTGATTGTATGATTGTGATTGTATGAGTGTGATTGTGTGATTGTGGTTGTGCGATTGAGATTGTACGATTGTGATTGTACGATTGTGATTGAATGATTGTGATTGTATGATTATAATTGTATGATTGTGATTGCATGATTGTGATTGTATGATTGTGATTGCATGATTTTGAATGTATGATTGTGATTGTATGATTGTGATTGTATGATTGTGATTGTATGATTGTGATTGTATGATTGTGATTGTATGATTGTGATAGTATGATTGTGATTGTATGATTGTGATTGTATGATTGTGATTGTATGATTGTGATTGTATGATTGTGATTGTATGATTGTATTTGGGAGATTGTATTTGGGAGATTGTAATTGTATGATTGCGATTGTATGATTGTGATTGTATGATTGTGATGTATGATTGTAATTGTATGATTATGATTGTATGATTGTGATTGTATGATTGTAATGGTATGATTGTGATTGTATGATTGCGATCGTATGATTGTGATTGCATGATTATGATTGTATGATTGTGATTGTATGATTGCGATTGTATGATTGTGATTGTATGATTATGATTGTATTTTTGTGATTGTATGATTGTGATTGTATGATTGTGATTGTATGATTGTGATTGTATGATTGTGATTGTATGATTGTGATTGTCTGATTGTGGTTGTGCGATTGTGATTGTACGATTGTGATTGTACGATTGTGATTGTATGATTGTGATTGCATGATTATGATTGTATGATTGTGATTGCATGATTGTGATTGTATGATTGTGATTGCATGATTTTGAATGTCTGATTGTGATTGTATGATTGTGATTGTATGATTGTGATTGTATGATTGTGATTGTATGATTGTGATTGTATGATTGTGATTGTATGATTGTGATAGTATGATTGTGATTGTATGATTGTGATTGTATGATTGTGATTGTATGATTATGATTGTATGATTGTGATTGTATGATTGTATTTGGGTGATTGTATTTGCGAGATTGTATTTGGGTGATTGTATTTGCGAGATTGTATTTGGGAGATTGTAATTGTATGATTGCGATTGTATGATTGTGATTGTATGATTGCGATTGTATGAATGCGATTGTATGATTGTGATTGTATGATTGGGATTGTATGATTGTGATTGTATGATTGTGATTGTATCATTGTATTTGGGAGATTGTATTTGGGATATTGTAATTGTATGATTGTATTTGGGAGATTGTATTTGGGATATTGTATTTGGGATATTGTGATTGTATGATTTTATTTGGGAGATTGTATTTGGGATATTGTAATTGTATGATTGCGATTGTATGATTGTGATTGTATGATTGTGATGTATGATTGTAATTGTATGATTATGATTGTATTTTTGTGATTGTATGATTGTGATTGTATGATTGTGATTGTATGATTGTGATTGTATGATTGTGATTGTATGATTGTGATTGTATGATTGTGATTGTATGATTGTGATTGTATGATTGTGATTGTATGATTGTGATTGTCTGATTGTGGTTGTGCGATTGTGATTGTACGATTGTGATTGTACGATTGTGATTGTATGATTGTGATTGCATGATTATGATTGTATGATTGTGATTGCATGATTGTGATTGTATGATTGTGATTGCATGATTTTGAATGTCTGATTGTGATTGTATGATTGTGATTGTATGATTGTGATTGTATGATTGTGATTGTATGATTGTGATTGTATGATTGTGATTGTATGATTGTGATTGTATGATTGTGATTGTATGATTGTGATTGTATGATTGTGATTGTATGATTGTGAATGTACGATTGTGATTGTACGATTGTGATTGTATGATTGTGATAGTATGATTGTGATTGTATGACTGTGATTGTATGACTGTGATTGTATGATTGTGATTGTATGATTGTGATTGTATGATTGTGATTGTATGATTGTGATTGTATGATTGTGATTGTATGATTGTGATTGTATGATTGTGATTGTATGATTGTGATTGTATGATTGTGATTGTATGATTGTGATTGTATGATTGTGATTGTATGATTGTGATTGTATGATTGTGATTGTATGATTGTGATTGTATGATTGTGATTGTATGATTGTGATTGTATGATTGTGATTGTATGATTGTATTTGGGATATTGTAATTGTATGATTGCGATTGTATGATTGTGATTGTATGATTGTGATTGTATGATTGTGATTGTATGAGTGTGATTGTGTGATTGTGGTTGTGCGATTGAGATTGTACGATTGTGATTGTACGATTGTGATTGAATGATTGTGATTGTATGATTATAATTGTATGATTGTGATTGCATGATTGTGATTGTATGATTGTGATTGCATGATTTTGAATGTATGATTGTGATTGTATGATTGTGATTGTATGATTGTGATTGTATGATTGTGATTGTATGATTGTGATTGTATGATTGTGATTGTATGATTGTGATAGTATGATTGTGATTGTATGATTGTGATTGTATGATTGTGATTGTATGATTGTGATTGTATGATTGTGATTGTATGATTGTATTTGGGAGATTGTATTTGGGAGATTGTAATTGTATGATTGCGATTGTATGATTGTGATTGTATGATTGTGATGTATGATTGTAATTGTATGATTATGATTGTATGATTGTGATTGTATGATTGTAATGGTATGATTGTGATTGTATGATTGCGATCGTATGATTGTGATTGCATGATTATGATTGTATGATTGTGATTGTATGATTGCGATTGTATGATTGTGATTGTATGATTATGATTGTATTTTTGTGATTGTATGATTGTGATTGTATGATTGTGATTGTATGATTGTGATTGTATGATTGTGATTGTATGATTGTGATTGTCTGATTGTGGTTGTGCGATTGTGATTGTACGATTGTGATTGTACGATTGTGATTGTATGATTGTGATTGCATGATTATGATTGTATGATTGTGATTGCATGATTGTGATTGTATGATTGTGATTGCATGATTTTGAATGTCTGATTGTGATTGTATGATTGTGATTGTATGATTGTGATTGTATGATTGTGATTGTATGATTGTGATTGTATGATTGTGATTGTATGATTGTGATTGTATGATTGTGATTGTATGATTGTGATAGTATGATTGTGATTGTATGATTGTGATTGTATGATTGTGATTGTATGATTATGATTGTATGATTGTGATTGTATGATTGTATTTGGGTGATTGTATTTGCGAGATTGTATTTGGGTGATTGTATTTGCGAGATTGTATTTGGGAGATTGTAATTGTATGATTGCGATTGTATGATTGTGATTGTATGATTGCGATTGTATGAATGCGATTGTATGATTGTGATTGTATGATTGGGATTGTATGATTGTGATTGTATGATTGTGATTGTATCATTGTATTTGGGAGATTGTATTTGGGATATTGTAATTGTATGATTGTATTTGGGAGATTGTATTTGGGATATTGTATTTGGGATATTGTGATTGTATGATTTTATTTGGGAGATTGTATTTGGGATATTGTAATTGTATGATTGCGATTGTATGATTGTGATTGTATGATTGTGATGTATGATTGTAATTGTATGATTATGATTGTATGATTGTGAGTGTATGATTGAGATTGTATGATTGTGATTGTATGCTTGCGATTGTATGAATGTGATTGTATGATTGTGATTGTATGATTGTGATTGTATGATTGTGATTGTATGATTGTGATTGTATGATTGTGATTGTATGATTGTGATTGTATGATTGTGATTGTATGATTGTGATTGTATGATTGTGAATGTACGATTGTGATTGTATGATTGTGATTGTATGATTGTGATAGTATGATTGTGATTGTATGACTGTGATTGTATGATTGTGATTGTATGATTGTGATTGTATGATTGTGATTGTATGATTGTGATTGTATGATTGTGATTGTATGATTGTGATTGTATGATTGTGATTGTATGATTGTGATTGTATGATTGTGATTGTATGATTGTGATTGTATGATTGTGATTGTATGATTGTGATTGTATGATTGTGATTGTATGATTGTGATTGTATGATTGTGATTGTATGATTGTGATTGTATGATTGTATTTGGGATATTGTAATTGTATGATTGCGATTGTATGATTGTGATTGTATGATTGTGATTGTATGATTGTGATTGTATGAGTGTGATTGTGTGATTGCGGTTGTGCGATTGAGATTGTACGATTGTGATTGTACGATTGTGATTGAATGATTGTGATTGTATGATTATAATTGTATGATTGTGATTGCATGATTGTGATTGTATGATTGTGATTGCATGATTTTGAATGTATGATTGTGATTGTATGATTGTGATTGTATGATTGTGATTGTATGATTGTGATTGTATGATTGTGATAGTATGATTGTGATTGTATGATTGTGATTGTATGATTGTGATTGTATGATTGTGATTGTATGATTGTGATTGTATGATTGTGATTGTATGATTGTATTTGGGAGATTGTATTTGGGAGATTGTAATTGTATGATTGCGATTGTATGATTGTGATTGTATGATTGCGATTGTATGATTGTGATGTATGATTGTAATTGTATGATTATGATTGTATGATTGTGATTGTATGATTGTGATTTTATGATTGTATTTGGGAGATTGTATTTGGAATATTGTAATTGTATGATTGCGATTGTATGATTGCGATTGTCTGTTTGTGGTTGTATGATTGTGATTGTATGATTGAGATTGTATGATTGTGATTGTATGATTGCGATTGTATAATTGCGATTGTATGATTGTGATTGTATGATTGTGATTGTATGATTGTGATTGTATGATTGTGATTGTATGATTGTGATTGTATGATTGTGATTGTATGATTGTGATTGTATGATTGTGAAAGTATGATTGTGATTGTATGATTATGATTGTATGATTGTGATTGTATGATTGTGATTGTATGATTGTATTTGGGAGATTGTATTTGGGAGATTGTAATTGTATGATTGCGATTGTATGATTGTGATTGTATGATTGTGATGTATGGTTGTAATTGTATGATTATGATTCTATGATTGTAATTGTATGATTGAGATTGTATGATTGTGATTGTATGATTGCGATTGTATGATTGTGATTGTATGATTGCGATTGTATGATTGTGATTGTATGATTGTGATATATGATTGTAATTGTATGATTATGATTGTATGATTGTGATTGTATGATTGAGATTGTATGATTGTGATTGTATGATTGCGATTGTATGATTGTGATTGTATGAAGGTGATTGTATGATTGCGATTGTATGATTGTGATTGTATGATTGTGATTGTATGATTGTGATTGTATGATTGTGATTGTATGATTGTGATTGTATGATTGTGATTGTATGATTGTGAAATTATGATTGTGATTGTATGCTTGTGATTGTATGATTGTGATTGTATGATTGTGATTGTATGAGTGTGATTGTCTGATTGTGGTTGTGCGATTGTGATTGTACGATTGTGAATGTACGATTGTGATTGTATGATTGTGATTGTATGAATATGATTGTATGATTGTGATTGCATGATTGTGATTGTATGATTGTGATTGCATGATTTTGAATGTATGATTGTGATTGAATGGTTGTGATTGTATGATTGTGATCGTATGATTGTGATTGTATGATTGTGATTGTATGATTGCGATAGTATGATTGTGATTGTATGATTGTGATTGTATGATTGTGATGTATGATTGTAATTGTATGATTATGATTGTATGATTGTGATTGTATGATTGCGATTGTATGATTGTGATTGTATGCTTGCGATTGTATGATTGTGATTGTATGATTGTGATTGTATGATTGTATTTGGGAGATTGTATTTGGGATATTGTAATTGTATGATTGCGATTGTATGATTGTGATTGTATGATTGTGATTGTATGATTGTGATTGTATGATTGTGATTGTATGATTGTGATTGTATGATTGTGAAATTATGATTGTGATTGTATGATTGTGATTGTATGATTGTGATTGTATGATTGTGATTGTATGAGTGTGATTGTCTGATTGTGGTTGTGCGATTGTGATTGTACGATTGTGAATGTACGATTGTGATTGTATGATTGTGATTGTATGAATATGATTGTATGATTGTGATTGCATGATTGTGATTGTATGATTGTGATTGCATGATTTTGAATGTATGATTGTGATTGAATGGTTGTGATTGTATGATTGTGATCGTATGATTGTGATTGTATGATTGTGATTGTATGATTGCGATAGTATGATTGTGATTGTATGATTGTGATTGTATGATTGTGATGTATGATTGTAAATGTATGATTATGATTGTATGATTGTGATTGTATGATTGCGATTGTATGATTGTGATTGTATGCTTGCGATTGTATGATTGTGATTGTATGATTGTGATTGTATGATTGTATTTGGGAGATTGTATTTGGGATATTGTAATTGTATGATTGCGATTGTATGATTGTGATTGTATGATTGGGATGTATGATTGTAATTGTATGATTATGATTGTATGATTGTGATTGTATGATTGTGATTGTATGATTGAGATTGTATGATTGTGATTGTATGCTTGCGATTGTATGATTGTGATTGTGTGATTGTGATTCTTTGATTGTGATTGTATGATTGTGATTGTATGATTGTGATTGTATGATTGTGATTGTAAGATTATGATTGTATGATTGTGATTGTATGATTGTGATTGTATGATTGTGATTGTATGATTGTGATAGTATGATTGTGATTGTATGATTGTGATTGTATGACTGTGATTGTATGATTGTGATTGTATGATTGTGATTGTATGATTGTGAAAGTATGATTGTGATGGTATGATTGTGATTGTATGATTGTGATTGTATGATTGTGATTGTATGATTGTGATTGTATGATTGTATTTGGGTGATTGTATTTGGGAGATTGTATTTGGGAGATTGTAATTGTATGATTGCGATTGTATGATTGTGATTGTATGATTGCGATTGTATGAATGCGATTGTATGATTGTGATTGTATGATTGTGATTGTATGATTGTGATTGTATGATTGTGATTGTATGATTGTGATTGTATGATTGTGATTGTATGATTGTGATTGTATGATTGTATTTGGGAGATTGTATTTGGGATATTGTAATTGTATGATTGCGATTGTATGATTGTGATTGTATGATTGTGATGTATGATTGTAATTGTATGATTATGATTGTATGATTGTGATTGTATGATTGAGATTGTATGATTGTGATTGTATGCTTGCGATTGTATGAATGTGATTGTATGATTGTGATTGTATGATTTTGATTGTATGATTGTGATTGTATGATTGTGATTGTATGATTGTGATTGTATGATTGTGATTGTATGATTGTGATTGTATGATTGTGATTGTATGATTGTGAATGTACGATTGTGATTGTACGATTGTGATTGTACGATTGTGATAGTATGATTGTGATTGTATGACTGTGATTGTATGACTGTGATTGTATGATTGTGATTGTATGATTGTGATTGTATGATTGTGAAAGTATGATTGTGATTGTATGATTGTGATCGTATGATTGTGATTGTATGATTGTGATTGTATGATTGTGATTGTATGATTGTGATTGTATGATTGTGATTGTATGATTGTGATTGTATGATTCTGATTGTATGATTGTGATTGCATGATTGTGATTGTATGATTGTATCTGGGAGATTGTATTTGGGAGATTGCATTTGGGAGATTGTAATTGTATGATTGCGATTGTATGATTGTGATTATATGATTGCGATTGTATGATTGTGATTGTCTGATTGTGATGTATGATTGTAATTGTATGATTATGATTGTATGATTGTGATTGTATGATTGTGATTGTATGATTGTATTTGGGTGATTGTATTTGGGAGATTGTATTTGGGAGATTGTAATTGTATGATTGCGATTGTATGATTGTGATTGTATGATTGCGATTGTATGAATGCGATTGTATGATTGTGATTGTATGATTGTGATTGTATGATTGTGATTGTATGATTGTGATTGTATGATTGTGATTGTATGATTGTGATTGTATGATTGTGATTGTATGATTGTATTTGGGAGATTGTATTTGGGATATTGTAATTGTATGATTGCGATTGTATGATTGTGATTGTATGATTGTGATGTATGATTGCAATTGTATGATTATGATTGTATGATTGTGATTGTATGATTGAGATTGTATGATTGTGATTGTATGCTTGCGATTGTATGAATGTGATTGTATGATTCTGATTGTATGATTGTGATTGTATGATTGTGATTGTATGATTGTGATTGTATGATTGTGATTGTATGATTGCGATTGTATGAATGCGATTGTATGATTGTGATTGCATAATTGTGATTGTATGATTGTGATTGTATGATTGTGATTGTCTGTTTGTGGTTGTATGATTGTGATTGTATGGTTGAGATTGTATGATTGTGATTGTATGATTGCGATTGTATAATTGCGATTGTATGATTGTGATTGTATGATTGTGATTGTATGATTGTGATTGTATGATTGTGATTGTATGATTGTGATTGTATGATTGTGAAAGTATGATTGTGATTGTATGATTACGATTGTATGATTGTGATTGTATGATTGTGATTGTATGATTGTATTTGGGAGATTGTATTTGGGAGATTGTAATTGTATGATTGCGATTGTATGATTGTGATTGTATGATTGCGATTGTATGATTGTGATTGTATGATTGTGATGTATGGTTGTAATTGTATGATTATGATTCTATGATTGTAATTGTATGATTGAGATTGTATGCTTGCGATTGTATGATTGTGATTGTGTGATTGTGATTCTTTGATTGTGATTGTATGATTGTGATTGTATGATTGTGATTGTATGATTGTGATTGTATGATTGTGATTGTATGATTGTGATTATATGATTGTGATTGTATGGTTGTGATTGTATGATTGTGATAGTATGATTGTGATTATATGATTGTTATTGTATGACTGTGATTGTATGATTGTGATTGTATGATTGTGATAGTATGATTGTGAAAGTATGATTGTGAAAGTATGATTGTGATTGTATGATTGTGATTGTATGATTGTGATTGTATGATTGTGATTGTATGATTGTGATTGTATGATTGTGATTGTCTGATTGTGGTTGTGCGATTGTGATTGTACGATTGTGATTGTACGATTGTGATAGTATGATTGTGATTGTATGATTGTGATTGTATGATTGTGATTGTATGATTGTGATTGTTTGATTGTATTTGGGAGATTGTATTTGGGAGATTGTATTTGGGAGATTGTAATTGTATGATTGCGATTGTATGATTGTGATTGTATGATTGCGATTGTATGATTGTGATTGTATGATTGTGATGTATGACTGTAATTGTATGATTATGATTGTATGATTGTGATTGTATGATTGAGATTGTATGATTGTGATTGTATGCTTGCGATTGTATGATTGTGATTGTATGATTGTGATTGTATGATTGTGATTGTATGATTGTGATTGTATGATTGTGATTGTAAGATTATGATTGTATGATTGTGATTGTATGATTGTGATTGTATGATTGTGATTGTATGATTGTGATAGTATGATTGTGATTGTATGATTGTGATTGTATGACTGTGATTGTATGATTGTGATTGTATGATTGTGATTGTATGATTGTGAAAGTATGATTGTGATGGTATGATTGTGATTGTATGATTGTGATTGTATGATTGTGATTGTATGAGTGTGATTGTCTGATTGTGGTTGTGCGATTGTGATTGTACGATTATGATTGTACGATTGTTATTGAATGATTGTGATTGTATGATTCTGATTGTATGATTGTGATTGCATGATTGTGATTGTATGATTGTATCTGGGAGATTGTATTTGGGAGATTGTAATTGTATGATTGCGATTGTGTGATTGTGATTATATGATTGCGATTGTATGATTGTGATTGTCTGATTGTGATGTATGATTGTAATTGTATGATTATGATTGTATGATTGTGATTGTATGATTGTGATTGTATGATTGTATTTGGGTGATTGTATTTGGGAGATTGTATTTGGGAGATTGTAATTGTATGATTGCGATTGTATGATTGTGATTGTATGATTGTGATTGTATGATTGTGTTTGTATGATTATGATTGTATGATTGTGATTGCATGATTGTGATTGTATGATTGTGATTGTATGATTGTGATTGTATGATTGTGATTGTATGATTGTATTTGGGTGATTGTATTTGGGAGATTGTATTTGGGAGATTGTAATTGTATGATTGCGATTGTATGATTGTGATTGTATGATTGCGATTGTATGAATGCGATTGTATGATTGTGATTGTATGATTGTGATTGTATGATTGTGATTGTATGATTGTGATTGTATGATTGTGATTGTATGATTGTATTTGGGAGATTGTATTTGGGATATTGTAATTGTATGATTGCGATTGTATGATTGTGATTGTATGATTGTGATGTATGATTGTAATTGTATGATTATGATTGTATGATTGTGATTGTATGATTGAGATTGTATGATTGTGATTGTATGCTTGCGATTGTATGAATGTGATTGTATGATTGTGATTGTATGATTTTGATTGTATGATTGTGATTGTATGATTGTGATTGTATGATTGTGATTGTATGATTGTGATTGTATGATTGTGATTGTATGATTGTGATTGTATGATTGTGAATGTACGATTGTGATTGTACGATTGTGATTGTACGATTGTGATAGTATGATTGTGATTGTATGACTGTGATTGTATGACTGTGATTGTATGATTGTGATTGTATGATTGTGATTGTATGATTGTGAAAGTATGATTGTGATTGTATGATTGTGATTGTATGATTGTGATTGTATGATTGTGATTGTATGATTGTGATTGTATGATTGTGATTGTATGATTGTGATTGTATGATTGTGATTGTATGATTGTGATTGTATGATTCTGATTGTATGATTGTGATTGCATGATTGTGATTGTATGATTGTATCTGGGAGATTGTATTTGGGAGATTGCATTTGGGAGATTGTAATTGTATGATTGCGATTGTATGATTGTGATTATATGATTGCGATTGTATGATTGTGATTGTCTGATTGTGATGTATGATTGTAATTGTATGATTATGATTGTATGATTGTGATTGTATGATTGTGATTGTATGATTGTATTTGGGTGATTGTATTTGGGAGATTGTATTTGGGAGATTGTAATTGTATGATTGCGATTGTATGATTGTGATTGTATGATTGCGATTGTATGAATGCGATTGTATGATTGTGATTGTATGATTGTGATTGTATGATTGTGATTGTATGATTGTGATTGTATGATTGTGATTGTATGATTGTGATTGTATGATTGTGATTGTATGATTGTATTTGGGAGATTGTATTTGGGATATTGTAATTGTATGATTGCGATTGTATGATTGTGATTGTATGATTGTGATGTATGATTGTAATTGTATGATTATGATTGTATGATTGTGATTGTATGATTGAGATTGTATGATTGTGATTGTATGCTTGCGATTGTATGAATGTGATTGTATGATTCTGATTGTATGATTGTGATTGTATGATTGTGATTGTATGATTGTGATTGTATGATTGTGATTGTATGATTGTGATTGTATGATTGTGATTGTATGATTGTGATTGTATGATTGTGATTGTATGATTGTGATTGTATGATTGTGAATGTACGATTGTGATTGTACGATTGTGATTGTACGATTGTGATAGTATGATTGTGATTGTATGATTGTGATTGTATGACTATGATTGTATGATTGTGATTGTATGATTGTGATTGTATGATTGTGATTGTATGATTTTGAAAGTATGATTGTGATTGTATGATTGTGATTGTATGATTGTGATTGTATGATTGTGGTTGTACGATTGTGATTGTATGATTGTGAAAGTATGATTGTGATTGTATGATTGTGATTGTATGATTGTGAAAGTATGATTGTGATTGTATGATTGTGATTGTATGATTGTGATTGTATGATTGTGATAGTATGATTGTGATTGTATGATTGTGATTGTATGATTGTGATTGTATGATTGTGATTGTATGATTGTGATTGTATGATTGTATTTGGGAGATTGTATTTGGGAGATTGTATTTGGGAGATTGTAATTGTATGATTGCGATTGTATGATTGTGATTGTATGATTGCGATTGTATGATTGTGATTGTATGATTGTGATGTATGATTGTAATTGTATGATTATGATTGTATGATTGTGATTGTATGATTGTGATTGTATGATTGTATCTGGGAGATTGTATTTGGGAGATTGTATTTGGGAGATTGTAATTGTATGATTGCGATTGTATGATTGTTATTGTATGATTGCGATTGTATGATTGTGATTGTATGATTGTGATGTATGATTGTAATTGTATGAGTATGATTGTATGATTGTGATTGTATGATTGTGATGGTATGATTGTGATTGTATGATTGCGATCGTATGATTGTGATTGCATGATTATGATTGTATGATTGTGATTGTATGATTGCGATTGTATGATTGTGATTGTATGATTATGATTGTATTTTTGTGATTGTATGATTGTGATTGTATGATTGTGATTGTATGATTGTGATTGTATGATTGTGATTGTATGATTGTGATTGTATGATTGTGATTGTATGATTGTGATTGTCTGATTGTGGTTGTACGATTGTGATTGTACGATTGTGATTGTACGATTGTGACTGTATGATTGTGATTGCATGATTATGATTGTATGATTGTGATTGCATGATTGTGATTGTATGATTGTGATTGCATGATTTTGAATGTATGATTATGATTGTATGATTGTGATTGTATGATTGTATTTGGGTGATTGTATTTGGGAGATTGTATTTGGGAGATTGTAATTGTATGATTGCGATTGTATGATTGTGATTGTATGATTGTGATGTATGATTGTAATTGTATGATTATGATTGTATGATTGTGATTGTATGATTGTGATTGTATGATTGTGATTGTATGATTGTGATTGTATGATTGTATTTGGAAAATTGTAGTTGGGAGATTGTATTTGGGAGATTGTAATTGTATGATTGCGATTGTATGATTGTGATTGTATGATTGTGATTGTATGATTGTGACTGTATGATTGTGATTGTATGATTGTGATAGTATGATTGTGATTGTATGATTGTGATGTATGATTGTAATTGTATGATTATGATTGTATGATTGTGATTGTGTGATTGTGATTGTATGATTGTATTTGGGAGATTGTATTTGGGATATTGTAATTGTATTATTGCGATTGTATGATTGTGATTGTATGATTGTGATTGTATGATTGTGATTGTATGATTGTGATTGTATGATTGTGATTGTATGATTGTGATTGTATGATTGTGATTGTATGATTGTGATTGTATGATTGTGATTGTATGATTGTGATTGTATGATTGTATTTGGGAGATTGTATTTGGGATATTGTAATTTTATGATTGCGATTGTATGATTGCGATTGTATGATTGTGATTGTATGATTGTGTATGTATGATTGTGATTGTATGATTGTATTTGGGAGATTGTATTTGGGATATTGTAATTGTATGATTGCGATTGTATGATTGTGATTGTATGATTGTGATTGTATGATTGTGATTGTATGATTGTGATTGTATGATTGTGATTGTATGATTATAATTGTATGATTGTGATTGCATGATTGTGATTGTATGATTGTGATTGCATGATTTTGAATGTATGATTGTGATTGTATGATTGTGATTGTATGATTGTGATTGTATGATTGTGATTGTATGATTGTGATAGTATGATTGTGATTGTATGATTGTGATTGTATGATTGTGATTGTATGATTGTGATTGTATGATTGTGATTGTATGATTGTATTTGGGAGATTGTATTTGGGAGATTGTATTTGGGAGATTGTAATTGTATGATTGCGATTGTATGATTGTGATTGTATGATTGCGATTGTATGATTGTGATTGTATGATTGTGATGTATGATTGTAATTGTATGATTATGATTGTATGATTGTGATTGTATGATTGTGATTGTATGATTGTATTTGGGAGATTGTATTTGGGATATTGTAATTGTATGATTGCGATTGTATGATTGCGATTGTATGATTGTGATTGTATGATTGTGTATGTATGATTGTGATTGTATGATTGTGTATGTATGATTGTGATTGTATGATTGTATTTGGGAGATTGTATTTGGGATATTGTAATTGTATGATTGCGATTGTATGATTGTGATTGTATGATTGTGATGTATGATTGTAATTGTATGATTATGATTGTATGATTGTGATTGTATGATTGTGATGGTATGATTGTGATTGTATGATTGCGATCGTATGATTGTGATTGTATGATTATGATTGTATGATTGTGATTGTACGATTGCGATTGTATGATTGTGATTGTATGATTAAGTTGGTATTTTTGTGATTTTATGATTGTGATTGTATGATTGTGATTGTATGATTGTGATTGTATGATTGCGATTGTATGAATGCGATTGTATGATTGTGATTGCATAATTGTGATTGTATGATTGTGATTGTATGATTGTGATTGTCTGTTTGTGGTTGTATGATTGTGATTGTATGGTTGAGATTGTATGATTGTGATTGTATGATTGCGATTGTATAATTGCGATTGTATGATTGTGATTGTATGATTGTGATTGTATGATTGTGATTGTATGATTGTGATTGTATGATTGTGATTGTATGATTGTGATTGTATGATTGTGAAAGTATGATTGTGATTGTATGATTACGATTGTATGATTGTGATTGTATGATTGTGATTGTATGATTGTATTTGGGAGATTGTATTTGGGAGATTGTAATTGTATGATTGCGATTGTATGATTGTGATTGTATGATTGCGATTGTATGATTGTGATTGTATGATTGTGATGTATGGTTGTAATTGTATGATTATGATTCTATGATTGTAATTGTATGATTGAGATTGTATGATTGTGATTGTATGATTGCGATTGTATGATTGTGATTGTATGATTGCGATTGTATGATTGTGATTGTATGATTGTGATGTATGATTGTAATTGTATGATTATGATTGTATGATTGTGATTGTATGATTGAGATTGTATGATTGTGATTGTATGATTGCGATTGTATGATTGTGATTGTATGAAGGTGATTGTATGATTGCGATTGTATGATTGTGATTGTATGATTGTGATTGTATGATTGTGATTGTATGATTGTGATTGTATGATTGTGATTGTATGATTGTGATTGTATGATTGTGATTGTATGATTGTATTTGGGAGATTGTAGTTGGGAGATTGTATTTGGGAGATTGTAATTGTATGATTGCGATTGCATGATTGTGATTGTATGATTGTGATTGTATGATTGTGACTGAATGATTGTGATTGTATGATTGTGATAGTATGATTGTGATTGTATGATTGTGATGTATGATTGTAATTGTATGATTATGATTGTATGATTGTGATTGTGTGATTGTGATTGTATGATTGTATTTGGGAGATTGTATTTCGGATATTGTAATTGTATGATTGCGATTGTATGATTGTGATTGTATGATTGTGATTGTATAATTGTGATTGTATGATTGTATTTGGGAGATTGTATTTGGGATATTGTAATTGTATGATTGCGATTGTATGATTGCGATTGTATGATTGTGATTGTATTATTGTGTATGTATGATTGTGATTGTATGATTGTATTTGGGAGATTGTATTTGGGATATTGTAATTGTATGATTGTGATTGTATGATTGTATTTGGGAGATTGTATTTGGGATATTGTAATTGTATGATTGCGATTGTATGATTGTGATTGTATGATTGTGAGTGTATGATTGAGATTGTATGATTGTGATTGTATGCTTGCGATTGTATGAATGTGATTGTATGATTGTGATTGTATGATTGTGATTGTATGATTGTGATTGTATGATTGTGATTGTATGATTGTGATTGTATGAGTGTGATTGTATGAGTGTGATTGTCTGATTGTGGTTGTGCGATTGTGATTGTACGATTGTGAATGTACGATTGTGATTGTATGATTGTGATTGTATGAATATGATTGTATGATTGTGATTGCATGATTGTGATTGTATGATTGTGATTGCATGATTTTGAATGTATGATTGTGATTGAATGGTTGTGATTGTATGATTGTGATCGTATGATTGTGATTGTATGATTGTGATTGTATGATTGCGATAGTATGATTGTGATTGTATGATTGTGATTGTATGATTGTGATGTATGATTGTAATTGTATGATTATGATTGTATGATTGTGATTGTATGATTGCGATTGTATGATTGTGATTGTATGCTTGCGATTGTATGATTGTGATTGTATGATTGTGATTGTATGATTGTATTTGGGAGATTGTATTTGGGATATTGTAATTGTATGATTGCGATTGTATGATTGTGATTGTATGATTGTGATGTATGATTGTAATTGTATGATTATGATTGTATGATTGTGATTGTATGATTGTGATTGTATGATTGAGATTATATGATTGTGATTGTATGCTTGCGATTGTATGATTGTGATTGTGTGATTGTGATTCTTTGATTGTGATTGTATGATTGTGATTGTATGATTGTGATTGTATGATTGTGATTGTATGATTGTGATTATATGATTGTTATTGTATGACTGTGATTGTATGATTGTGATTGTATGATTGTGATAGTATGATTGTGAAAGTATGATTGTGAAAGTATGATTGTGATTGTATGATTGTGATTGTATGATTGTGATTGTATGATTGTGATTGTATGATTGTGATTGTATGATTGTGATTGTCTGATTGTGGTTGTGCGATTGTGATTGTACGATTGTGATTGTACGATTGTGATAGTATGATTGTGATTGTTTGATTGTGATTGTATGATTGTGATTGTATGATTGTGATTGTTTGATTGTATTTGGGAGATTGTATTTGGGAGATTGTATTTGGGAGATTGTAATTGTATGATTGCGATTGTATGATTGTGATTGTATGATTGCGATTGTATGATTGTGATTGTATGATTGTGATGTATGACTGTAATTGTATGATTATGATTGTATGATTGTGATTGTATGATTGAGATTGTATGATTGTGATTGTATGCTTGCGATTGTATGATTGTGATTGTATGATTGTGATTGTATGATTGTGATTGTATGATTGTGATTGTATGATTATGATTGTATGATTGTGATTGTATGATTGTGATTGTATGATTGTGATTGTATGATTGTGATAGTATGATTGTGATTGTATGATTGTGATTGTATGACTGTGATTGTATGATTGTGATTGTATGATTGTGATTGTATGATTGTGAAAGTATGATTGTGATGGTATGATTGTGATTGTATGATTGTGATTGTATGATTGTGATTGTATGAGTGTGATTGTCTGATTGTGGTTGTGCGATTGTGATTGTACGATTATGATTGTACGATTGTTATTGAATGATTGTGATTGTATGATTCTGATTGTATGATTGTGATTGCATGATTGTGATTGTATGATTGTATCTGGGAGATTGTATTTGGGAGATTGTAATTGTATGATTGCGATTGTGTGATTGTGATTATATGATTGCGATTGTATGATTGTGATTGTCTGATTGTGATGTATGATTGTAATTGTATGATTATGATTGTATGATTGTGATTGTATGATTGTATTTGGGTGATTGTATTTGGGAGATTGTATTTGGGAGATTGTAATTGTATGATTGCGATTGTATGATTGTGATTGTATGATTGTGATTGTATGATTGTGTTTGTATGATTATGATTGTATGATTGTGATTGCATGATTGTGATTGTATGATTGTGATTGTATGATTGTGATTGTATGATTGTGATTGTATGATTGTATTTGGGTGATTGTATTTGGGAGATTGTATTTGGGAGATTGTAATTGTATGATTGCGATTGTATGATTGTGATTGTATGATTGCGATTGTATGAATGCGATTGTATGATTGTGATTGTATGATTGTGATTGTATGATTGTGATTGTATGATTGTGATTGTATGATTGTGATTGTATGATTGTGATTGTATGATTGTATTTGGGAGATTGTATTTGGGATATTGTAATTGTATGATTGCGATTGTATGATTGTGATTGTATGATTGTGATGTATGATTGTAATTGTATGATTATGATTGTATGATTGTGATTGTATGATTGAGATTGTATGATTGTGATTGTATGATTGTGATAGTATGATTGTGATTGTATGATTGTGATTGTATGATTGTGATTGTATGATTATGATTGTATGATTGTGATTGTATGATTGTGATTGTATGATTGTGATTGTATGATTGTGATAGTATGATTGTGATTGTATGATTGTGATTGTATGACTGTGATTGTATGATTGTGATTGTATGATTGTGATTGTATGATTGTGAAAGTATGATTGTGATGGTATGATTGTGATTGTATGATTGTGATTGTATGATTGTGATTGTATGAGTGTGATTGTCTGATTGTGGTTGTGCGATTGTGATTGTACGATTATGATTGTACGATTGTTATTGAATGATTGTGATTGTATGATTCTGATTGTATGATTGTGATTGCATGATTGTGATTGTATGATTGTATCTGGGAGATTGTATTTGGGAGATTGTAATTGTATGATTGCGATTGTGTGATTGTGATTATATGATTGCGATTGTATGATTGTGATTGTCTGATTGTGATGTATGATTGTAATTGTATGATTATGATTGTATGATTGTGATTGTATGATTGTGATTGTATGATTGTATTTGGGTGATTGTATTTGGGAGATTGTATTTGGGAGATTGTAATTGTATGATTGCGATTGTATGATTGTGATTGTATGATTGTGATTGTATGATTGTGTTTGTATGATTATGATTGTATGATTGTGATTGCATGATTGTGATTGTATGATTGTGATTGTATGATTGTGATTGTATGATTGTGATTGTATGATTGTATTTGGGTGATTGTATTTGGGAGATTGTATTTGGGAGATTGTAATTGTATGATTGCGATTGTATGATTGTGATTGTATGATTGCGATTGTATGAATGCGATTGTATGATTGTGATTGTATGATTGTGATTGTATGATTGTGATTGTATGATTGTGATTGTATGATTGTGATTGTATGATTGTGATTGTATGATTGTATTTGGGAGATTGTATTTGGGATATTGTAATTGTATGATTGCGATTGTATGATTGTGATTGTATGATTGTGATGTATGATTGTAATTGTATGATTATGATTGTATGATTGTGATTGTATGATTGAGATTGTATGATTGTGATTGTATGCTTGCGATTGTATGAATGTGATTGTATGATTGTGATTGTATGATTTTGATTGTATGATTGTGATTGTATGATTGTGATTGTATGATTGTGATTGTATGATTGTGATTGTATGATTGTGATTGTATGATTGTGATTGTATGATTGTGAATGTACGATTGTGATTGTACGATTGTGATTGTACGATTGTGATAGTATGATTGTGATTGTATGACTGTGATTGTATGACTGTGATTGTATGATTGTGTTTGTATGATTGTGATTGTATGATTGTGAAAGTATGATTGTGATTGTATGATTGTGATTGTATGATTGTGATTGTATGATTGTGATTGTATGATTGTGATTGTATGATTGTGATTGTATGATTGTGATTGTATGATTGTGATTGTATGATTGTGATTGTATGATTGTGATTGTATGATTCTGATTGTATGATTGTGATTGCATGATTGTGATTGTATGATTGTATCTGGGAGATTGTATTTGGGAGATTGCATTTGGGAGATTGTAATTGTATGATTGCGATTGTATGATTGTGATTATATGATTGCGATTGTATGATTGTGATTGTCTGATTGTGATGTATGATTGTAATTGTATGATTATGATTGTATGATTGTGATTGTATGATTGTGATTGTATGATTGTATTTGGGTGATTGTATTTGGGAGATTGTATTTGGGAGATTGTAATTGTATGATTGCGATTGTATGATTGTGATTGTATGATTGCGATTGTATGAATGCGATTGTATGATTGTGATTGTATGATTGTGATTGTATGATTGTGATTGTATGATTGTGATTGTATGATTGTGATTGTATGATTGTGATTGTATGATTGTATTTGGGAGATTGTATTTGGGATATTGTAATTGTATGATTGCGATTGTATGATTGTGATTGTATGATTGTGATGTATGATTGTAATTGTATGATTATGATTGTATGATTGTGATTGTATGATTGAGATTGTATGATTGTGATTGTATGCTTGCGATTGTATGAATGTGATTGTATGATTCTGATTGTATGATTGTGATTGTATGATTGTGATTGTATGATTGTGATTGTATGATTGTGATTGTATGATTGTGATTGTATGATTGTGATTGTATGATTGTGATTGTATGATTGTGAATGTACGATTGTGATTGTACGATTGTGATTGTATGATTGTGATAGTATGATTGTGATTGTATGATTGTGATTGTATGACTGTGATTGTATGATTGTGGTTGTATGATTGTGATTGTATGATTGTGATTGTATGATTTTGAAAGTATGATTGTGATTGTATGATTGTGATTGTATGATTGTGATTGTATGATTGTGGTTGTACGATTGTGATTGTATGATTGTGAAAGTATGATTGTGATTGTATGATTGTGATTGTATGATTGTGAAAGTATGATTGTGATTGTATGATTGTGATTGTATGATTGTGACTGTATGATTGTGATAGTATGATTGTGATTGTATGATTGTGATTGTATGATTGTGATTGTATGATTGTGATTGTATGATTGTGATTGTATGATTGTATTTTTCGAGATTGTATTTGGGAGATTGTATTTGGGAGATTGTAATTGTATGATTGCGATTGTATGATTGTGATTGTATGATTGCGATTGTATGATTGTGATTGTATGATTGTGATGTATGATTGTAATTGTATGATTATGATTGTATGATTGTGATTGTATGATTGTGATTGTATGATTGTATCTGGGAGATTGTATTTGGGAGATTGTATTTGGGAGATTGTAATTGTATGATTGCGATTGTATGATTGTTATTGTATGATTGCGATTGTATGATTGTGATTGTATGATTGTGATGTATGATTGTAATTGTATGAGTATGATTGTATGATTGTGATTGTATGATTGTGATGGTATGATTGTGATTGTATGATTGCGATCGTATGATTGTGATTGCATGATTATGATTGTATGATTGTGATTGTATGATTGCGATTGTATGATTGTGATTGTATGATTATGATTGTATTTTTGTGATTGTATGATTGTGATTGTATGATTGTGATTGTATGATTGTGATTGTATGATTGTGATTGTATGATTGTGATTGTATGATTGTGATTGTATGATTGTGATTGTATGATTGTGATTGTATGATTGTGATTGTCTGATTGTGGTTGTACGATTGTGATTGTACGATTGTGATTGTACGATTGTGACTGTATGATTGTGATTGCATGATTATGATTGTATGATTGTGATTGCATGATTGTGATTGTATGATTGTGATTGCATGATTTTGAATGTATGATTATGATTGTATGATTGTGATTGTATGATTGTATTTGGGTGATTGTATTTGGGAGATTGTATTTGGGAGATTGTAATTGTATGATTGCGATTGTATGATTGTGATTGTATGATTGTGATGTATGATTGTAATTGTATGATTATGATTGTATGATTGTGTTTGTATGATTGTGATTGTATGATTGTGATTGTATGATTGTGATTGTATGATTGTATTTGGAAAATTGTAGTTGGGAGATTGTATTTGGGAGATTGTAATTGTATGATTGCGATTGTATGATTGTGATTGTATGATTGTGATTGTATGATTGTGACTGTATGATTGTGATTGTATGATTGTGATAGTATGATTGTGATTGTATGATTGTGATGTATGATTGTAATTGTATGATTGTGATTGTATGATTGTGATTGTGTGATTGTGATTGTATGATTGTATTTGGGAGATTGTATTTGGGATATTGTAATTGTATTATTGCGATTGTATGATTGTGATTGTATGATTGTGATTGTATGATTGTGATTGTATGATTGTGATTGTATGATTGTGGTTGTATGATTGTGATTGTATGATTGTGATTGTATGATTGTATTTGGGAGATTGTATTTGGGATATTGTAATTTTATGATTGCGATTGTATGATTGCGATTGTATGATTGTGATTGTATGATTGTGTATGTATGATTGTGATTGTATGATTGTATTTGGGAGATTGTATTTGGGATATTGTAATTGTATGATTGCGATTGTATGATTGTGATTGTATGATTGTGGTTGTATGATTGTGATTGTATGATTATGATTGTGATTGTATGATTATAATTGTATGATTGTGATTGCATGATTGTGATTGTATGATTGTGATTGCATGATTTTGAATGTATGATTGTGATTGTATGATTGTGATTGTATGATTGTGATTGTATGATTGTGATTGTATGATTGTGATAGTATGATTGTGATTGTATGATTGTGATTGTATGATTGTGATTGTATGATTGTGATTGTATGATTGTATTTGGGAGATTGTATTTGGGAGATTGTATTTGGGAGATTGTAATTGTATGATTGCGATTGTATGATTGTGATTGTATGATTGCGATTGTATGATTGTGATTGTATGATTGTGATGTATGATTGTAATTGTATGATTATGATTGTATGATTGTGATTGTATGATTGTGATTGTATGATTGTATTTGGGAGATTGTATTTGGGATATTGTAATTGTATGATTGCGATTGTATGATTGCGATTGTATGATTGTGATTGTATGATTGTGTATGTATGATTGTGATTGTATGATTGTGTATGTATGATTGTGATTGTATGATTGTATTTGGGAGATTGTATTTGGGATATTGTAATTGTATGATTGCGATTGTATGATTGTGATTGTATGATTGTGATGTATGATTGTAATTGTATGATTATGATTGTATGATTGTGATTGTATGATTGTGATGGTATGATTGTGATTGTATGATTGCGATCGTATGATTGTGATTGTATGATTATGATTGTATGATTGTGATTGTACGATTGCGATTGTATGATTGTGATTGTATGGTTAAGTTGGTATTTTTGTGATTTTATGATTGTGATTGTATGATTGTGATTGTATGATTGTGATTGTATGATTGCGATTGTATGAATGCGATTGTATGATTGTGATTGCATAATTGTGATTGTATGATTGTAATTGTATGATTATGATTGTATGATTGTGATTGTATGATTGTGATTGTATGATTGTATTTGGGTGATTGTATTTGGGAGATTGTATTTGGGAGATTGTAATTGTATGATTGCGATTGTATGATTGTGATTGTATGATTGTGATTGTATGATTGTGTTTGTATGATTATGATTGTATGATTGTGATTGCATGATTGTGATTGTATGATTGTGATTGTATGATTGTGATTGTATGATTGTGATTGTATGATTGTATTTGGGTGATTGTATTTGGGAGATTGTATTTGGGAGATTGTAATTGTATGATTGCGATTGTATGATTGTGATTGTATGATTGCGATTGTATGAATGCGATTGTATGATTGTGATTGTATGATTGTGATTGTATGATTGTGATTGTATGATTGTGATTGTATGATTGTGATTGTATGATTGTGATTGTATGATTGTGATTGTATGATTGTATTTGGGAGATTGTATTTGGGATATTGTAATTGTATGATTGCGATTGTATGATTGTGATTGTATGATTGTGATGTATGATTGTAATTGTATGATTATGATTGTATGATTGTGATTGTATGATTGAGATTGTATGATTGTGATTGTATGCTTGCGATTGTATGAATGTGATTGTATGATTGTGATTGTATGATTTTGATTGTATGATTGTGATTGTATGATTGTGATTGTATGATTGTGATTGTATGATTGTGATTGTATGATTGTGATTGTATGATTGTGAATGTACGATTGTGATTGTACGATTGTGATTGTACGATTGTGATAGTATGATTGTGATTGTATGACTGTGATTGTATGACTGTGATTGTATGATTGTGATTGTATGATTGTGATTGTATGATTGTGAAAGTATGATTATGATTGTATGATTGTGATTGTATGATTGTGATTGTATGATTGTGATTGTATGATTGTGATTGTATGATTGTGATTGTATGATTGTGATTGTATGATTGTGATTGTATGATTGTGATTGTATGATTCTGATTGTATGATTGTGATTGCATGATTGTGATTGTATGATTGTATCTGGGAGATTGTATTTGGGAGATTGCATTTGGGAGATTGTAATTGTATGATTGCGATTGTATGATTGTGATTATATGATTGCGATTGTATGATTGTGATTGTCTGATTGTGATGTATGATTGTAATTGTATGATTATGATTGTATGATTGTGATTGTATGATTGTGATTGTATGATTGTATTTGGGTGATTGTATTTGGGAGATTGTATTTGGGAGATTGTAATTGTATGATTGCGATTGTATGATTGTGATTGTATGATTGCGATTGTATGAATGCGATTGTATGATTGTGATTGTATGATTGTGATTGTATGATTGTGATTGTATGATTGTGATTGTATGATTGTGATTGTATGATTGTGATTGTATGATTGTATTTGGGAGATTGTATTTGGGATATTGTAATTGTATGATTGCGATTGTATGATTGTGATTGTATGATTGTGATGTATGATTGTAATTGTATGATTATGATTGTATGATTGTGATTGTATGATTGAGATTGTATGATTGTGATTGTATGCTTGCGATTGTATGAATGTGATTGTATGATTCTGATTGTATGATTGTGATTGTATGATTGTGATTGTATGATTGTGATTGTATGATTGTGATTGTATGATTGTGATTGTATGATTGTGATTGTATGATTGTGATTGTATGATTGTGAATGTACGATTGTGATTGTACGATTGTGATTGTACGATTGTGATAGTATGATTGTGATTGTATGATTGTGATTGTATGACTATGATTGTATGATTGTGATTGTATGATTGTGATTGTATGATTGTGATTGTATGATTTTGAAAGTATGATTGTGATTGTATGATTGTGATTGTATGATTGTGATTGTATGATTGTGGTTGTGCGATTGTGATTGTATGATTGTGAAAGTATGATTGTGATTGTATGATTGTGATTGTATGATTGTGAAAGTATGATTGTGATTGTATGATTGTGATTGTATGATTGTGATTGTATGATTGTGATAGTATGATTGTGATTGTATGATTGTGATTGTATGATTGTGATTGTATGATTGTGATTGTATGATTGTGATTGTATGATTGTATTTGGGAGATTGTATTTGGGAGATTGTATTTGGGAGATTGTAATTGTATGATTGCGATTGTATGATTGTGATTGTATGATTGCGATTGTATGATTGTGATTGTATGATTGTGATGTATGATTGTAATTGTATGATTATGATTGTATGATTGTGATTGTATGATTGTGATTGTATGATTGTATCTGGGAGATTGTATTTGGGAGATTGTATTTGGGAGATTGTAATTGTATGATTGCGATTGTATGATTGTTATTGTATGATTGCGATTGTATGATTGTGATTGTATGATTGTGATGTATGATTGTAATTGTATGAGGATGATTGTATGATTGTGATTGTATGATTGTGATGGTATGATTGTGATTGTATGATTGCGATCGTATGATTGTGATTGCATGATTATGATTGTATGATTGTGATTGTATGATTGCGATTGTATGATTGTGATTGTATGATTATGATTGTATTTTTGTGATTGTATGATTGTGATTGTATGATTGTGATTGTATGATTGTGATTGTATGATTGTGATTGTATGATTGTGATTGTATGATTGTGATTGTCTGATTGTGGTTGTACGATTGTGATTGTACGATTGTGATTGTACGATTGTGACTGTATGATTGTGATTGCATGATTATGATTGTATGATTGTGATTGCATGATTGTGATTGTATGATTGTGATTGCATGATTTTGAATGTATGATTATGATTGTATGATTGTGATTGTATGATTGTATTTGGGTGATTGTATTTGGGAGATTGTATTTGGGAGATTGTAATTGTATGATTGCGATTGTATGATTGTGATTGTATGATTGTGATGTATGATTGTAATTGTATGATTATGATTGTATGATTGTGATTGTATGATTGTGATTGTATGATTGTGATTGTATGATTGTGATTGTATGATTGTATTTGGAAAATTGTAGTTGGGAGATTGTATTTGGGAGATTGTAATTGTATGATTGCGATTGTATGATTGTGATTGTATGATTGTGATTGTATGATTGTGACTGTATGATTGTGATTGTATGATTGTGATAGTATGATTGTGATTGTATGATTGTGATGTATGATTGTAATTGTATGATTATGATTGTATGATTGTGATTGTGTGATTGTGATTGTATGATTGTATTTGGGAGATTGTATTTGGGATATTGTAATTGTATTATTGCGATTGTATGATTGTGATTGTATGATTGTGATTGTATGATTGTGATTGTATGATTGTGATTGTATGATTGTGATTGTATGATTGTGATTGTATGATTGTGATTGTATGATTGTGATTGTATGATTGTATTTGGGAGATTGTATTTGGGATATTGTAATTTTATGATTGCGATTGTATGATTGCGATTGTATGATTGTGATTGTATGATTGTGTATGTATGATTGTGATTGTATGATTGTATTTGGGAGATTGTATTTGGGATATTGTAATTGTATGATTGCGATTGTATGATTGTGATTGTATGATTGTGATTGTATGATTGTGATTGTATGATTGTGATTGTATGATTATAATTGTATGATTGTGATTGCATGATTGTGATTGTATGATTGTGATTGCATGATTTTGAATGTATGATTGTGATTGTATGATTGTGATTGTATGATTGTGATTGTATGATTGTGATTGTATGATTGTGATAGTATGATTGTGATTGTATGATTGTGATTGTATGATTGTGATTGTATGATTGTGATTGTATGATTGTGATTGTATGATTGTATTTGGGAGATTGTATTTGGGAGATTGTATTTGGGAGATTGTAATTGTATGATTGCGATTGTATGATTGTGATTGTATGATTGTGATGTATGATTGTAATTGTATGATTATGATTGTATGATTGTGATTGTATGATTGTGATTGTATGATTGTATTTGGGAGATTGTATTTGGGATATTGTAATTGTATGATTGCGATTGTATGATTGCGATTGTATGATTGTGATTGTATGATTGTGTATGTATGATTGTGATTGTATGATTGTGTATGTATGATTGTGATTGTATGATTGTATTTGGGAGATTGTATTTGGGATATTGTAATTGTATGATTGCGATTGTATGATTGTGATTGTATGATTGTGATGTATGATTGTAATTGTATGATTATGATTGTATGATTGTGATTGTATGATTGTGATGGTATGATTGTGATTGTATGATTGCGATCGTATGATTGTGATTGTATGATTATGATTGTATGATTGTGATTGTACGATTGCGATTGTATGATTGTGATTGTATGATTAAGTTGGTATTTTTGTGATTTTATGATTGTGATTGTATGATTGTGATTGTATGATTGTGATTGTATGATTGCGATTGTATGAATGCGATTGTATGATTGTGATTGCATAATTGTGATTGTATGATTGTGATTGTATGATTGTGATTGTCTGTTTGTGGTTGTATGATTGTGATTGTATGGTTGAGATTGTATGATTGTGATTGTATGATTGCGATTGTATAATTGCGATTGTATGATTGTGATTGTATGATTGTGATTGTATGATTGTGATTGTATGATTGTGATTGTATGATTGTGAAAGTATGATTGTGATTGTATGATTATGATTGTATGATTGTGATTGTATGATTGTGATTGTATGATTGTATTTGGGAGATTGTATTTGGGAGATTGTAATTGTATGATTGCGATTGTATGATTGTGATTGTATGATTGCGATTGTATGATTGTGATTGTATGATTGTGATGTATGGTTGTAATTGTATGATTATGATTCTATGATTGTAATTGTATGATTGAGATTGTATGATTGTGATTGTATGATTGCGATTGTATGATTGTGATTGTATGATTGCGATTGTATGATTGTGATTGTATGATTGTGATGTATGATTGTAATTGTATGATTATGATTGTATGATTGTGATTGTATGATTGAGATTGTATGATTGTGATTGTATGATTGCGATTGTATGATTGTGATTGTATGAAGGTGATTGTATGATTGCGATTGTATGATTGTGATTGTATGATTGTGATTGTATGATTGTGATTGTATGATTGTGATTGTATGATTGTGATTGTATGATTGTGATTGTATGATTGTGATTGTATGATTGTGATTGTATGATTGTATTTGGGAGATTGTAGTTGGGAGATTGTATTTGGGAGATTGTAATTGTATGATTGCGATTGTATGATTGTGATTGTATGATTGTGATTGTATGATTGTGACTGAATGATTGTGATTGTATGATTGTGATAGTATGATTGTGATTGTATGATTGTGATGTATGATTGTAATTGTATGATTATGATTGTATGATTGTGATTGTGTGATTGTGATTGTATGATTGTATTTGGGAGATTGTATTTGGGATATTGTAATTGTATGATTGCGATTGTATGATTGTGATTGTATGATTGTGATTGTATGATTGTGATTGTATGATTGTATTTGGGAGATTGTATTTGGGATATTATAATTGTATGATTGCGATTGTATGATTGCGATTGTATGATTGTGATTGTATGATTGTGTATGTATGATTGTGATTGTATGATTGTATTTGGGAGATTGTATTTGGGATATTGTAATTGTATGATTGTGATTGTATGATTGTATTTGGGAGATTGTATTTGGGATATTGTAATTGTATGATTGCGATTGTATGATTGTGATTGTATGATTGTGAGTGTATGATTGAGATTGTATGATTGTGATTGTATGCTTGCGATTGTATGAATGTGATTGTATGATTGTGATTGTATGATTGTGATTGTATGATTGTGATTGTATGATTGTGATTGTATGATTGTGATTGTATGATTGTGATTGTATGAGTGTGATTGTCTGATTGTGGTTGTGCGATTGTGATTGTACGATTGTGAATGTACGATTGTGATTGTATGATTGTGATTGTATGAATATGATTGTATGATTGTGATTGCATGATTGTGATTGTATGATTGTGATTGCATGATTTTGAATGTATGATTGTGATTGAATGGTTGTGATTGTATGATTGTGATCGTATGATTGTGATTGTATGATTGTGATTGTATGATTGCGATAGTATGATTGTGATTGTATGATTGTGATTGTATGATTGTGATGTATGATTGTAATTGTATGATTATGATTGTATGATTGTGATTGTATGATTGCGATTGTATGATTGTGATTGTATGCTTGCGATTGTATGATTGTGATTGTATGATTGTGATTGTATGATTGTATTTGGGAGATTGTATTTGGGATATTGTAATTGTATGATTGCGATTGTATGATTGTGATTGTATGATTGTGATGTATGATTGTAATTGTATGATTATGATTGTATGATTGTGATTGTATGATTGTGATTGTATGATTGAGATTGTATGATTGTGATTGTATGCTTGCGATTGTATGATTGTGATTGTGTGATTGTGATTCTTTGATTGTGATTGTATGATTGTGATTGTATGATTGTGATTGTATGATTGTGATTGTATGATTGTGATTATATGATTGTGATTGTATGGTTGTGATTGTATGATTGTGATAGTATGATTGTGATTATATGATTGTTATTGTATGACTGTGATTGTATGATTGTGATTGTATGATTGTGATAGTATGATTGTGAAAGTATGATTGTGAAAGTATGATTGTGATTGTATGATTGTGATTGTATGATTGTGATTGTATGATTGTGATTGTATGATTGTGATTGTATGATTGTGATTGTCTGATTGTGGTTGTGCGATTGTGATTGTACGATTGTGATTGTACGATTGTGATAGTATGATTGTGATTGTATGATTGTGATTGTATGATTGTGATTGTATGATTGTGATTGTTTGATTGTATTTGGGAGATTGTATTTGGGAGATTGTATTTGGGAGATTGTAATTGTATGATTGCGATTGTATGATTGTAATTGTATGATTGCGATTGTATGATTGTGATTGTATGATTGTGATGTATGACTGTAATTGTATGATTATGATTGTATGATTGTGATTGTATGATTGTGATTGTATGATTGTGATTGTATGATTGTGATTGTATGATTATGATTGTATGATTGTGATTGTATGATTGTTATTGTATGATTGTGATTGTATGATTGTGATAGTATGATTGTGATTGTATGATTGTGATTGTATGACTGTGATTGTATGATTGTGATTGTATGATTGTGATTGTATGATTGTGAAAGTATGATTGTGATGGTATGATTGTGATTGTATGATTGTGATTGTATGATTGTGATTGTATGAGTGTGATTGTCTGATTGTGGTTGTGCGATTGTGATTGTACGATTATGATTGTACGATTGTTATTGAATGATTGTGATTGTATGATTCTGATTGTATGATTGTGATTGCATGATTGTGATTGTATGATTGTATCTGGGAGATTGTATTTGGGAGATTGTAATTGTATGATTGCGATTGTGTGATTGTGATTATATGATTGCGATTGTATGATTGTGATTGTCTGATTGTGATGTATGATTGTAATTGTATGATTATGATTGTATGATTGTGATTGTATGATTGTGATTGTATGATTGTATTTGGGTGATTGTATTTGGGAGATTGTATTTGGGAGATTGTAATTGTATGATTGCGATTGTATGATTGTGATTGTATGATTGTGATTGTATGATTGTGTTTGTATGATTATGATTGTATGATTGTGATTGCATGATTGTGATTGTATGATTGTGATTGTATGATTGTGATTGTATGATTGTGATTGTATGATTGTATTTGGGTGATTGTATTTGGGAGATTGTATTTGGGAGATTGTAATTGTATGATTGCGATTGTATGATTGTGATTGTATGATTGCGATTGTATGAATGCGATTGTATGATTGTGATTGTATGATTGTGATTGTATGATTGTGATTGTATGATTGTGATTGTATGATTGTGATTGTATGATTGTGATTGTATGATTGTATTTGGGAGATTGTATTTGGGATATTGTAATTGTATGATTGCGATTGTATGATTGTGATTGTATGATTGTGATGTATGATTGTAATTGTATGATTATGATTGTATGATTGTGATTGTATGATTGAGATTGTATGATTGTGATTGTACGCTTGCGATTGTATGAATGTGATTGTATGATTGTGATTGTATGATTTTGATTGTATGATTGTGATTGTATGATTGTGATTGTATGATTGTGATTGTATGATTGTGATTGTATGATTGTGATTGTATGATTGTGATTGTATGATTGTGAATGTACGATTGTGATTGTACGATTGTGATTGTACGATTGTGATAGTATGATTGTGATTGTATGACTGTGATTGTATGACTGTGATTGTATGATTGTGATTGTATGATTGTGATTGTATGATTGTGAAAGTATGATTGTGATTGTATGATTGTGATTGTATGATTGTGATTGTATGATTGTGATTGTATGATTGTGATTGTATGATTGTGATTGTATGATTGTGATTGTATGATTGTGATTGTATGATTGTGATTGTATGATTCTGATTGTATGATTGTGATTGCATGATTGTGATTGTATGATTGTATCTGGGAGATTGTATTTGGGAGATTGCATTTGGGAGATTGTAATTGTATGATTGCGATTGTATGATTGTGATTATATGATTGCGATTGTATGATTGTGATTGTCTGATTGTGATGTATGATTGTAATTGTATGATTATGATTGTATGATTGTGATTGTATGATTGTGATTGTATGATTGTATTTGGGTGATTGTATTTGGGAGATTGTATTTGGGAGATTGTAATTGTATGATTGCGATTGTATGATTGTGATTGTATGATTGCGATTGTATGAATGCGATTGTATGATTGTGATTGTATGATTGTGATTGTATGATTGTGATTGTATGATTGTGATTGTATGATTGTGATTGTATGATTGTGATTGTATGATTGTATTTGGGAGATTGTATTTGGGATATTGTAATTGTATGATTGCGATTGTATGATTGTGATTGTATGATTGTGATGTATGATTGTAATTGTATGATTATGATTGTATGATTGTGATTGTATGATTGAGATTGTATGATTGTGATTGTATGCTTGCGATTGTATGAATGTGATTGTATGATTCTGATTGTATGATTGTGATTGTATGATTGTGATTGTATGATTGTGATTGTATGATTGTGATTGTATGATTGTGATTGTATGATTGTGATTGTATGATTGTGATTGTATGATTGTGATTGTATGATTGTGATTGTATGATTGTGAATGTACGATTGTGATTGTACGATTGTGATTGTATGATTGTGATAGTATGATTGTGATTGTATGATTGTGATTGTATGACTGTGATTGTATGATTGTGATTGTATGATTGTGATTGTATGATTGTGATTGTATGATTTTGAAAGTATGATTGTGATTGTATGATTGTGATTGTATGATTGTGATTGTATGATTGTGGTTGTACGATTGTGATTGTATGATTGTGAAAGTATGATTGTGATTGTATGATTGTGATTGTATGATTGTGAAAGTATGATTGTGATTGTATGATTGTGATTGTATGATTGTGATTGTATGATTGTGATAGTATGATTGTGATTGTATGATTGTGATTGTATGATTGTGATTGTATGATTGTGATTGTATGATTGTGATTGTATGATTGTATTTTTCGAGATTGTATTTGGGAGATTGTATTTGGGAGATTGTAATTGTATGATTGCGATTGTATGATTGTGATTGTATGATTGCGATTGTATGATTGTGATTGTATGATTGTGATGTATGATTGTAATTGTATGATTATGATTGTATGATTGTGATTGTATGATTGTGATTGTATGATTGTATCTGGGAGATTGTATTTGGGAGATTGTATTTGGGAGATTGTAATTGTATGATTGCGATTGTATGATTGTTATTGTATGATTGCGATTGTATGATTGTGATTGTATGATTGTGATGTATGATTGTAATTGTATGAGTATGATTGTATGATTGTGATTGTATGATTGTGATGGTATGATTGTGATTGTATGATTGCGATCGTATGATTGTGATTGCATGATTATGATTGTATGATTGTGATTGTATGATTGCGATTGTATGATTGTGATTGTATGATTATGATTGTATTTTTGTGATTGTATGATTGTGATTGTATGATTGTGATTGTATGATTGTGATTGTATGATTGTGATTGTATGATTGTGATTGTATGATTGTGATTGTATGACTGTGATTGTCTGATTGTGGTTGTACGATTGTGATTGTACGATTGTGATTGTACGATTGTGACTGTATGATTGTGATTGCATGATTATGATTGTATGATTGTGATTGCATGATTGTGATTGTATGATTGTGATTGCATGATTTTGAATGTATGATTATGATTGTATGATTGTGATTGTATGATTGTATTTGGGTGATTGTATTTGGGAGATTGTATTTGGGAGATTGTAATTGTATGATTGCGATTGTATGATTGTGATTGTATGATTGTGATGTATGATTGTAATTGTATGATTATGATTGTATGATTGTGATTGTATGATTGTGATTGTATGATTGTGATTGTATGATTGTGATTGTATGATTGTATTTGGAAAATTGTAGTTGGGAGATTGTATTTGGGAGATTGTAATTGTATGATTGCGATTGTATGATTGTGATTGTATGATTGTGATTGTATGATTGTGACTGTATGATTGTGATTGTATGATTGTGATAGTATGATTGTGATTGTATGATTGGGATGTATGATTGTAATTGTATGATTGTGATTGTATGATTGTGATTGTGTGATTGTGATTGTATGATTGTATTTGGGAGATTGTATTTGGGATATTGTAATTGTATTATTGCGATTGTATGATTGTGATTGTATGATTGTGATTGTATGATTGTGATTGTATGATTGTGATTGTATGATTGTGATTGTATGATTGTGATTGTATGATTGTATTTGGGAGATTGTATTTGGGATATTGTAATTTTATGATTGCGATTGTATGATTGCGATTGTATTATTGTGATTGTATGATTGTGTATGTATGATTGTGATTGTATGATTGTATTTGGGAGATTGTATTTGGGATATTGTAATTGTATGATTGCGATTGTATGATTGTGATTGTATGATTGTGATTGTATGATTGTGATTGTATGATTGTGATTGTATGATTATAATTGTATGATTGTGATTGCATGATTGTGATTGTATGATTGTGATTGCATGATTTTGAATGTATGATTGTGATTGTATGATTGTGATTGTATGATTGTGATTGTATGATTGTGATTGTATGATTGTGATTGTATGATTGTGATAGTATGATTGTGATTGTATGATTGTGATTGTATGATTGTGATTGTATGATTGTGATTGTATGATTGTGATTGTATGATTGTATTTGGGAGATTGTATTTGGGAGATTGTATTTGGGAGATTGTAATTGTATGATTGCGATTGTATGATTGTGATTGTATGATTGCGATTGTATGATTGTGATTGTATGATTGTGATGTATGATTGTAATTGTATGATTATGATTGTATGATTGTGATTGTATGATTGTGATTGTATGATTGTATTTGGGAGATTGTATTTGGGATATTGTAATTGTATGATTGCGATTGTATGATTGCGATTGTATGATTGTGATTGTATGATTGTGTATGTATGATTGTGATTGTATGATTGTGTATGTATGATTGTGATTGTATGATTGTATTTGGGAGATTGTATTTGGGATATTGTAATTGTATGATTGCGATTGTATGATTGTGATTGTATGATTGTGATGTATGATTGTAATTGTATGATTATGATTGTATGATTGTGATTGTATGATTGTGATGGTATGATTGTGATTGTATGATTGCGATCGTATGATTGTGATTGTATGATTATGATTGTATGATTGTGATTGTACGATTGCGATTGTATGATTGTGATTGTATGATTAAGTTGGTATTTTTGTGATTTTATGATTGTGATTGTATGATTGTGATTGTATGATTGTGATTGTATGATTGCGATTGTATGAATGCGATTGTATGATTGTGATTGCATAATTGTGATTGTATGATTGTGATTGTATGATTGTGATTGTCTGTTTGTGGTTGTATGATTGTGATTGTATGGTTGAGATTGTATGATTGTGATTGTATGATTGCGATTGTATAATTGCGATTGTATGATTGTGATTGTATGATTGTGATTGTATGATTGTGATTGTATGATTGTGATTGTATGATTGTGATTGTATGATTGTGATTGTACGATTGTGAAAGTATGATTGTGATTGTATGATTATGATTGTATGATTGTGATTGTATGATTGTGATTGTATGATTGTATTTGGGAGATTGTATTTGGGAGATTGTAATTGTATGATTGCGATTGTATGATTGTGATTGTATGATTGCGATTGTATGATTGTGATTGTATGATTGTGATGTATGGTTGTAATTGTATGATTATGATTCTATGATTGTAATTGTATGATTGAGATTGTATGATTGTGATTGTACGCTTGCGATTGTATGAATGTGATTGTATGATTGTGATTGTATGATTTTGATTGTATGATTGTGATTGTATGATTGTGATTGTATGATTGTGATTGTATGATTGTGATTGTATGATTGTGATTGTATGATTGTGATTGTATGATTGTGAATGTACGATTGTGATTGTACGATTGTGATTGTACGATTGTGATAGTATGATTGTGATTGTATGACTGTGATTGTATGACTGTGATTGTATGATTGTGATTGTATGATTGTGATTGTATGATTGTGAAAGTATGATTGTGATTGTATGATTGTGATTGTATGATTGTGATTGTATGATTGTGATTGTATGATTGTGATTGTATGATTGTGATTGTATGATTGTGATTGTATGATTGTGATTGTATGATTGTGATTGTATGATTCTGATTGTATGATTGTGATTGCATGATTGTGATTGTATGATTGTATCTGGGAGATTGTATTTGGGAGATTGCATTTGGGAGATTGTAATTGTATGATTGCGATTGTATGATTGTGATTATATGATTGCGATTGTATGATTGTGATTGTCTGATTGTGATGTATGATTGTAATTGTATGATTATGATTGTATGATTGTGATTGTATGATTGTGATTGTATGATTGTATTTGGGTGATTGTATTTGGGAGATTGTATTTGGGAGATTGTAATTGTATGATTGCGATTGTATGATTGTGATTGTATGATTGCGATTGTATGAATGCGATTGTATGATTGTGATTGTATGATTGTGATTGTATGATTGTGATTGTATGATTGTGATTGTATGATTGTGATTGTATGATTGTGATTGTATGATTGTATTTGGGAGATTGTATTTGGGATATTGTAATTGTATGATTGCGATTGTATGATTGTGATTGTATGATTGTGATGTATGATTGTAATTGTATGATTATGATTGTATGATTGTGATTGTATGATTGAGATTGTATGATTGTGATTGTATGCTTGCGATTGTATGAATGTGATTGTATGATTCTGATTGTATGATTGTGATTGTATGATTGTGATTGTATGATTGTGATTGTATGATTGTGATTGTATGATTGTGATTGTATGATTGTGATTGTATGATTGTGATTGTATGATTGTGAATGTACGATTGTGATTGTACGATTGTGATTGTATGATTGTGATAGTATGATTGTGATTGTATGATTGTGATTGTATGACTGTGATTGTATGATTGTGATTGTATGATTGTGATTGTATGATTGTGATTGTATGATTTTGAAAGTATGATTGTGATTGTATGATTGTGATTGTATGATTGTGATTGTATGATTGTGGTTGTACGATTGTGATTGTATGATTGTGAAAGTATGATTGTGATTGTATGATTGTGATTGTATGATTGTGAAAGTATGATTGTGATTGTATGATTGTGATTGTATGATTGTGATTGTATGATTGTGATAGTATGATTGTGATTGTATGATTGTGATTGTATGATTGTGATTGTATGATTGTGATTGTATGATTGTGATTGTATGATTGTATTTTTCGAGATTGTATTTGGGAGATTGTATTTGGGAGATTGTAATTGTATGATTGCGATTGTATGATTGTGATTGTATGATTGCGATTGTATGATTGTGATTGTATGATTGTGATGTATGATTGTAATTGTATGATTATGATTGTATGATTGTGATTGTATGATTGTGATTGTATGATTGTATCTGGGAGATTGTATTTGGGAGATTGTATTTGGGAGATTGTAATTGTATGATTGCGATTGTATGATTGTTATTGTATGATTGCGATTGTATGATTGTGATTGTATGATTGTGATGTATGATTGTAATTGTATGAGTATGATTGTATGATTGTGATTGTATGATTGTGATGGTATGATTGTGATTGTATGATTGCGATCGTATGATTGTGATTGCATGATTATGATTGTATGATTGTGATTGTATGATTGCGATTGTATGATTGTGATTGTATGATTATGATTGTATTTTTGTGATTGTATGATTGTGATTGTATGATTGTGATTGTATGATTGTGATTGTATGATTGTGATTGTATGATTGTGATTGTATGATTGTGATTGTATGATTGTGATTGTCTGATTGTGGTTGTACGATTGTGATTGTACGATTGTGATTGTACGATTGTGACTGTATGATTGTGATTGCATGATTATGATTGTATGATTGTGATTGCATGATTGTGATTGTATGATTGTGATTGCATGATTTTGAATGTATGATTATGATTGTATGATTGTGATTGTATGATTGTATTTGGGTGATTGTATTTGGGAGATTGTATTTGGGAGATTGTAATTGTATGATTGCGATTGTATGATTGTGATTGTATGATTGTGATGTATGATTGTAATTGTATGATTATGATTGTATGATTGTGATTGTATGATTGTGATTGTATGATTGTGATTGTATGATTGTGATTGTATGATTGTATTTGGAAAATTGTAGTTGGGAGATTGTATTTGGGAGATTGTAATTGTATGATTGCGATTGTATGATTGTGATTGTATGATTGTGATTGTATGATTGTGACTGTATGATTGTGATTGTATGATTGTGATAGTATGATTGTGATTGTATGATTGGGATGTATGATTGTAATTGTATGATTGTGATTGTATGATTGTGATTGTGTGATTGTGATTGTATGATTGTATTTGGGAGATTGTATTTGGGATATTGTAATTGTATTATTGCGATTGTATGATTGTGATTGTATGATTGTGATTGTATGATTGTGATTGTATGATTGTGATTGTATGATTGTGATTGTATGATTGTGATTGTATGATTGTATTTGGGAGATTGTATTTGGGATATTGTAATTTTATGATTGCGATTGTATGATTGCGATTGTATTATTGTGATTGTATGATTGTGTATGTATGATTGTGATTGTATGATTGTATTTGGGAGATTGTATTTGGGATATTGTAATTGTATGATTGCGATTGTATGATTGTGATTGTATGATTGTGATTGTATGATTGTGATTGTATGATTGTGATTGTATGATTGTGATTGTATGATTATAATTGTATGATTGTGATTGCATGATTGTGATTGTATGATTGTGATTGCATGATTTTGAATGTATGATTGTGATTGTATGATTGTGATTGTATGATTGTGATTGTATGATTGTGATTGTATGATTGTGATTGTATGATTGTGATAGTATGATTGTGATTGTATGATTGTGATTGTATGATTGTGATTGTATGATTGTGATTGTATGATTGTGATTGTATGATTGTATTTGGGAGATTGTATTTGGGAGATTGTATTTGGGAGATTGTAATTGTATGATTGCGATTGTATGATTGTGATTGTATGATTGCGATTGTATGATTGTGATTGTATGATTGTGATGTATGATTGTAATTGTATGATTATGATTGTATGATTGTGATTGTATGATTGTGATTGTATGATTGTATTTGGGAGATTGTATTTGGGATATTGTAATTGTATGATTGCGATTGTATGATTGCGATTGTATGATTGTGATTGTATGATTGTGTATGTATGATTGTGATTGTATGATTGTGTATGTATGATTGTGATTGTATGATTGTATTTGGGAGATTGTATTTGGGATATTGTAATTGTATGATTGCGATTGTATGATTGTGATTGTATGATTGTGATGTATGATTGTAATTGTATGATTATGATTGTATGATTGTGATTGTATGATTGTGATGGTATGATTGTGATTGTATGATTGCGATCGTATGATTGTGATTGTATGATTATGATTGTATGATTGTGATTGTACGATTGCGATTGTATGATTGTGATTGTATGATTAAGTTGGTATTTTTGTGATTTTATGATTGTGATTGTATGATTGTGATTGTATGATTGTGATTGTATGATTGCGATTGTATGAATGCGATTGTATGATTGTGATTGCATAATTGTGATTGTATGATTGTGATTGTATGATTGTGATTGTCTGTTTGTGGTTGTATGATTGTGATTGTATGGTTGAGATTGTATGATTGTGATTGTATGATTGCGATTGTATAATTGCGATTGTATGATTGTGATTGTATGATTGTGATTGTATGATTCTGATTGTATGATTGTGATTGTATGATTGTGATTGTATGATTGTGATTGTACGATTGTGAAAGTATGATTGTGATTGTATGATTATGATTGTATGATTGTGATTGTATGATTGTGATTGTATGATTGTATTTGGGAGATTGTATTTGGGAGATTGTAATTGTATGATTGCGATTGTATGATTGTGATTGTATGATTGCGATTGTATGATTGTGATTGTATGATTGTGATGTATGGTTGTAATTGTATGATTATGATTCTATGATTGTAATTGTATGATTGAGATTGTATGATTGTGATTGTATGATTGCGATTGTATGATTGTGATTGTATGATTGCGATTGTATGATTGTGATTGTATGATTCTGATGTATGATTGTAATTGTATGATTATGATTGTATGATTGTGATTGTATGATTGAGATTGTATGATTGTGATTGTATGATTGCGATTGTATGATTGTGATTGTATGAAGGTGATTGTATGATTGCGATTGTATGATTGCGATTGTATGATTGTGATTGTATGATTGTGATTGTATGATTGTGATTGTATGATTGTGATTGTATGATTGTGATTGTATGATTGTGATTGTATGATTGTGATTGTATGATTGTGATTGTATGATTGTATTTGGGAGATTGTAGTTGGGAGATTGTATTTGGGAGATTGTAATTGTATGATTGCGATTGTATGATTGTGATTGTATGATTGTGATTGTGTGATTGTGATTGTATGATTGTATTTGGGAGATTGTATTTGGGATATTGTAATTGTATGATTGCGATTGTATGATTGTGATTGTATGATTGTGATTGTATGATTGTGATTGTATGATTGTATTTGGGAGATTGTATTTGGGATATTGTAATTGTATGATTGCGATTGTATGATTGCGATTGTATGATTGTGATTGTATGATTGTGTATGTATGATTGTAATTGTATGATTGTATTTGGGAGATTGTATTTGGGATATTGTAATTGTATGATTGTGATTGTATGATTGTATTTGGGAGATTGTATTTGGGATATTGTAATTGTATGATTGCGATTGTATGATTGTGATTGTATGATTGTGAGTGTATGATTGAGATTGTATGATTGTGATTGTATGCTTGCGATTGTATGAATGTGATTGTATGATTGTGATTGTATGATTGTGATTGTATGATTGTGATTGTATGATTGTGATTGTATGATTGTGATTGTATGCTTGTGATTGTATGATTGTGATTGTATGATTGTGATTGTATGATTGTGATTGTATGATTGTGATTGTATGATTGTATTTGGGATATTGTATTTGGGAGATTGTATTTGGGAGATTGTAATTGTATGATTGCAATTGTATGATTGTGATTGTATGATTGCGATTGTATGATTGTGATTGTATGATTGTGATGTATGATTGTAATTGTATGATTATGATTGTATGATTGTGATTGTATGATTGTGATTGTATGATTGTATTTGGGAGATTGTATTTGGGATATTGTAATTGTATGATTGCGATTGTATGATTGCGATTGTATGATTGTGATTGTATGATTGTGTATGTATGATTGTGATTGTATGATTGTGTATGTATGATTGTGATTGTATGATTGTATATGGGAGATTGTATTTGGGATATTGTAATTGTATGATTGCGATTGTATGATTGTGATTGTATGATTGTGATGTATGATTGTAATTGTATGATTATGATTGTATGATTGTGATTGTATGATTGTGATGGTATGATTGTGATTGTATGATTGCGATCGTATGATTGTGATTGTATGATTATGATTGTATGATTATGATTGTATGATTGTGATTGTACGATTGCGATTGTATGATTGTGATTGTATGATTAAGTTTGTATTTTTGTGATTGTATGATTGTGATTGTATGATTGTGATTGTATGATTGCGATTGTATGAATGCGATTGTATGATTGTGATTGCATAATTGTGATTGTATGATTGTGATTGTATGATTGTGATTGTCTGTTTGTGGTTGTATGATTGTGATTGTATGGTTGAGATTGTATGGTTGAGATTGTATGATTGTGATTGTATGATTGCGATTGTATAATTGCGATTGTATGATTGTGATTGTATGATTGTGATTGTATGATTGTGATTGTATGATTGTGATTGTATGATTGTGATTGTATGATTGTGATTGTATGATTGTGATTGTATGATTGTGAAAGTATGATTGTGATTGTATGATTATGATTGTATGATTGTGATTGTATGATTGTGATGGTATGATTGTGATTGTATGATTGCGATTGTATGATTGTGATTGTATGATTGTGATGTATGATTGTAATTGTATGATTATGATTGTATGATTGTGATTGTATGATTGAGATTGTATGATTGTGATTGTATGATTGCGATTGTATGATTGTGATTGTATGAAGGTGATTGTATGATTGCGATTGTATGATTGTGATTGTATGATTGTGATTGTATGATTGTGATTGTATGATTGTGATTGTATGATTGTGATTGTATGATTGTGAAATTATGATTGTGATTGTATGATTGTGATTGTATGATTGTGATTGTATGATTGTGATTGCATGATTGTGATTGTATGAGTGTGATTGTCTGATTGTGGTTGTGCGATTGTGATTGTACGATTGTGAATGTACGATTGTGATTGTATGATTGTGATTGTATGAATATGATTGTATGATTGTGATTGCATGATTGTGATTGTATGATTGTGATTGCATGATTTTGAATGTATGATTGTGATTGAATGGTTGTGATTGTATGATTGTGATCGTATGATTGTGATTGTATGATTGTGATTGTATGATTGTGATTGTATGATTGTATTTGGGAGATTGTAGTTGGGAGATTGTATTTGGGAGATTGTAATTGTATGATTGCGATTGTATGATTGTGATTGTATGATTGTGATTGTGTGATTGTGACTGTATGATTGTATTTGGGAGATTGTATTTGGGATATTGTAATTGTATGATTGCGATTGTATGATTGTGATTGTATGATTGTGATTGTATGATTGTGATTGTATGATTGTATTTGGGAGATTGTATTTGGGATATTGTAATTGTATGATTGCGATTGTATGATTGCGATTGTATGATTGTGATTGTATGATTGTGTATGTATGATTGTAATTGTATGATTGTATTTGGGAGATTGTATTTGGGATATTGTAATTGTATGATTGTGATTGTATGATTGTATTTGGGAGATTGTATTTGGGATATTGTAATTGTATGATTGCGATTGTATGATTGTGATTGTATGATTGTGAGTGTATGATTGAGATTGTATGATTGTGATTGTATGAATGTGATTGTATGATTGTGATTGTATGATTGTGATTGTATGATTGTGATTGTATGATTGTGATTGTATGATTGTGATTGTATGCTTGTGATTGTATGATTGTGATTGTATGATTGTGATTGTATGATTGTGATTGTATGATTGTGATTGTATGATTGTATTTGGGATATTGTATTTGGGAGATTGTATTTGGGAGATTGTAATTGTATGATTGCAATTGTATGATTGTGATTGTATGATTGCGATTGTATGATTGTGATTGTATGATTGTGATGTATGATTGTAATTGTATGATTATGATTGTATGATTGTGATTGTATGATTGTGATTGTATGATTGTATTTGGGAGATTGTATTTGGGATATTGTAATTGTATGATTGCGATTGTATGATTGCGATTGTATGATTGTGATTGTATGATTGTGTATGTATGATTGTGATTGTATGATTGTGTATGTATGATTGTGATTGTATGATTGTATATGGGAGATTGTATTTGGGATATTGTAATTGTATGATTGCGATTGTATGATTGTGATTGTATGATTGTGATGTATGATTGTAATTGTATGATTATGATTGTATGATTGTGATTGTATGATTGTGATGGTATGATTGTGATTGTATGATTGCGATCGTATGATTGTGATTGTATGATTATGATTGTATGATTATGATTGTATGATTGTGATTGTACGATTGCGATTGTATGATTGTGATTGTATGATTAAGTTTGTATTTTTGTGATTGTATGATTGTGATTGTATGATTGTGATTGTATGATTGCGATTGTATGAATGCGATTGTATGATTGTGATTGCATAATTGTGATTGTATGATTGTGATTGTATGATTGTGATTGTCTGTTTGTGGTTGTATGATTGTGATTGTATGGTTGAGATTGTATGATTGTGATTGTATGATTGCGATTGTATAATTGCGATTGTATGATTGTGATTGTATGATTGTGATTGTATGATTGTGATTGTATGATTGTGATTGTATGATTGTGATTGTATGATTGTGATTGTATGATTGTGATTGTATGATTGTGAAAGTATGATTGTGATTGTATGATTATGATTGTATGATTGTGATTGTATGATTGTGATGGTATGATTGTGATTGTATGATTGCGATTGTATGATTGTGATTGTATGATTGTGATGTATGATTGTAATTGTATGATTATGATTGTATGATTGTGATTGTATGATTGAGATTGTATGATTGTGATTGTATGATTGCGATTGTATGATTGTGATTGTATGAAGGTGATTGTATGATTGCGATTGTATGATTGTGATTGTATGATTGTGATTGTATGATTGTGATTGTATGATTGTGATTGTATGATTGTGATTGTATGATTGTGAAATTATGATTGTGATTGTATGATTGTGATTGTATGATTGTGATTGTATGATTGTGATTGCATGATTGTGATTGTATGAGTGTGATTGTCTGATTGTGGTTGTGCGATTGTGATTGTACGATTGTGAATGTACGATTGTGATTGTATGATTGTGATTGTATGAATATGATTGTATGATTGTGATTGCATGATTGTGATTGTATGATTGTGATTGCATGATTTTGAATGTATGATTGTGATTGAATGGTTGTGATTGTATGATTGTGATCGTATGATTGTGATTGTATGATTGTGATTGTATGATTGCGATAGTATGATTGTGATTGTATGATTGTGATTGTATGATTGTGATGTATGATTGTAATTGTATGATTATGATTGTATGATTGTGATTGTATGATTGCGATTGTATGATTGTGATTGTATGCTTGCGATTGTATGATTGTGATTGTATGATTGTGATTGTATGATTGTATTTGGGAGATTGTATTTGGGATATTGTAATTGTATGATTGCGATTGTATGATTGTGATTGTATGATTGTGATGTATGATTGTAATTGTATGATTATGATTGTATGATTGTGATTGTATGATTGTGATTGTATGATTGTGATTGTATGATTGTGATTGTATGATTGTGATTGTCTGATTGTGGTTGTGCGATTGTGATTGTACGATTGTGATTGTACGATTGTGATAGTATAATTGTGATTGTATGATTGTGATTGTATGATTGTGATTGTATGATTGTGATTGTTTGATTGTATTTGGGAGATTGTATTTGGGAGATTGTATGTGGGAGATTGTAATTGTATGATTGCGATTGTATGATTGTGATTGTATGATTGCGATTGTATGTTTGTGATTGTATGATTGTGATTGTCTGATTGTGGTTGTGCGATTGTGATTGTACGATTATGATTGTACGATTGTTATTGAATGATTGTGATTGTATGATTCTGATTGTATGATTGTGATTGCATGATTGTGATTGTATGATTGTGATTGTATGATTGTGATTGTATGATTGTGATAGTATGATTGTGATTGTATGATTGTGATTGTATGACTGTGATTGTATGATTGTGATTGTATGATTGTGATTGTATGATTGTGAAAGTATGATTGTGATTGTATGATTGAGATTGTATGATTGTGATTGTATGCTTGCGATTGTATGATTGTGATTGTATCATTGTGATTGTATGATTGTGATTGTATGATTGTGATTGTATGATTATGATTGTATGATTGTGATTGTATGATTGTGATTGTATGATTGTGATTGTATGATTGTGATAGTATGATTGTGATTGTATGATTGTGGTTGTATGACTGTGATTGTATGATTGTGATTGTATGATTGTGATTGTATGATTGTGAAAGTATGATTGTGATGGTATGATTGTGATTGTATGATTGTGATTGTATGATTGTGATTGTATGATTGTGATTGTATGAGTGTGATTGTCTGATTGTGGTTGTGCGATTGTGATTGTACGATTATGATTGTACGATTGTTATTGAATGATTGTGATTGTATGATTCTGATTGTATGATTGTGATTGCATGATTGTGATTGTATGATTGTATCTGGGAGATTGTATTTGGGAGATTGTAATTGTATGATTGCGATTGTGTGATTGTGATTATATGATTGCGATTGTATGATTGTGATTGTCTGATTGTGATGTATGATTGTAATTGTATGATTATGATTGTATGATTGTGATTGTATGATTGTGATTGTATGATTGTATTTGGGTGATTGTATTTGGGAGATTGTATTTGGGAGATTGTAATTGTATGATTGCGATTGTATGATTGTGATTGTATGATTGCGATTGTATGAATGCGATTGTATAATTGTGATTGTATGATTGTGATTGTATGATTGTGATTGTATGATTGTGATTGTATGATTGTGATTGTATGATTGTGATTGTATGATTGTGATTGTATGATTGTGATTGTATGATTGTAGTTGGGAGATTGTATTTGGGATATTGTAATTGTATGATTGCGATTGTATGATTGTGATTGTATGATTGTGATGTATGATTGTAATTGTATGATTATGATTGTATGATTGTGATTGTATGATTGAGATTGTATGATTGTGATTGTATGCTTGCGATTGTATGAATGTGATTGTATGATTGTGATTGTATGATTGTGATTGTATGATTGTGATTGTATGATTGTGATTGTATGATTGTTATTGAATGATTGTGATTGTATGATTCTGATTGTATGATTGTGATTGCATGATTGTGATTGTATGATTGTATCTGGGAGATTGTATTTGGGAGATTGTATTTGGGAGATTGTAATTGTATGATTGCGATTGTATGATTGTGATTATATGATTGCGATTGTATGATTGTGATTGTCTGATTGTGATGTATGATTGTAATTGTATGATTATGATTGTATGATTGTGATTGTATGATTGTGATTGTATGATTGTATTTGGGTGATTGTATTTGGGAGATTGTATTTGGGAGATTGTAATTGTATGATTGCGATTGTATGATTGTGATTGTATGATTGCGATTGTATGAATGCGATTGTATGATTGTGATTGTATGATTGTGATTGTATGATTGTGATTGTATGATTGTGATTGTATGATTGTGATTGTATGATTGTGATTGTATGATTGTATTTGGGAGATTGTATTTGGGATATTGTAATTGTATGATTGCGATTGTATGATTGTGATTGTATGATTGTGATGTATGATTGTAATTGTATGATTATGATTGTATGATTGTGATTGTATGATTGAGATTGTATGATTGTGATTGTATGCTTGCGATTGTATGAATGTGATTGTATGATTGTGATTGTATGATTGTGATTGTATGATTGTGATTGTATGATTGTGATTGTATGATTGTGATTGTATGATTGTGATTGTATGATTGTGATTGTATGATTGTGATTGTATGATTGTGATTGTATGATTGTGATTGTATGATTGTGATTGTATGATTGTGAATGTACGATTGTGATTGTACGATTGTGATTGTATGATTGTGATAGTATGATTGTGATTGTATGACTGTGATTGTATGACTGTGATTGTATGATTGTGATTGTATGATTGTGATTGTATGATTGTGAAAGTATGATTGTGATTGTATGATTGTGATTGTATGATTGTGATTGTATGATTGTGATTGTATGATTGTGATTGTATGATTGTGATTGTATGATTGTGATTGTATGATTGTGATTGTATGATTCTGATTGTATGATTGTGATTGCATGATTGTGATTGTATGATTGTATCTGGGAGATTGTATTTGGGAGATTGCATTTGGGAGATTGTAATTGTATGATTGCGATTGTATGATTGTGATTATATGATTGCGATTGTATGATTGTGATTGTCTGATTGTGATGTATGATTGTAATTGTATGATTATGATTGTATGATTGTGATTGTATGATTGTGATTGTATGATTGTATTTGGGTGATTGTATTTGGGAGATTGTATTTGGGAGATTGTAATTGTATGATTGCGATTGTATGATTGTGATTGTATGATTGCGATTGTATGAATGCGATTGTATGATTGTGATTGTATGATTGTGATTGTATGATTGTGATTGTATGATTGTGATTGTATGATTGTGATTGTATGATTGTATTTGGGAGATTGTATTTGGGATATTGTAATTGTATGATTGCGATTGTATGATTGTGATTGTATGATTGTGATGTATGATTGTAATTGTATGATTATGATTGTATGATTGTGATTGTATGATTGAGATTGTATGATTGTGATTGTATGCTTGCGATTGTATGAATGTGATTGAATGATTGTGATTGTATGATTGTGATTGTATGATTGTGATTGTATGATTGTGATTGTATGATTGTGATTGTATGATTGTGATTGTATGATTGTGATTGTATGATTGTGATTGTATGATTGTGATTGTATGATTGTGATTGTATGATTGTGATTGTATGATTGTGATTGTATGATTGTATTTGGGAGATTGTATTTGGGAGATTGTAATTGTATGATTGCGATTGTAAGATTGTGATTGTATGATTGCGATTGTATGATTGTGATTGTATGATTGCGATTGTATGAATGCTATTGTATGATTGTGATTGTATGATTGTGATTGTATGATTGTGATTGTATGATTGTGATTGTATGATTGTGATTGTATGATTGTATTTGGGAGATTGTATTTGGGATATTGTAATTGTATGATTGCGATTGTATGACTGTGATTGTATGATTGTGATTGTATGGTTGCGATTGTATGATTGTGATTGTATGATTATGATTGTATTTTTGTGATTGTATGATTGTGATTGTATGATTGTGATTGTATGATTGTGATTGTATGATTGTGATTGTATGATTGTGATTGTCTGATTGTGGTTGTACGATTGTGATTGTACGATTGTGATTGTACGATTGTGATTGTATGATTGTGATTGCATGATTGTGATTGTATGATTGTGATTGCATGATTTTGAATGTATGATTATGATTGTAGGATTGTGATTGTATGATTGTATTTGGGTGATTGTATTTGGGAGATTGTATTTGGGAGATTGTAATTGTATGATTGCGATTGTATGATTGTGATTGTATGATTGTGATGTATGATTGTAATTGTATGATTATGATTGTATGATTGTGATTGTATGATTGTGATTGTATGATTGTGATTGTATGATTGTATTTGGAAAATTGTAGTTGGGAGATTGTATTTGGGAGATTGTAATTGTATGATTGCGATTGTATGATTGTGATTGTATGATTGTGATTGTATGATTGTGACTGTATGATTGTGATTGTATGATTGTGATAGTATGATTGTGATTGTATGATTGTGATGTATGATTGTAATTGTATGATTATGATTGTATGATTGTGATTGTGTGATTGTGATTGTATGATTGTATTTGGGAGATTGTATTTGGGATATTGTAATTGTATGATTGCGATTGTATGATTGTGATTGTATGATTGTGATTGTATGATTGTGATTGTATGATTGTATTTGGGAGATTGTATTTGGGATATTGTAATTTTATGATTGCGATTGTATGATTGCGATTGTATGATTGTGATTGTATGATTGTGTATGTATGATTGTGATTGTATGATTGTATTTGGGTGATTGTATTTGGGATATTGTAATTGTATGATTGCGATTGTATGATTGTGATTGTATGATTGTGATTGTATGATTGTGATTGTATGATTGTGATTGTATGATTGTGATTGTATGATTGTGATTGTATGATTGTGATTGTATGATTGTGAAATTATGATTGTGATTGTATGATTGTGATTGTATGATTGTGATTGTATGATTGTGATTGTATGATTGTGATTGTATGAGTGTGATTGTCTGATTGTGGTTGTGCGATTGTGATTGTACGATTGTGAATGTACGATTGTGATTGTATGATTGTGATTGTATGAATATGATTGTATGATTGTGATTGCATGATTGTGATTGTATGATTGTGATTGCATGATTTTGAATGTATGATTGTGATTGAATGGTTGTGATTGTATGATTGTGATCGTATGATTGTGATTGTATGATTGTGATTGTATGATTGCGATAGTATGATTGTGATTGTATGATTGTGATTGTATGATTGTGATGTATGATTGTAATTGTATGATTATGATTGTATGATTGTGATTGTATGATTGCGATTGTATGATTGTGATTGTATGCTTGCGATTGTATGATTGTGATTGTATGATTGTGATTGTATGATTGTGATTGTATGATTGTGATTGTATGATTGTGATTGTATGATTGTGAAATTATGATTGTGATTGTATGATTGTGATTGTATGATTGTGATTGTATGATTGTGATTGTATGAGTGTGATTGTCTGATTGTGGTTGTGCGATTGTGATTGTACGATTGTGAATGTACGATTGTGATTGTATGATTGTGATTGTATGAATATGATTGTATGATTGTGATTGCATGATTGTGATTGTATGATTGTGATTGCATGATTTTGAATGTATGATTGTGATTGAATGGTTGTGATTGTATGATTGTGATCGTATGATTGTGATTGTATGATTGTGATTGTATGATTGCGATAGTATGATTGTGATTGTATGATTGTGATTGTATGATTGTGATGTATGATTGTAATTGTATGATTACGATTGTATGATTGTGATTGTATGATTGCGATTGTATGATTGTGATTGTATGCTTGCGATTGTATGATTGTGATTGTATGATTGTGATTGTATGATTGTATTTGGGAGATTGTATTTGGGATATTGTAATTGTATGATTGCGATTGTGTGATTGTGATTGTATGATTGTGATGTATGATTGTAATTGTATGATTATGATTGTATGATTGTGATTGTATGATTGTGATTGTATGATTGAGATTGTATGATTGTGATTGTATGCTTGCGATTGTATGATTGTGATTGTGTGATTGTGATTCTTTGATTGTGATTGTATGATTGTGATTGTATGATTGTGATTGTATGATTGTGATTATATGATTGTGATTGTATGGTTGTGATTGTATGATTGTGATAGTATGATTGTGATTATATGATTATTATTGTATGACTGTGATTGTATGATTGTGATTGTATGATTGTGATAGTACGATTGTGAAAGTATGATTGTGATTGTATGATTGTGATTGTATGATTGTGATTGTATGATTGTGATTGTATGATTGTGATTGTATGATTGTGATTGTATGATTGTGATTGTATGATTGTGATTGTATGATTGTGATTGTCTGATTGTGGTTATGCGATTGTGATTGTACGATTGTGATTGTACGATTGTGATAGTATGATTGTGATTGTATGATTGTGATTGTATGATTGTGATTGTATGATTGTATTTGGGAGATTGTATTTGGGAGATTGTATTTGGGAGATTGTATTTGGGAGATTGTAATTGTATGATTGCGATTGTATGATTGTGATTGTATGATTGCGATTGTATGATTGTGATTGTATGATTGTGATGTATGATTGTAATTGTATGATTATGATTGTATGATTGTGATTGTATGATTGTGATTGTATGATTGTGATTGTATGATTGTGATTGTATGATTGTGATTGTATGATTGTGATTTTATGATTGTATTTGGGAGATTGTAGTTGGGAGATTGTATTTGGGAGATTGTAATTGTATGATTGCGATTGTATGATTGTGATTGTATGATTGTGATTGTATGATTGTGACTGTATGATTGTGATTGTATGATTGTGATAGTATGATTGTGATTGTATGATTGTGATGTATGATTGTAATTGTATGATTATGATTGTATGATTGTGATTGTGTGATTGTGATTGTATGATTGTATTTGGGAGATTGTATTTGGGATATTGTAATTGTATGATTGCGATTGTATGATTGTGATTGTATGATTGTGATTGTATGATTGTGATTGTATGATTGTATTTGGGAGATTGTATTTGGGATATTGTAATTGTATGATTGCGATTGTATGATTGCGATTGTATGATTGTGATTGTATGATTGTGTATGTATAATTGTGATTGTATGATTGTATTTGGGAGATTGTATTTGGGATATTGTAATTGTATGATTGTGATTGTATGATTGTATTTGGGAGATTGTATTTGGGATATTGTAATTGTATGATTGCGATTGTATGATTGTGATTGTATGATTGCGATGTATGATTGTAATTGTATGATTATGATTGTATGATTGTGATTGTATGATTGTGATGGTATGATTGTGATTGTATGATTGCGTTCGTATGATTGTGATTGTATGATTATGATTGTATGATTGTGATTGTACGATTGCGATTGTATGATTGTGATTGTATGATTAAGTTTGTATTTTTGTGATTTTATGATTGTGATTGTATGATTGTGATTGTATGATTGTGATTGTATGATTGCGATTGTATGAATGCGATTGTATGATTGTGATTGCATATTTGTGAATGTATGATTGTGATTGTATGATTGTGATTGTCTGTTTGTGGTTGTATGATTGTGATTCTATGATTGAGATTGTATGATTGTGATTGTATGATTGCGATTGTATAATTGCGATTGTATGATTGTGATTGTATGATTGTGATTGTATGATTGTGATTGTATGATTGTGATTGTATGATTGTGATTGTATGATTGTGAAAGTATGATTGTGATTGTATGATTATGATTGTATGATTGTGATTGTATGATTGTGATTGTATGATTGTATTTGGGAGATTGTATTTGGGAGATTGTAATTGTATGATTGCGATTGTATGATTGCGATTGTATGATTGTGATTGTATGATTGTGATTGTATGATTGTGATTGTATGATTGTGATTGTATGATTGTGAAATTATGATTGTGATTGTATGATTGTGATTGTATGATTGTGATTGTATGATTGTGATTGTATGAGTGTGATTGTCTGATTGTGGTTGTGCGATTGTGATTGTACGATTGTGAATGTACGATTGTGATTGTATGATTGTGATTGTATGAATATGATTGTATGATTGTGATTGCATGATTGTGATTGTATGATTGTGATTGCATGATTTTGAATGTATGATTGTGATTGAATGGTTGTGATTGTATGATTGTGATCGTATGATTGTGATTGTATGATTGTGATTGTATGATTGCGATAGTATGATTGTGATTGTATGATTGTGATTGTATGATTGTGATGTATGATTGTAATTGTATGATTATGATTGTATGATTGTGATTGTATGATTGCGATTGTATGATTGTGATTGTATGCTTGCGATTGTATGATTGTGATTGTATGATTGTGATTGTATGATTGTATTTGGGAGATTGTATTTGGGATATTGTAATTGTATGATTGCGATTGTATGATTGTGATTGTATGATTGTGATGTATGATTGTAATTGTATGATTATGATTGTATGATTGTGATTGTATGATTGTGATTGTATGATTGAGATTGTATGATTGTGATTGTATGCTTGCGATTGTATGATTGTGATTGTGTGATTGTGATTCTTTGATTGTGATTGTATGATTGTGATTGTATGATTGTGATTGTATGATTGTGATTGTATGATTGTGATTGTATGATTGTGATTATATGATTGTGATTGTATGGTTGTGATTGTATGATTGTGACAGTATGATTGTGATTATATGATTGTTATTGTATGACTGTGATTGTATGATTGTGATTGTATGATTGTGATAGTATGATTGTGAAAGTATGATTGTGATTGTATGATTGTGATTGTATGATTGTGATTGTATGATTGTGATTGTATGATTGTGATTGTATGATTGTGATTGTATGATTGTGATTGTATGATTGTGATTGTCTGATTGTGGTTGTGCGATTGTGATTGTACGATTGTGATTGTACGATTGTGATAGTATGATTGTGATTGTATGATTGTGATTGTATGATTGTGATTGTATGATTGTGATTGTTTGATTGTATTTGGGAGATTGTATTTGGGAGATTGTAATTGTATGATTGCGATTGTATGATTGTGATTGTATGATTGCGATTGTATGATTGTGATTGTATGATTGTGATGTATGACTGTAATTGTATGATTATGATTGTATTATTGTGATTGTATGATTGAGATTGTATGATTGTGATCGTATGCTTGCGATTGTATGATTGTGATTGTATGATTGTGATTGTATAATTGTGATTGTATGATTGTGATTGTATGATTATGATTGTATGATTGTGATTGTATGATTGTGATTGTATGATTGTGATTGTATGATTGTGATAGTATGATTGTGATTGTATGATTGTGATTGTATGACTGTGATTGTATGATTGTGATTGTATGATTGTGATTGTATGATTGTGAAAGTGTGATTGTGATGGTATGATTGTGATTGTATGATTGTGATTGTATGATTGTGATTGTATGAGTGTGATTGTCTGATTGTGGTTGTGCGATTGTGATTGTACAATTGTGATTGTACGATTGTTATTGAATGATTGTGATTGTATGATTCTGATTGTATGATTGTGATTGCATGATTGTGATTGTATGATTGTATCTGGGAGATTGTATTTGGGAGATTGTAATTGTATGATTGCGATTGTATGATTGTGATTATATGATTGCGATTGTATGATTGTGATTGTCTGATTGTGATGTATGATTGTAATTGTATGATTATGATTGTATGATTGTGATTGTATGATTGTGATTGTATGATTGTATTTGGGTGATTGTATTTGGGAGATTGTATTTGGGAGATTGTAATTGTATGATTGCGATTGTATGATTGTGATTGTATGATTGCGATTGTATGAATGCGATTGTATGATTGTGATTGTATGATTGTGATTGTATGATTGTGATTGTATGATTGTGATTGTATGATTGTGATTGTATGATTGTGATTGTATGATTGTGATTGTATGATTGTGATTGTATGATTGTATTTGGGAGATTGTATTTGGGATATTGTAATTGTATGATTGCGATTGTATGATTGTGATTGTATGATTGTGATGTATGATTGTAATTGTATGATTGTGATTGTATGATTGTGAAAGTGTGATTGTGATGGTATGATTGTGATTGTATGATTGTGATTGTATGATTGCGATTGTATGATTGTGATTGTATGATTGTGATGTATGATTGTAATTGTATGATTATGATTGTATGATTGTGATTGTATGATTGTATCTGGGAGATTGTATTTGGGAGATTGTATTTGGGAGATTGTAATTGTATGATTGCGATTGTATGATTGTGATTGTATGATTGCGATTGTATGATTGTGATTGTATGATTGTGATGTATGATTGTAATTGTATGAGTATGATTGTATGATTGTGATTGTATGATTGTGATGGTATGATTGTGATTGTATGATTGCGATCGTATGATTGTGATGGCATGATTATGATTGTATGATTGTGATTGTATGATTGCGATTGTATGATTGTGATTGTATGATTATGATTGTATTTTTGTGATTCTATGATTGTGATTGTATGATTGTGATTGTATGATTGTGATTGTATGATTGTGATTGTATGATTGTGATTGTATGATTGTGATTGTATGATTGTGATTGTCTGATTGTGGTTGTACGATTGTGATTGTACGATTGTGATTGTACGATTGTGATTGTATGATTGTGATTGCATGATTATGATTGTATGATTGTGATTGCATGATTGTGATTGTATGATTGTGATTGCATGATTTTGAATGTATGATTATGATTGTATGATTGTGATTGTATGCTTGCGATTGTATGATTGTGATTGTGTGATTGTGATTCTTTGATTGTGATTGTATGATTGTGATTGTATGATTGTGATTGTATGATTGTGATTGTCTGATTGTGGTTGTACGATTGTGATTGTACGATTGTGATTGTACGATTGTGATTGTACGATTGTGATTGTATGATTGTGATTGCATGATTGTGATTGTATGATTGTGATTGCATGATTTTGAATGTATGATTATGATTGTATGATTGTGATTGTATGATTGTATTTGGGTGATTGTATTTGGGAGATTGTATTTGGGAGATTGTAATTGTATGATTGCGATTGTATGATTGTGATTGTATGATTGTGATTGTATGATTGTGATTGTATGATTGTATTTGGGATATTGTAATTGTATGATTGCGATTGTATGATTGTGATTGTATGATTGTGATTGTATGATTGTGAAAGTATGATTGTGAAAGTATGATTGTGATTGTATGATTGTGATTGTATGATTGTGAAAGTATGATTGTGATTGTATGCTTGCGATTGTATGATTGTGATTGTATGCTTGCGATTGTATGATTGTGATTGTATGATTGCGATCGTATGATTGTGATGGCATGATTATGATTGTATGATTGTGATTGTATGATTGCGATTGTATGATTGTGATTGTATGATTATGATTGTATTTTTGTGATTCTATGATTGTGATTGTATGATTGTGAATGTACGATTGTGATTGTACGATTGTGATTGTATGATTGTGATAGTATGATTGTGATTGTATGACTGTGATTGTATGACTGTGATTGTATGATTGTGATTGTATGATTGTGATTGTATGATTGTGAAAGTATGATTGTGATTGTATGATTGTGATTGTATGATTGTGATTGTATGATTGTGATTGTATGATTGTGATTGTATGATTGTGATTGTATGATTGTGATTGTATGATTGTGATTGTATGATTGTATTTGGGATATTGTAATTGTATGATTGCGATTGTATGATTGTGATTGTGTGATTGTGATTGTATGATTGTGAAAGTATGATTGTGAAAGTATGATTGTGATTGTATGATTGTGATTGTATGATTGTGAAAGTATGATTGTGATTGTATGATTGTGATTGTATGATTGTGATTGTATGATTGTGTTTGTATGATTATGATTGTATGATTGTGATTGTATGATTGTGATTGTATGATTGTGATTGTATGATTGTGATTGTATGATTGTGATAGTATGATTGTGATTGTATGATTGTGATTGTATGACTGTGATTGTATGATTGTGAAAGTATGATTGTGATGGTATGATTGTGATTGTATGATTGTGATTGTATGATTGTGATTGTATGAGTGTGATTGTCTGATTGTGGTTGTGCGATTGTGATTGTACGATTGTGATTGTACGATTGTTATTGAATGATTGTGATTGTATGATTCTGATTGTATGATTGTGATTGCATGATTGTGATTGTATGATTGTATCTGGGAGATTGTATTTGGGAGATTGTATTTGGGAGATTGTAATTGTATGATTGCGATTGTATGATTGTGATTATATGATTGCGATTGTATGATTGTGATTGTCTGATTGTGATGTATGATTGTAATTGTATGATTATGATTGTATGATTGTGATTGTATGATTGTGATTGTATGATTGTATTTGGGTGATTGTATTTGGGAGATTGTATTTGGGAGATTGTAATTGTATGATTGCGATTGTATGATTGTGATTGTATGATTGCGATTGTATGAATGCGATTGTATGATTGTGATTGTATGATTGTGATTGTATGATTGTGATTGTATGATTGTGATTGTATGATTGTGATTGTATGATTGTGATTGTATGATTGTGATTGTATGATTGTATTTGGGAGATTGTGTTTGGGATATTGTAATTGTATGATTGCGATTGTATGATTGTGATTGTATGATTGTGATGTATGATTGTAATTGTATGATTATGATTGTATGATTGTGATTGTATGATTGAGATTGTATGATTGTGATTGTATGCTTGCGATTGTATGAATGTGATTGTATGATTGTGATTGTATGATTGTGATTGTATGATTGTGATTGTATGATTGTGATTGTATGATTGTGATTGTATGATTGTGATTGTATGATTGTGATTGTATGATTGTGATTGTATGATTGTGATTGTATGATTGTGAATGTACGATTGTGATTGTACGATTGTGATTGTATGATTGTGATAGTATGATTGTGATTGTATGACTGTGATTGTATGACTGTGATTGTATGATTGTGATTGTATGATTGTGATTGTATGATTGTGAAAGTATGATTGTGATTGTATGATTGTGATTGTATGATTGTGATTGTATGATTGTGATTGTATGATTGTGATTGTATGATTGTGATTGTATGATTGTGATAGTATGATTGTGAAAGTATGATTGTGATTGTATGATTGTGATTGTATGATTGTGAAAGTATGATTGTGATTGTATGATTGTGATTGTATGATTGTGATTGTATGATTGTGATAGTATGATTGTGATTGTATAATTGTGATTGTATGATTGTGATTGTATGATTGTGATTGTATGATTGTGATTGTATGATTGTGATTGTATGATTGTGATTCTATGATTGTATTTGGGAGATTGTATTTGGGAGATTGTATTTGGGAGATTGTAATTGTATGATTGCGATTGTATGATTGTGATTGTATGATTGCGATTGTATGATTGTGATTGTATGATTGTGATGTATGATTGTAATTGTATGATTATGATTGTATGATTGTGATTGTATGATTGTATCTGGGAGATTGTATTTGGGAGATTGTATTTGGGAGATTGTAATTGTATGATTGCGATTGTATGATTGTGATTGTATGATTGCGATTGTATGATTGTGATTGTATGATTGTGATGTATGATTGTAATTGTATGAGTATGATTGTATGATTGTGATTGTACGATTGTGATGGTATGATTGTGATTGTATGATTGCGATCGTATGATTGTGATGGCATGATTATGATTGTATGATTGTGATTGTATGATTGCGATTGTATGATTGTGATTGTATGATTATGATTGTATTTTTGTGATTCTATGATTGTGATTGTATGATTGTGATTGTATGATTGTGATTGTATGATTGTGATTGTATGATTGTGATTGTATGATTGTGATTGTATGATTGTGATTGTCTGATTGTGGTTGTACGATTGTGATTGTACGATTGTGATTGTACGATTGTGATTGTATGATTGTGATTGCATGATTATGATTGTATGATTGTGATTGCATGATTGTGATTGTATGATTGTGATTGCATGATTTTGAATGTATGATTATGATTGTATGATTGTGATTGTATGCTTGCGATTGTATGATTGTGATTGTGTGATTGTGATTCTTTGATTGTGATTGTATGATTGTGATTGTATGATTGTGATTGTATGATTGTGATTGTCTGATTGTGGTTGTACGATTGTGATTGTACGATTGTGATTGTACGATTGTGATTGTATGATTGTGATTGCATGATTGTGATTGTATGATTGTGATTGCATGATTTTGAATGTATGATTATGATTGTATGATTGTGATTGTATGATTGTATTTGGGTGATTGTATTTGGGAGATTGTATTTGGGAGATTGTAATTGTATGATTGCGATTGTATGATTGTGATTGTATGATTGTGATGTATGATTGTAATTGTATGATTATGATTGTATGATTGTGATTGTATGATTGTGATTGTATGATTGTGATTGTATGATTGTATTTGGAAAATTGTAGTTGGGAGATTGTATTTGGGAGATTGTAATTGTATGATTGCGATTGTATGATTGTGATTGTATGATTGTGATTGTATGATTGTGACTGTATGATTGTGATTGTATGATTGTGATAGTATGATTGTGATTGTATGATTGTGATGTATGATTGTAATTGTATGATTATGATTGTATGATTGTGATTGTGTGATTGTGATTGTATGATTGTATTTGGGAGATTGTATTTGGGATATTGTAATTGTATGATTGCGATTGTATGATTGTGATTGTATGATTGTGATTGTATGATTGTGATTGTATGATTGTATTTGGGAGATTGTATTTGGGATATTGTAATTTTATGATTGCGATTGTATGATTGCGATTGTATGATTGTGATTGTATGATTGTGTATGTATGATTGTGATTGTATGATTGTATTTGGGAGATTGTATTTGGGATATTGTAATTGTATGATTGCGATTGTATGATTGTGATTGTATGATTGTGATTGTATGATTGTGATTGTATGATTGTGATTGTATGATTGTGATTGTATGATTGTGATTGTATGATTGTGAAATTATGATTGTGATTGTATGATTGTGATTGTATGATTGTGATTGTATGATTGTGATTGTATGAGTGTGATTGTCTGATTGTGGTTGTGCGATTGTGATTGTACGATTGTGAATGTACGATTGTGATTGTATGATTGTGATTGTATGAATATGATTGTATGATTGTGATTGCATGATTGTGATTGTATGATTGTGATTGCATGATTTTGAATGTATGATTGTGATTGAATGGTTGTGATTGTATGATTGTGATCGTATGATTGTGATTGTATGATTGTGATTGTATGATTGCGATAGTATGATTGTGATTGTATGATTGTGATTGTATGATTGTGATGTATGATTGTAATTGTATGATTATGATTGTATGATTGTGATTGTATGATTGCGATTGTATGATTGTGATTGTATACTTGCGATTGTATGATTGTGATTGTATGATTGTGATTGTATGATTGTATTTGGGAGATTGTATTTGGGATATTGTAATTGTATGATTGCGATTGTGTGATTGTGATTGTATGATTGTGATGTATGATTGTAATTGTATGATTATGATTGTATGATTGTGATTGTATGATTGTGATTGTATGATTGAGATTGTATGATTGTGATTGTATGCTTGCGATTGTATGATTGTGATTGTGTGATTGTGATTCTTTGATTGTGATTGTATGATTGTGATTGTATGATTGTGATTGTATGATTGTGATTATATGATTGTGATTGTATGGTTGTGATTGTATGATTGTGATAGTATGATTGTGATTATATGATTATTATTGTATGACTGTGATTGTATGATTGTGATTGTATGATTGTGATAGTATGATTGTGAAAGTATGATTGTGATTGTATGATTGTGATTGTATAATTGTGATTGTATGATTGTGATTGTATGATTGTGATTGTATGATTGTGATTGTATGATTGTGATTGTCTGATTGTGGTTGTGCGATTGTGATTGTACGATTGTGATTGTACGATTGTGATAGTATGATTGTGATTGTACGATTGTGATTGAACGATTGTGATAGTATGATTGTGATTGTATGATTGTGATTGTATGATTGTGATTGTATGATTGTGATTGTTTGATTGTATTTGGGAGATTGTATTTGGGAGATTGTATTTGGGAGATTGTAATTGTATGATTGCGATTGTATGATTGTGATTGTATGATTGTGATTGTATGATTGCGATTGTATGATTGTGATTGTATGATTGTGATGTATGATTGTAATTGTATGATTATGATTGTATGATTGTGATTGTATGATTGAGATTGTATGATTGTGATTGTATGCTTGCGATTGTATGAATGTGATTGTATGATTGTGATTGTATGATTGTGATTGTATGATTGTGATTGTATGATTGTGATTGTATGATTGTGATTGTATGATTGTGATTGTATGATTGTGATTGTATGATTGTGAATGTACGATTGTGATTGTACGATTGTGATTGTATGATTGTGATAGTATGATTGTGATTGTATGACTGTGATTGTATGACTGTGATTGTATGATTGTGATTGTATGATTGTGATTGTATGATTGTGAAAGTATGATTGTGATTGTATGATTGTGATTGTATGATTGTGATTGTATGATTGTGATTGTATGATTGTGATTGTATGATTGTGATTGTATGATTGTGATTGTATGATTGTGATTGTATGATTGTGATTGTATGATTGTATTTGGGAGATTGTATTTGGGAGATTGTATTTGGGAGATTGTAATTGTATGATTGCGATTGTATGATTGTGATTGTATGATTGCGATTGTATGATTGTGATTGTATGATTGTGATGTATGATTGTAATTGTATGATTATGATTGTATGATTGTGATTGTATGATTGTGATTGTATGATTGTATCTGGGAGATTGTATTTGGGAGATTGTATTTGGGAGATTGTAATTGTATGATTGCGATTGTATGATTGTGATTGTATGATTGCGATTGTATGATTGTGATTGTATGATTGTGATGTATGATTGTAATTGTATGAGTATGATTGTATGATTGTGATTGTATGATTGTGATGGTATGATTGTGATTGTATGATTGCGATCGTATGATTGTGATGGCATGATTATGATTGTATGATTGTGATTGTATGATTGTGATTGTATGATTGCGATTGTATGATTGTGATTGTATGATTATGATTGTATTTTTGTGATTCTATGATTGTGATTGTATGATTGTGATTGTATGATTGTGATTGTATGATTGTGATTGTATGATTGTGATTGTATGATTGTGATTGTATGATTGTGATTGTCTGATTGTGGTTGTACGATTGTGATTGTACGACTGTGATTGTACGATTGTGATTGTATGATTGTGATTGCATGATTATGATTGTATGATTGTGATTGCATGATTGTGATTGTATGATTGTGATTGCATGATTTTGAATGTATGATTATGATTGTATGATTGTGATTGTATGATTGTATTTGGGTGATTGTATTTGGGAGATTGTATTTGGGAGATTGTAATTGTATGATTGCGATTGTATGATTGTGATTGTATGATTGTGATGTATGATTGTAATTGTATGATTATGATTGTATGATTGTGATTGTATGAGAGTGATGGTATGATTGTGATTGTATGATTGCGATCGTATGATTGTGATTGTATGATTATGATTCTATGATTGTGATTGTATGATTGTGATTGTATGATTGTGATTGTATGATTGTGATTGTATGATTGTGAATGTACGATTGTGATTGTATGATTGTGATTGTATGATTGAGATTGTATGATTGTGATTGTATGCTTGCGATTGTATGATTGTGATTGTGTGATTGTGATTCTTTGATTGTGATTGTATAATTGTGATTGTATGATTGTGATTGTATGATTGTGATTGTATGATTGTGATTATATGATTGTGATTGTATGGTTGTGATTGTATGTTTGTGATAGTATGATTGTGATTATATGATTGTTATTGTATGACTGTGATTGTATGATTGTGATAGTATGATTGTGAAAGTATGATTGTGATTGTATGATTGTGATTGTATGATTGTGATTGTATGATTGTGATTGTATGATTGTGATTGTCTGATTGTGGTTGTGCGATTGTGATTGTACGATTGTGATTGTACGATTGTGATAGTATGATTGTGATTGTATGATTGTGATTGTATGATTGTGATTGTATGATTGTGATTGTTTGATTGTATTTGGGAGATTGTAATTGTATGATTGCGATTGTATGATTGTGATTGTATGATTGCGATTGTATGATTGTGATTGTATGATTGTGATGTATGACTGTAATTGTATGATTATGATTGTATGATTGTGATTGTATGATTGAGATTGTATGATTGTGATTGTATGCTTGCGATTGTATGATTGTGATTGTATGATTGTGATTGTATGATTGTGATTGTATGATTGTGATTGTATGATTGTGATTGTATGATTATGATTGTATGATTGTGATTGTATGATTGTGATTGTATGATTGTGATTGTATGATTGTGATAGTATGATTGTGATTGTATGATTGTGATTGTATGACTGTGATTGTATGGTTGTGATTGTATGATTGTGATTGTATGATTGTGAAAGTATGATTGTGATGGTATGATTGTGATTGTATGATTGTGATTGTATGATTGTGATTGTATGAGTGTGATTGTCTGATTGTGGTTGTGCGATTGTGATTGTACGATTGTGATTGTACGATTGTTATTGAATGATTGTGATTGTATGATTCTGATTGTATGATTGTGATTGCATGATTGTGATTGTATGATTGTATCTGGGAGATTGTATTTGGGAGATTGTAATTGTATGATTGCGATAGTATGATTGTGAAAGTATGATTGTGATTGTATGATTGTGATTGTATAATTGTGATTGTATGATTGTGATTGTATGATTGTGATTGTATGATTGTGATTGTATGATTGTGATTGTATGATTGTGATTGTCTGATTGTGGTTGTGCGATTGTGATTGTACGATTGTGATTGTACGATTGTGATAGTATGATTGTGATTGTACGATTGTGATTGAACGATTGTGATAGTATGATTGTGATTGTATGATTGTGATTGTATGATTGTGATTGTATGATTGTGATTGTTTGATTGTATTTGGGAGATTGTATTTGGGAGATTGTATTTGGGAGATTGTAATTGTATGATTGCGATTGTATGATTGTGATTGTATGATTGTGATTGTATGATTGCGATTGTATGATTGTGATTGTATGATTGTGATGTATGATTGTAATTGTATGATTATGATTGTATGATTGTGATTGTATGATTGAGATTGTATGATTGTGATTGTATGCTTGCGATTGTATGAATGTGATTGTATGATTGTGATTGTATGATTGTGATTGTATGATTGTGATTGTATGATTGTGATTGTATGATTGTGATTGTATGATTGTGATTGTATGATTGTGATTGTATGATTGTGAATGTACGATTGTGATTGTACGATTGTGATTGTATGATTGTGATAGTATGATTGTGATTGTATGACTGTGATTGTATGACTGTGATTGTATGATTGTGATTGTATGATTGTGATTGTATGATTGTGAAAGTATGATTGTGATTGTATGATTGTGATTGTATGATTGTGATTGTATGATTGTGATTGTATGATTGTGATTGTATGATTGTGATTGTATGATTGTGATTGTATGATTGTGATTGTATGATTGTGATAGTATGATTGTGAAAGTATGATTGTGATTGTATGATTGTGATTGTATGATTGTGAAAGTATGATTGTGATTGTATGATTGTGATTGTATGATTGTGATTGTATGATTGTGATAGTATGATAGTGATTGTATAATTGTGATTGTATGATTGTGATTGTATGATTGTGATTGTATGATTGTGATTGTATGATTGTATTTGGGAGATTGTATTTGGGAGATTGTATTTGGGAGATTGTAATTGTATGATTGCGATTGTATGATTGTGATTGTATGATTGCGATTGTATGATTGTGATTGTATGATTGTGATGTATGATTGTAATTGTATGATTATGATTGTATGATTGTGATTGTATGATTGTGATTGTATGATTGTATCTGGGAGATTGTATTTGGGAGATTGTATTTGGGAGATTGTAATTGTATGATTGCGATTGTATGATTGTGATTGTATGATTGCGATTGTATGATTGTGATTGTATGATTGTGATGTATGATTGTAATTGTATGAGTATGATTGTATGATTGTGATTGTATGATTGTGATGGTATGATTGTGATTGTATGATTGCGATCGTATGATTGTGATGGCATGATTATGATTGTATGATTGTGATTGTATGATTGTGATTGTATGATTGCGATTGTATGATTGTGATTGTATGATTATGATTGTATTTTTGTGATTCTATGATTGTGATTGTATGATTGTGATTGTATGATTGTGATTGTATGATTGTGATTGTATGATTGTGATTGTATGATTGTGATTGTCTGATTGTGGTTGTACGATTGTGATTGTACGACTGTGATTGTACGATTGTGATTGTATGATTGTGATTGCATGATTATGATTGTATGATTGTGATTGCATGATTGTGATTGTATGATTGTGATTGCATGATTTTGAATGTATGATTATGATTGTATGATTGTGATTGTATGATTGTATTTGGGTGATTGTATTTGGGAGATTGTATTTGGGAGATTGTAATTGTATGATTGCGATTGTATGATTGTGATTGTATGATTGTGATGTATGATTGTAATTGTATGATTATGATTGTATGATTGTGATTGTATGAGAGTGATGGTATGATTGTGATTGTATGATTGCGATCGTATGATTGTGATTGTATGATTATGATTCTATGATTGTGATTGTATGATTGTGATTGTATGATTGTGATTGTATGATTGTGATTGTATGATTGTGAATGTACGATTGTGATTGTATGATTGTGATTGTATGATTGAGATTGTATGATTGTGATTGTATGCTTGCGATTGTATGATTGTGATTGTGTGATTGTGATTCTTTGATTGTGATTGTATGATTGTGATTGTATGATTGTGATTGTATGATTGTGATTGTATGATTGTGATTATATGATTGTGATTGTATGGTTGTGATTGTATGTTTGTGATAGTATGATTGTGATTATATGATTGTTATTGTATGACTGTGATTGTATGATTGTGATAGTATGATTGTGAAAGTATGATTGTGATTGTATGATTGTGATTGTATGATTGTGATTGTATGATTGTGATTGTCTGATTGTGGTTGTGCGATTGTGATTGTACGATTGTGATTGTACGATTGTGATAGTATGATTGTGATTGTATGATTGTGATTGTATGATTGTGATTGTATGATTGTGATTGTTTGATTGTATTTGGGAGATTGTAATTGTATGATTGCGATTGTATGATTGTGATTGTATGATTGCGATTGTATGATTGTGATTGTATGATTGTGATGTATGACTGTAATTGTATGATTATGATTGTATGATTGTGATTGTATGATTGAGATTGTATGATTGTGATTGTATGCTTGCGATTGTATGATTGTGATTGTATGATTGTGATTGTATGATTGTGATTGTATGATTGTGATTGTATGATTGTGATTGTATGATTATGATTGTATGATTGTGATTGTATGATTGTGATTGTATGATTGTGATTGTATGATTGTGATAGTATGATTGTGATTGTATGATTGTGATTGTATGACTGTGATTGTATGATTGTGATTGTATGATTGTGATTGTATGATTGTGAAAGTATGATTGTGATGGTATGATTGTGATTGTATGATTGTGATTGTATGATTGTGATTGTATGAGTGTGATTGTCTGATTGTGGTTGTGCGATTGTGATTGTACGATTGTGATTGTACGATTGTTATTGAATGATTGTGATTGTATGATTCTGATTGTATGATTGTGATTGCATGATTGTGATTGTATGATTGTATCTGGGAGATTGTATTTGGGAGATTGTAATTGTATGATTGCGATTGTATGATTGTGATTATATGATTGCGATTGTATGATTGTGATTGTCTGATTGTGATGTATGATTGTAATTGTATGATTATGATTGTATGATTGTGATTGTATGCTTGCGTTTGTATGAATGTGATTGTATGATTGTGATTGTATGATTGTGATTGTATGATTGTATTTGGGAGATTGTATTTGGGATATTGTAATTGTATGATTGCGATTGTATGATTGTGATTGTATGATTGTGATGTATGATTGTAATTGTATGATTATGATTGTATGATTGTGATTGTATGATTTAGATTATATGATTGTGATTGTATGCTTGCGATTGTATGAATGTGATTGTATGATTGTGATTGTATGATTGTGATTGTATGATTGTGATTGTATGATTGTGATTGTATGATTGTGATTGTATGATTGTGATTGTATGATTGTGATTGTATGATTGTGATTGTATGATTGTGATTGTATGATTGTATTTGGGAGATTGTATTTGGGATATTGTAATTGTATGATTGCGATTGTATGATTATGATTGTATGATTGTGATTGTATGATTGAGATTGTATGATTGTGATTGTATGCTTGCGATTGTATGAATGTGATTGTATGATTGTGATTGTATGATTGTGATTGTATGATTGTGATTGTATGATTGTGATTGTATGATTGTGATTGTATGATTGTGATTGTATGATTGTGATTGTATGATTGTGATAGTATGATTGTGAAAGTATGATTGTGATTGTATGATTGTGATTGTATGATTGTGATTGTATGATTGTGATTGTATGATTGTATTTGGGAGATTGTATTTGGGATATTGTAATTGTATGATTGCGATTGTATGATTATGATTGTATGATTGTGATTGTATGATTGAGATTGTATGATTGTGATTGTATGCTTGCGATTGTATGAATGTGATTGTATGATTGTGATTGTATGATTGTGATTGTATGATTGTGATTGTATGATTGTGATTGTATGATTGTGATTGTATGATTGTGATTGTATGATTGTGATTGTATGATTGTGATTGTATGATTGTGATAGTATGATTGTGAAAGTATGATTGTGATTGTATGATTGTGATTGTATGATTGTGATAGTATGATTGTGAAAGTATGATTGTGATTGTATGATTGTGATTGTATGATTGTGAAAGTATGATTGTGATTGTATGATTGTGATTGTATGATTGTGATTGTATGATTGTGATAGTATGATTGTGATTGTATGATTGTGATTGTATGATTGTGATTGTATGATTGCGATTGTATGATTGTGATTGTATGATTGTATTTGGGAGATTGTATTTGGGAGATTGTATTTGGGAGATTGTAATTGTATGATTGCGATTGTATGATTGTGATTGTATGATTGCGATTGTATGATTGTGATTGTATGATTGTGATGTATGATTGTAATTGTATGATTATGATTGTGTGATTGTGATTGTATGATTGTGATTGTATGATTGTATCTGGGAGATTGTATTTGGGAGATTGTATTTGGGAGATTGTAATTGTATGATTGCGATTGTATGATTGTGATTGTATGATTGCGATTGTATGATTGTGATTGTATGATTGTGATTGTCTGATTGTGGTTGTACGATTGTGATTGTACGATTGTGATTGTACGATTGTGATTGTATGATTGTGATTGCATGATTATGATTGTATGATTGTGATTGCATGATTCTGATTGTATGATTGTGATTGCATGATTTTGAATGTATGATTATGATTGTATGATTGTATTTGGGTGATTGTATTTGGGAGATTGTATTTGGGAGATTGTAATTGTATGATTGCGATTGTATGATTGTGATTGTATGATTGTGATGTATGATTGTAATTGTATGATTATGATTGTATGATTGTGATTGTATGATTGTGATTGTATGATTGTGATTGTATGATTGTATTTTGGAGATTGTAGTTGGGAGATTGTATTTGGGAGATTGTAATTGTATGATTGCGATTGTATGATTGTGATTGTATGATTGTGATTGTATGATTGTGACTGTATGATTGTGATTGTATGATTGTGATAGTATGATTGTGATTGTATGATTGTGATGTATGATTGTAATTGTATGATTATGATTGTATGATTGTGATTGTGTGATTGTGATTGTATGATTGTATTTGGGAGATTGTATTTGGGATATTGTAATTGTATGATTGCGATTGTATGATTGTGATTGTATGATTGTGATTGTATGATTGTGATTGTATGATTATATTTGGGAGATTGTATTTGGGATATTGTAATTGTATGATTGCGATTGTATGATTGCGATTGTATGATTGTGATTGTATGATTGTGTATGTATGATTGTGATTGTATGATTGTATTTGGGAGATTGTATTTGGGATATTGTAATTGTATGATTGCGATTGTATGATTGTGATTGTATGATTGTGATGTATGATTGTAATTGTATGATTATGATTCTATGATTGTGATTGTATGATTGTGATGGTATGATGTTGATTGTATGATTGCGATCGTATGATTGTGATTGTATGATTATGATTGTATGATTGTGATTGTATGATTGTGATTGTATGATTGTGATTGTATGATTGTGATTGTATGATTGTGATTGTATGATTGTGATTGTATGATTGTGAATGTACGATTGTGATTGTATGATTGTGATTGTATGATTGTGATAGTATGATTGCGATTGTATGACAGTGATTGTATGATTGTGATTGTATGATTGTGATTGTATGATTGTGAAAGTATGATTGCGATTGTATGGTTGTGATTGTATGATTGTGATGTATGACTGTAATTGTATGATTATGATTGTATTATTGTGATTGTATGATTGAGATTGTGTGATTGTGATTGTATGATTGTGATTGTATGATTGTATCTGGGAGATTGTATTTGGGAGATTGTATTTGGGAGATTGTAATTGTATGATTGCGATTGTATGAATGCGATTGTATGATTGTGATTGTATGATTGAGATTGTATGATTGTGATTGTATGCTTGCGATTGTATGAATGTGATTGTATGATTGTGATTGTATGATTGTGATTGTATGATTGTGATTGTATGATTGTGATTGTATGATTGTGATTGTATGATTGCGATTGTATGATTGTGATTGTATGATTGTGATGTATGATTGTAATTGTATGATTATGATTGTATGATTGTGATTGTATGATTGAGATTGTATGATTGTGATTGTATGCTTGCGATTGTATGAATGTGATTGTATGATTGTGATTGTATGATTGTGATTGTATGATTGTGATTGTATGATTGTGATTGTATGATTGTGATTGTATGATTGTGATTGTATGATTGTGAATGTACGATTGTGATTGTACGATTGTGATTGTATGATTGTGATAGTATGATTGTGATTGTATGACTGTGATTGTATGACTGTGATTGAATGATTGTGATTGTATGATTGTGATTGTATGATTGTGAAAGTATGATTGTGATTGTATGATTGTGATTGTATGATTGTGATTGTATGATTGTGATTGTATGATTGTGATTGTATGATTGTGATTGTATGATTGTGATTGTATGATTGTGATTGTATGATTGTATTTGGGATATTGTAATTGTATGATTGCGATTGTATGATTGTGATTGTATGATTGTGATTGTATGATTGTGAAAGTATGATTGTGAAAGTATGATTGTGATTGTATGATTGTGATTGTATGATTTTGAAAGTATGATTGTGATTGTATGCTTGCGATTGTATGATTGTGATTGTATGATTGTGATTGTATGATTGTGTTTGTATGATTATGATTGTATGATTGTGATTGTATGATTGTGATTGTATGATTGTGATTGTATGATTGTGATAGTATGATTGTGATTGTATGATTGTGATTGTATGACTGTGATTGTATGATTGTGAAAGTATGATTGTGATGGTATGATTGTGATTGTATGATTGTGATTGTATGATTGTGATTGTATGAGTGTGATTGTCTGATTGTGGTTGTGCGATTGTGATTGTACGATTGTGATTGTACGATTGTTATTGAATGATTGTGATTGTATGATTCTGATTGTATGATTGTGATTGCATGATTGTGATTGTATGATTGTATCTGGGAGATTGTATTTGGGAGATTGTATTTGGGAGATTGTAATTGTATGATTGCGATTGTATGATTGTGATTATATGATTGCGATTGTATGATTGTGATTGTCTGATTGTGATGTATGATTGTAATTGTATGATTATGATTGTATGATTGTGATTGTATGATTGTCATTGTATGATTGTATTTGGGTGATTGTATTTGGGAGATTGTATTTGGGAGATTGTAATTGTATGATTGCGATTGTATGATTGTGATTGTATGATTGCGATTGTATGAATGCGATTGTATGATTGTGATTGTATGATTGTGATTGTATGATTGTGATTGTATGATTGTGATTGTATGATTGTGATTGTAAGATTGTGATTGTATGATTGTGATTGTATGATTGTGATTGTATGATTGTGATTGTATGATTGTATTTGGGAGATTGTATTTGGGATATTGTAATTGTATGATTGCGATTGTATGATTATGATTGTATGATTGTGATTGTATGATTGAGATTGTATGATTGTGATTGTATGCTTGCGATTGTATGAATGTGATTGTATGATTGTGATTGTATGATTGTGATTGTATGATTGTGATTGTATGATTGTGATTGTATGATTGTGATTGTATGATTGTGATTGTATGATTGTGATTGTATGATTGTGATTGTATGATTGTGATAGTATGATTGTGAAAGTATGATTGTGATTGTATGATTGTGATTGTATGATTGTGATTGTATGATTGTGATTGTATGATTGTATTTGGGAGATTGTATTTGGGATATTGTAATTGTATGATTGCGATTGTATGATTATGATTGTATGATTGTGATTGTATGATTGAGATTGTATGATTGTGATTGTATGCTTGCGGTTGTATGAATGTGATTGTATGATTGTGATTGTATGATTGTGATTGTATGATTGTGATTGTATGATTGTGATTGTATGATTGTGATTGTATGATTGTGATTGTAAGATTGTGATTGTATGATTGTGATAGTATGATTGTGAAAGTATGATTGTGATTGTATGATTGTGATTGTATGATTGTGATAGTATGATTGTGAAAGTATGATTGTGATTGTATGATTGTGAAAGTATGATTGTGATTGTATGATTGTGATTGTATGATTGTGATTGTATGATTGTGATAGTATGATTGTGATTGTATGATTGTGATTGTATGATTGTGATTGTATGATTGCGATTGTATGATTGTGATTGTATGATTGTATTTGGGAGATTGTATTTGGGAGATTGTATTTGGGAGATTGTAATTGTATGATTGCGATTGTATGATTGTGATTGTATGATTGCGATTGTATGATTGTGATTGTATGATTGTGATGTATGATTGTAATTGTATAATTATGATTGTATGATTGTGATTGTATGATTGTGATTGTATGATTGTATCTGGGAGATTGTATTTGGGAGATTGTATTTGGGAGATTGTAATTGTATGATTGCGATTGTATGATTGTGATTGTATGATTGCGATTGTATGATTGTGATTGTATGATTGTGATTGTCTGATTGTGGTTGTACGATTGTGATTGTACGATTGTGATTGTACGATTGTGATTGTATGATTGTGATTGCATGATTATGATTGTATGATTGTGATTGCATGATTCTGATTGTATGATTGTGATTGCATGATTTTGAATGTATGATTATGATTGTATGATTGTATTTGGGAGATTGTATTTGGGAGATTGTAATTGTATGATTGCGATTGTATGATTGTGATTGTATGATTGTGATGTATGATTGTAATTGTATGATTATGATTGTATGATTGTGATTGTATGATTGTGATTGTATGATTGTGATTGTATGATTGTATTTTGGAGATTGTAGTTGGGAGATTGTATTTGGGAGATTGTAATTGTATGATTGCGATTGTATGATTGTGATTGTATGATTGTGATTGTATGATTGTGACTGTATGATTGTGATTGTATGATTGTGATAGTATGATTGTGATTGTATGATTGTGATGTATGATTGTAATTGTATGATTATGATTGTATGATTGTGATTGTGTGATTGTGATTGTATGATTGTATTTGGGAGATTGTATTTGGGATATTGTAATTGTATGATTGCGATTGTATGATTGTGATTGTATGATTGTGATTGTATGATTGTGATTGTATGATTGTATTTGGGAGATTGTATTTGGGATATTGTAATTGTATGATTGCGATTGTATGATTGCGATTGTATGATTGCGATTGTATGATTGTGATTGTATGATTGTGTATGTATGATTGTGATTGTATGATTGTATTTGGGAGATTGTATTTGGGATATTGTAATTGTATGATTGCGATTGTATGATTGTGATTGTATGATTGTGATGTATGATTGTAATTGTATGATTATGATTGTATGATTGTGATTGTATGATTGTGATGGTATGATTGTGATTGTATGATTGCGATCGTATGATTGTGATTGTATGATTATGATTGTATGATTGTGATTGTATGATTGTGATTGTATGATTGTGATTGTATGATTGTGATTGTATGATTGTGAATGTACGATTGTGATTGTATGATTGTGATTGTATGATTGTGATAGTATGATTGCGATTGTATGACAGTGATTGTATGATTGTGATTGTATGATTGTGATTGTATGATTGTGAAAGTATGATTGCGATTGTATGGTTGTGATTGTATGATTGTGATGTATGACTGTAATTGTATGATTATGATTGTATTATTGTGATTGTATGATTGAGATTGTGTGATTGTGATTGTATGATTGTGATTGTATGATTGTATCTGGGAGATTGTATTTGGGAGATTGTATTTGGGAGATTGTAATTGTATGATTGCGATTGTATGAATGCGATTGTATGATTGTGATTGTATGATTGAGATTGTATGATTGTGATTGTATGCTTGCGATTGTATGAATGTGATTGTATGATTGTGATTGTATGATTGTGATTGTATGATTGTGATTGTATGATTGTGATTGTATGATTGTGATTGTATGATTGTGATTGTATGATTGTGATTGTATGATTGTGATTGTATGATTGTGATTGTATGATTGTGATTGTATGATTGTGAATGTACGATTGTGATTGTACGATTGTGATTGTACGATTGTGATAGTATGATTGTGATTGTATGATTGAGATTGTATGATTGTGATTGTATGATTGTGGTTGTTTGATTGTATTTGGGAGATTGTATTTGGGAGATTGTATTTGGGAGATTGTAATTGTATGATTGCGATTGTATGATTGTGATTGTATGATTGCGATTGTATGATTGTGATTGTATGATTGTGATGTATGACTGTAATTGTATGATTATGATTGCATGATTGTGATTGTATGATTGAGATTGTATGATAAGTGATTGTATGCTTGTGATTGTATGATTGTGATTGTATGATTGTGATAGTATGATTGTGATTGTAGGACTGTGATTGTATGATTGTGATTGTATGATTGTGATTGTATGATTGTGAAAGTATGATTGTGATTGTATGATTGTGAAAGTATGATTGTGATGGTATGATTGTGATTGTATGATTGTGATTGTATGACAGTGATTGTATGATTGTGATTGTATGATTGTGATTGTATGATTGTGAAAGTATGATTGCGATTGTATGATTGTGATTGTATGATTGTGATGTATGACTGTAATTGTATGATTATGATTGTATGATTGTGATTGTATGCTTGCGATTGTATGATTGTGATTGTATGATTGTGATTGTATGATTGTGATTGTATGATTGTGATTGTATGATTGTGATTGTATGATTATGATTGTATGATTGTGATTGTATGATTGTGATTGTATGATTGTGATAGTATGATTGTGATTGTATGATTGTGATTGTATGACTGTGATTGTATGATTGTGATTGTATGATTGTGATTGTATGATTGTGATGTATGAATGTAATTGTATGATTATGATTGCTTGATTGTGATTGTATGATTGAGATTGTATGATTGTGATTGTATGCTTGCGATTGTATGATTGTGATTGTATGATTGTGATTGTATGATTGTGATTGTATGTTTGTGATTGTATGATTGTGATTGTATGATTGTGATAGTATGATTGTGATTGTATGATTGTGATTGTATGACTGTGATTGTATGATTGTGATTGTATGATTGTGATTGTATGATTGTGAAAGTATGATTGTGATTGTATGATTGTGAAAGTATGATTGTGATGGTATGATTGTGATTGTATGATTGTGATTGTATGACAGTGATTGTATGATTGTGATTGTATGATTGTGATTGTATGATTGTGAAAGTATGATTGCGATTGTATGATTGTGATTGTATGATTGTGATGTATGACTGTAATTGTATGATTATGATTGTATGATTGTGATTGTATGCTTGCGATTGTATGATTGTGATTGTATGATTGTGATTGTATGATTGTGATTGTGTATGATTGTGATTGTATGATTATGATTGTATGATTGTGATTGTATGATTGTGATTGTATGATTGTGATTGTATGATTGTGATAGTATGATTGTGATTGTATGATTGTGATTGTATGACTGTGATTGTATGATTGTGATTGTATGATTGTGATTGTATGATTGTGATGTATGATTGTAATTGTATGATTATGATTGTATGATTGTGATTGTATGATTGAGATTGTATGATTGTGATTGTATGCTTGCGATTGTATGATTGTGATTGTATGATTGTGATTGTATGATTGTGATTGTATGATTGTGATTGTCTGATTGTGGTTGTGCGATTGTGATTGTACGATTGTGATTGTACGATTGTGATAGTATGATTGTGATTGTATGATTGTGATTGTATGATTGTGATTGTATGATTGTGATTGTATGATTATGATTGTATGATTGTGATTGTATGATTGAGATTGTATGATTGTGATTGTATGCTTGCGATTGTATGATTGTGATTGTATGATTGTGATTGTATGATTGTGATTGTATGATTGTGATTGTATGATTATGATTGTATGATTGTGATTGTATGATTGTGATTGTATGATTGTGATTGTATGATTGTGATAGTATGATTGTGATTGTATGATCGTGATTGTATGACTGTGATTGTATGATTATGATTGTATGATTGTGATTGTATGATTGTGAAAGTATGATTGTGATGGTATGATTGTGATTGTATGATTGTGATTGTATGATTGTGATTGTATGAGTGTGATTGTCTGATTGTGGTTGTGCGATTGTGATTGTACGATTGTGATTGTACGATTGTTATTGAATGATTGTGATTGTATGATTCTGATTGTACGATTGTGATTGCATGATTGTGATTGTATGATTGTATCTGGGAGATTGTATTTGGGAGATTGTATTTGGGAGATTGTAATTGTATGATTGCGATTGTATGATTGTGATTATATGATTGCGATTGTATGATTGTGATTGTCTGATTGTGATGTATGATTGTAATTGTATGATTATGATTGTATGATTGTGATTGTATGATTGTGATTGTATGATTGTGATTGTATGATTGTGATTGTATGATTGTATCTGGGAGATTGTATTTGGGAGATTGTATTTGGGAGATTGTATTTGGGAGATTGTATTTGGGAGATTGTAATTGTATGATTGTGATTGTATGATTGCGATTGTATGACTGTGATTGTATGATTGTGATGTATGATTGTAATTGTATGATTATGATTGTATGATTGTGATTGTATGATTGTGATGGTATGATTGTGATTGTATGATTGCGATCGTATGATTGTGATTGTATGATTGTGATTGTATGATTGTATTTGGGATATTGTAATTGTATGATTGCGATTGTATGATTGTGATTGTATGATTGTGATGTATGATTGTAATTGTATGATTATGATTGTATGATTGTGATTGTATGATTGTGATTGTATGATTGTGATTGTATGATTGTGAATGTACGATTGTGATTGTATGATTTTGATAGTACGATTGTGATTGTATGATTGTGATTGTATGATTGTGATGTATGATTGTAATTGTATGATTATGATTGTATGATTATGATTGTATGATTGTGATTATATGATTGTGATGGTATGATTGTGATTGTATGAATGCGATTGTATGATTGTGATTGTATGATTGTGATTGTATGATTGTGATTGTATGATTGTGATTGTATGATTGTATTTGGGAGATTGTATTTGGGATATTGTAATTGTATGATTGCGATTGTATGATTGTGATTGTATGATTGTGATGTATGATTGTAATTGTATGATTATGATTGTATGATTGTGATTGTATGATTGAGATTGTATGATTGTGATTGTATGCTTGCGATTGTATGAATGTGATTGTATGATTGTGATTGTATGATTGTGATTGTATGATTGTGATTGTATGATTGTGATTGTATGATTGTGATTGTATGATTGTGATTGTATGATTGTGATTGTATGATTGTGATTGTATGATTGGGATTGTATGATTGTGAATGTACGATTGTGATTGTATGATTGTGATTGTATGATTTTGATAGTACGATTGTGATTGTATGATTGTGATTGTATGATTGTGATTGTATGATTGCGATTGTATGATTGTGATAGTATGATTGTGATTGTATGATTGTGATGTATGATTGTAATTGTATGATTATGATTGTATGATTGTGAATGTGTGATTGTGATTGTACGTTTGTATTTGGGAGATTGTATTTGGGATATTGTAATTGTATGATTGCGATTGTATGATTGTGATTGTCTGATTGTGGTTGTATGATTGTGATTGTATGATTGAGATTGTATGATTGTGATTGTATGATTGTGATTGTATGATTGCGATTGTATGATTGCGATTGTATGATTGCGATTGTATGATTGCGATTGTATGATTGTGATTGTATGATTGTGAATGTATGATTGCGATTGTATGATTGTGATTGTATGATTGTGATTGTATGATTGTGATTGTATGATTGTGATTGTATGATTGTGAAAGTATGATTGTGATTGTATGATTGTGATTGTATGATTGTGATTGTATGATTGTGATTGTATGATTGTGATTGTATGATTGTGATAGTATGATTGTGATTGTATGATTGTGATTGTATGATTGTGATTGTATGATTGTATTTGGGAGATTGTATTTGGGAGATTGTATTTGGGAGATTGTAATTGTATGATTGCGATTGTATGATTGTGATTGTATGATTGCGATTGTATGATTGTGATTGTATGATTGTGATGTATGATTGAATTGTATTAATATGATTGTATGATTGTGATTGTATGATTGAGATTGTATGATTGTGATTGTATGATTGTGATTGTATGCTTGCGATTGTATGATCGTGATTGTGTGATTGTGATTGTATGATTGTGATTGTATGATTGTGATTGTATGATTATGATTGTATGATTGTGATTGTATGATTGTGATTGTATGATTGTGACTGTATGATTGTGATTGTATGATTGTGATAGTATGATTGTGATTGTATGATTGTGATGTATGATTGTAATTGTATGATTATGATTGTATGATTGTGATTGTGTGATTGTGATTGTATGATTGTATTTGGGAGATTGTATTTGGGATATTGTAATTGTATGATTGCGATTGTATGATTGTGATTGTATGATTGTGATTGTATGATTGTATTTGGGAGATTGTATTTGGGATATTGTAATTGTATGATTGCGATTGTATGATTGCGATTGTATGATTGTGATTGTATGATTGTGTACGTATGATTGTGATTGTATGATTGTATTTGGGAGATTGTATTTGGGATATTGTAATTGTATGATTGCGATTGTATGATTGTGATTGTATGATTGTGATTTATGATTGTAATTGTATGATTATGATTGTATGATTGTGATTGTATGATTGTGATGGTATGATTGTGATTGTATGATTGCGATCGTATGATTGTGATTGTATGATTATGATTGTATGATTGTGATTGTATGATTGCGATTGTATGATTGTGATTGTATGATTAAGTTTGTATTTTTGTGATTTTATGATTGTGATTGTATGATTGTGATTGTATGATTGTGATTGTATGATTGTGATTGTATGATTGCGATTGTATGAATGCGATTGTATGATTGTGATTGCATAATTGTGATTGTATGATTGTGATTGTATGATTGTGATTGTCTGATTGTGGTTGTATGATTGTGATTGTATGATTGAGATTGTATGATTGTGATTGTATGATTGCGATTGTATGATTGCGATTGTATGATTGTGATTGTATGATTGTGATTGTATGATTGTGATTGTATGATTGTGCTTGTATGATTGTGATTGTATGATTGTGATTGTATGATTGTGAAAGTATGATTGTGATTGTATGATTATGATTGTATGATTGTGGTTGTGCGATTGTGATTGTACGATTGTGATTGTACGATTGTGATTGTATGATTGTGATTGCATGATTATGATTGTATGATTGTGATTGCATGATTGTGATTGTATGATTGTGATTGCATGATTTTGAATGTATGATTGTGATTGTATGATTGTGATGTATGATTGTAATTGTATGATTATGATTCTATGATTGTAATTGTATGATTGAGATTGTATGATTGTGATTTTATGATTGCGATTGTATGATTGTGATTGTACGATTGCGATTGTATGATTGTGATTGTATGATTGTGATGTATGATTGTAATTGTATGATTATGATTGTATGATTGTGATTGTATGATTGAGATTGTATGATTGTGATTGTATGATTGCGATTGTATGATTGTGATTGTATGATTGTGATTGTATGATTGCGATTGTATGATTGTGATTGTATGATTGTGATTGTATGATTGTGATTGTATGATTGTGATTGTATGATTGTGATTGTATGATTGTGAAAGTATGATTGTGATTGTATGATTGTGATTGTATGATTGTGATTGTATGATTGTGATTGTATGAGTGTGATTGTCTGCTTGTGGTTGTGCGATTGTGATTGTACGATTGTGAATGTACGATTGTGATTGTATGATTGTGATTGTATGAATATGATTGTATGATTGTGATTGCATGATTGTGATTGTATGATTGTGATTGCATGATTTTGAATGTATGATTGTGATTGAATGGTTGTGATTGTATGATTGTGATCGTATGATTGTGATTGTATGATTGTGATTGTATGATTGCGATAGTATGATTGTGATTGTATGATTGTGATTGTATGATTGTGATGTATGATTGTAATTGTATGATTATGATTGTATGATTGTGATTGTATGATTGAGATTGTATGATTGTGATTGTATGCTTGCGATTGTATGATTGTGATTGTATGATTGTGATTGTATGATTGTATTTGGGAGATTGTATTTGGGATATTGTAATTGTATGATTGCGATTGTATGATTGCGATTGTATGATTGTGATTGTATGATTGTATTTGGGAGATTGTATTTGGGAGATTGTATTTGGGAGATTGTAATTGTATGATTGCGATTGTATGATTGTGATTGTATGATTGCGATTGTATGATTGTGATTGTATGATTGTGATTGTATGATTGTGATTGTATGATTGCGATAGTATGATTGTGATTGTATGATTGTGATGTATGATTGTAATTGTATGATTATGATTGTATGATTGTGATTGTATGATTGAGATTGTATGATTGTGATTGTATGCTTGCGATTGTATGATTGTGATTGTATGATTGTGATTGTATGACTGTATTTGGGAGATTGTATTTGGGATATTGTAATTGTATGATTGCGATTGTATGATTGTGATTGTATGATTGTGATGTATGATTGTAATTGTATGATTATGATTGTATGATTGTGATTGTATGATTGTGATTGTATGATTGAGATTGTATGATTGTGATTGTATGCTTGCGATTGTATGATTGTGATTGTATGATTGTGATTCTTTGATTGTGATTGTATGACTGTGATTGTATGATTGTGATTGTATGATTGTGATTGTATGATTGTGATAGTACGATTGTGATTGTATGATTGTGATTGTATGATTGTGATTGTATGATTGTGATTGTATGATTGTGATAGTATGATTGTGATGGTATGATTGTGATTGTATGATTGTAATTGTATGATTATGATTGTATGATTGTGATTGTATGATTGTGATTGTATGATTGAGATTGTATGATTGTGATTGTATGCTTGCGATTGTATGATTGTGATTGTATGATTGTGATTGTATGATTGTGAATGTACGATTGTGATTGTACGATTGTGATTGTATGATTGTGATAGTATGATTGTGATTGTATGACTGTGATTGTATGACTGTGATTGTATGATTGTGATTGTATGATTGTGATTGTATGATTGTGAAAGTATGATTGTGATTGTATGATTGTGATTGTATGATTGTGATTGTATGATTGTGATTGTATGATTGTGATTGCATGATTGTGATTGTATGATTGTGATTGTATGATTGTGATTGTATGATTGTGATTGTATGATTGTATTTGGGATATTGTAATTGTATGATTGCGATTGTATGATTGTGATTGTATGATTGTGATTGTATGATTGTGATAGTATGATTGTGAAAGTATGATTGTGATTGTATGATTGTGATTGTATGATTGTGATGTATGATGGTAATTGTATGATTATGATTGTATGATTGTTATTGTATGATTGTGATTGTATGACTGAGATTGTATGATTGTGATTGTATGCTTGCGATTGTATGATTGTGATTGTATGATTGTGATTCTTTGATTGTGATTGTATGATTGTGATTGTATGATTGTGATTGTATGATTGTGATTGTATGATTGTGATTGTATGATTGTGATTATATGATTGTGATTGTATGATTGTGATTGTATGATTGTGATAGTATGATTGTGATTATATGATTGTTATTGTATGACTGTGATTGTATGATTGTGATTGTATGATTGTGATAGTATGATTGTGAAAGTATGATTGTGATTGTATGATTGTGATTGTATGATTGTGATTGTATGATTGTGATTGTATGATTGTGATTGTCTGATTGTGGTTGTGCGATTGTGATTGTACGTATGTGATTGTACGATTGTGATAGTATGATTGTGATTGTATGATTGTGATTGTATGATTGTGATTGTATGATTGTGATTGTTTGATTGTATTTGGAAGATTGTATTTGGGAGATTGCATTTGGGAGATTGTAATTGTATGATAGCGATTGTATGATTGTGATTGCATGATTGCGATTGTATGATCGTGATTGTATGATTCTGATTGTATGATTGTGATTGTATGATTGTCATTGTATGATTATGATTGTATGATTGTGATTGTATGATTGTGATTGTATGATTGTGACTGTATGATTGTGATTGTATGATTGTGATAGTATGATTTTGATTGTATGATTAAGTTTGTATTTTTGTGATTTTATGATTGTGATTGTATGATTGTGATTGTATGATTGTGATTGTATGATTTCGATTGTATGAATGCGATTGTATGATTGTGATTGCATAATTGTGATTGTATGATTGTGATTGTATGATTGTGATTGTATGATTGTGATTGTCTGATTGTGGTTGTATGATTGTGATTGTATGATTGAGATTGTATGATTGTGATTGTATGATTGCGATTGTATGATTGCGATTGTATGATTGCGATTGTATGATTGTGATTGTATGATTGTGATTGTATGATTGTGATTGTATGATTGTGATTGTATGATTGTGATTGTATGATTGTGAAAGTATGATTGTGATTGTATGATTATGATTGTATGATTGCGGTTGTGCGATTGCGATTGTACGATTGTGATTGTACGATTGTGATTGTATGATAGTGATTGCATGATTATGATTGTATGATTGTGATTGCATGATTGTGATTGTATGATTGTGATTGCATGATTTTGAATGTATGAATGTGATTGCATGATTGTGATTGCATGATTGTGATTGTATGATTGCGATTGTATGATTGCGATTGTATGATTGCGATTGTATGATTGTGATTGTATGATTGTGATTGTATGATTGTGATTGTATGATTGTGATTGTATGATTGTGATTGTATGATTGTGATTGTATGATTGTGATTGTATGATTGTGAAAGTATGATTGTGATTGTATGAATATGATTGTATGATTGTGATTGCATGATTGTGATTGTATGATTGTGATTGCATGATTTTGAATGTATGATTGTGATTGAATGGTTGTGATTGTATGACTGTGATCGTATGATTGTGATTGAATGGTTGTGATTGTATGACTGTGATCGTATGATTGTGATTGTATGATTGTGATTGTATGATTGCGATAGTATGATTGTGATTGTATGATTGTGATTTATGATTGTAATTGTATGATTATGATTGTATGATTGTGATTGTATGATTGTGATGGTATGATTGTGATTGTATGATTGCGATCGTATGATTGTGATTGTATGATTATGATTGTATGATTGTGATTGTATGATTGCGATTGTATGATTGTGATTGTATGATTAAGTTTGTATTTTTGTGATTTTATGATTGTGATTGTATGATTGTGATTGTATGATTGTGATTGTATGATTGTGATTGTATGATTGCGATTGTATGAATGCGATTGTATGATTGTGATTGCATAATTGTGATTGTATGATTGTGATTGTATGATTGTGATTGTCTGATTGTGGTTGTATGATTGTGATTGTATGATTGAGATTGTATGATTGTGATTGTATGATTGCGATTGTATGATTGCGATTGTATGATTGTGATTGTATGATTGTGATTGTATGATTGTGATTGTATGATTGTGCTTGTATGATTGTGATTGTATGATTGTGATTGTATGATTGTGAAAGTATGATTGTGATTGTATGATTATGATTGTATGATTGTGGTTGTGCGATTGTGATTGTACGATTGTGATTGTACGATTGTGATTGTATGATTGTGATTGCATGATTATGATTGTATGATTGTGATTGCATGATTGTGATTGTATGATTGTGATTGCATGATTTTGAATGTATGATTGTGATTGTATGATTGTGATGTATGATTGTAATTGTATGATTATGATTCTATGATTGTAATTGTATGATTGAGATTGTATGATTGTGATTTTATGATTGCGATTGTATGATTGTGATTGTACGATTGCGATTGTATGATTGTGATTGTATGATTGTGATGTATGATTGTAATTGTATGATTATGATTGTATGATTGTGATTGTATGATTGAGATTGTATGATTGTGATTGTATGATTGCGATTGTATGATTGTGATTGTATGATTGTGATTGTATGATTCCGATTGTATGATTGTGATTGTATGATTGTGATTGTATGATTGTGATTGTATGATTGTGATTGTATGATTGTGATTGTATGATTGTGAAAGTATGATTGTGATTGTATGATTGTGATTGTATGATTGTGATTGTATGATTGTGATTGTATGAGTGTGATTGTCTGCTTGTGGTTGTGCGATTGTGATTGTACGATTGTGAATGTACGATTGTGATTGTATGATTGTGATTGTATGAATATGATTGTATGATTGTGATTGCATGATTGTGATTGTATGATTGTGATTGCATGATTTTGAATGTATGATTGTGATTGAATGGTTGTGATTGTATGATTGTGATCGTATGATTGTGATTGTATGATTGTGATTGTATGATTGCGATAGTATGATTGTGATTGTATGATTGTGATTGTATGATTGTGATGTATGATTGTAATTGTATGATTATGATTGTATGATTGTGATTGTATGATTGAGATTGTATGATTGTGATTGTATGCTTGCGATTGTATGATTGTGATTGTATGATTGTGATTGTATGATTGTATTTGGGAGATTGTATTTGGGATATTGTAATTGTATGATTGCGATTGTATGATTGCGATTGTATGATTGTGATTGTATGATTGTATTTGGGAGATTGTATTTGGGAGATTGTATTTGGGAGATTGTAATTGTATGATTGCGATTGTATGATTGTGATTGTATGATTGCGATTGTATGATTGTGATTGTATGATTGTGATTGTATGATTGTGATTGTATGATTGCGATAGTATGATTGTGATTGTATGATTGTGATGTATGATTGTAATTGTATGATTATGATTGTATGATTGTGATTGTATGATTGAGATTGTATGATTGTGATTGTATGCTTGCGATTGTATGATTGTGATTGTATGATTGTGATTGTATGACTGTATTTGGGAGATTGTATTTGGGATATTGTAATTGTATGATTGCGATTGTATGATTGTGATTGTATGATTGTGATGTATGATTGTAATTGTATGATTATGATTGTATGATTGTGATTGTATGATTGTGATTGTATGATTGAGATTGTATGATTGTGATTGTATGCTTGCGATTGTATGATTGTGATTGTATGATTGTGATTCTTTGATTGTGATTGTATGACTGTGATTGTATGATTGTGATTGTATGATTGTGATTGTATGATTGTGATAGTACGATTGTGATTGTATGATTGTGATTGTATGATTGTGATTGTATGATTGTGATTGTATGATTGTGATAGTATGATTGTGATGGTATGATTGTGATTGTATGATTGTAATTGTATGATTATGATTGTATGATTGTGATTGTATGATTGTGATTGTATGATTGAGATTGTATGATTGTGATTGTATGCTTGCGATTGTATGATTGTGATTGTATGATTGTGATTGTATGATTGTGAATGTACGATTGTGATTGTACGATTGTGATTGTATGATTGTGATAGTATGATTGTGATTGTATGACTGTGATTGTATGACTGTGATTGTATGATTGTGATTGTATGATTGTGATTGTATGATTGTGAAAGTATGATTGTGATTGTATGATTGTGATTGTATGATTGTGATTGTATGATTGTGATTGTATGATTGTGATTGCATGATTGTGATTGTATGATTGTGATTGTATGATTGTGATTGTATGATTGTGATTGTATGATTGTATTTGGGATATTGTAATTGTATGATTGCGATTGTATGATTGTGATTGTATGATTGTGATTGTATGATTGTGATTGTATGATTGTGATAGTATGATTGTGAAAGTATGATTGTGATTGTATGATTGTGATTGTATGATTGTGATGTATGATGGTAATTGTATGATTATGATTGTATGATTGTTATTGTATGATTGTGATTGTATGACTGAGATTGTATGATTGTGATTGTATGCTTGCGATTGTATGATTGTGATTGTATGATTGTGATTCTTTGATTGTGATTGTATGATTGTGATTGTATGATTGTGATTGTATGATTGTGATTGTATGATTGTGATTGTATGATTGTGATTATATGATTGTGATTGTATGATTGTGATTGTATGATTGTGATAGTATGATTGTGATTATATGATTGTTATTGTATGACTGTGATTGTATGATTGTGATTGTATGATTGTGATAGTATGATTGTGAAAGTATGATTGTGATTGTATGATTGTGATTGTATGATTGTGATTGTATGATTGTGATTGTATGATTGTGATTGTCTGATTGTGGTTGTGCGATTGTGATTGTACGTATGTGATTGTACGATTGTGATAGTATGATTGTGATTGTATGATTGTGATTGTATGATTGTGATTGTATGATTGTGATTGTTTGATTGTATTTGGAAGATTGTATTTGGGAGATTGCATTTGGGAGATTGTAATTGTATGATAGCGATTGTATGATTGTGATTGCATGATTGCGATTGTATGATCGTGATTGTATGATTCTGATTGTATGATTGTGATTGTATGATTGTCATTGTATGATTATGATTGTATGATTGTGATTGTATGATTGTGATTGTATGATTGTGACTGTATGATTGTGATTGTATGATTGTGAAAGTATGATTGTGATTGTATGATTATGATTGTATGATTGCGGTTGTGCGATTGCGATTGTACGATTGTGATTGTACGATTGTGATTGTATGATAGTGATTGCATGATTATGATTGTATGATTGTGATTGCATGATTGTGATTGTATGATTGTGATTGCATGATTTTGAATGTATGAATGTGATTGCATGATTGTGATTGTATGATTGTGATTGTATGATTGCGATTGTATGATTGCGATTGTATGATTGCGATTGTATGATTGTGATTGTATGATTGTGATTGTATGATTGTGATTGTATGATTGTGATTGTATGATTGAGATTGTATGATTGTGATTGTATGCTTGCGATTGTATGATTGTGATTGTATGATTGTGATTCTTTGATTGTGATTGTATGACTGTGATTGTATGATTGTGATTGTATGATTGTGATTGTATGATTGTGATAGTACGATTGTGATTGTATGATTGTGATTGTATGATTGTGATTGTATGATTGTGATTGTATGATTGTGATAGTATGATTGTGATGGTATGATTGTGATTGTATGATTGTAATTGTATGATTATGATTGTATGATTGTGATTGTATGATTGTGATTGTATGATTGAGATTGTATGATTGTGATTGTATGCTTGCGATTGTATGATTGTGATTGTATGATTGTGATTGTATGATTGTGAATGTACGATTGTGATTGTACGATTGTGATTGTATGATTGTGATAGTATGATTGTGATTGTATGACTGTGATTGTGTGACTGTGATTGTATGATTGTGATTGTATGATTGTGATTGTATGATTGTGAAAGTATGATTGTGATTGTATGATTGTGATTGTATGATTGTGATTGTATGATTGTGATTGTATGATTGTGATTGCATGATTGTGATTGTATGATTGTGATTGTATGATTGTGATTGTATGATTGTGATTGTATGATTGTATTTGGGATATTGTAATTGTATGATTGCGATTGTATGATTGTGATTGTATGATTGTGATTGTATGATTGTGATTGTATGATTGTGATAGTATGATTGTGAAAGTATGATTGTGATTGTATGATTGTGATTGTATGATTGTGATGTATGATGGTAATTGTATGATTATGATTGTATGATTGTTATTGTATGATTGTGATTGTATGACTGAGATTGTATGATTGTGATTGTATGCTTGCGATTGTATGATTGTGATTGTATGATTGTGATTCTTTGATTGTGATTGTATGATTGTGATTGTATGATTGTGATTGTATGATTGTGATTGTATGATTGTGATTGTATGATTGTGATTATATGATTGTGATTGTATGATTGTGATTGTATGATTGTGATTGTATGATTGTGATTGTATGATTGTGATTGTATGATTGTGATTGTATGATTGTGAAAGTATGATTGTGATTGTATGATTATGATTGTATGATTGCGGTTGTGCGATTGCGATTGTACGATTGTGATTGTACGATTGTGATTGTATGATAGTGATTGCATGATTATGATTGTATGATTGTGATTGCATGATTGTGATTGTATGATTGTGATTGCATGATTTTGAATGTATGAATGTGATTGCATGATTGTGATTGTATGATTGTGATTGTATGATTGCGATTGTATGATTGCGATTGTATGATTGCGATTGTATGATTGTGATTGTATGATTGTGATTGTATGATTGTGATTGTATGATTGTGATTGTATGATTGTGATTGTATGATTGTGATTGTATGATTGTGATTGTATGATTGTGAAAGTATGATTGTGATTGTATGAATATGATTGTATGATTGTGATTGCATGATTGTGATTGTATGATTGTGATTGCATGATTTTGAATGTATGATTGTGATTGAATGGTTGTGATTGTATGACTGTGATCGTATGATTGTGATTGTATGATTGTGATTGTATGATTGCGATAGTATGATTGTGATTGTATGATTGTGATTGTATGATTGTGATTGTATGATTGTGATGTATGATTGTAATTGTATGATTATGATTGTATGATTGTGATTGTATGTTTGAGATTGTATGATTGTGATTGTATGCTTGCGATTGTATGATTGTGATTGTATGATTGTGATTGTATGATTGTGATTGTATGATTGTGATTGTATGATTGTATTTGGGAGATTGTATTTGGGATATTGTAATTGTATGATTGCGATTGTATGATTGTGATTGTATGATTGTGATTGTATGATTGTGATTGTATGATTGTATTTGGGAGATTGTATTTGGGATATTGTAATTGTATGATTGCGATTGTATGATTGTGATTGTATGATTGTGATGTATGATTGTAATTGTATGATTATGATTGTATGATTGTGATTGTATGATTGTGATTGTATGATTAAGATTGTATGATTGTGATTGTATGCTTGCGATTGTATGATTGTGATTGTATGATTGTGATTCTTTGATTGTGATTGTATGATTGTGATTGTATGATTGTGATTGTATGATTGTGATTGTATGATTGTGATTATATGATTGTGATTGTATGATTGTGATTGTATGATTGTGATAGTATGACTGTATTTGGGAGATTGTATTTGGGATATTGTAATTGTATGATTGCGATTGTATGATTGTGATTGTATGATTGTGATGTATGATTGTAATTGTATGATTATGATTGTATGATTGTGATTGTATGATTGTGATTGTATGATTGAGATTGTATGATTGTGATTGTATGCTTGCGATTGTATGATTGTGATTGTATGCTTGCGATTGTATGATTGTGATTGTATGATTGTGATTCTTTCATTGTGATTGTATGATTGCGATTGTATGATTGTGATTGTATGATTGTGATTGTATGATTGTGATAGTATGATTGTGATTATATGATTGTTATTGTATGACTGTGATTGTATGATTGTGATTGTATGATTGTGATAGTATGATTGTGAAAGTATGATTGTGATTGTATGATTGTGATTGTATGATTGTGATTGTATGATTGTATTTGGGTGATTGTATTTGGGAGATTGTATTTGGGAGATTGTAATTGTATGATTGCGATTGTATGATTGTGATTGTATGCTTGCGATTGTATGAATGTGATTGTATGATTGTGATTGTATGATTGTGATTGTATGATTGTGATTGTATGATTGTGATTGTATGATTGTGATTGTCTGATTGTGGTTGTGCGATTGTGATTGTACGTATGTGATTGTACGATTGTGATAGTATGATTGTGATTGTATGATTGTGATTGTATGATTGTGATTGTATGATTGTGATTGTTTGATTGTATTTGGAAGATTGTATTTGGGAGATTGCATTTGGGAGATTGTAATTGTATGATAGCGATTGTATGATTGTGATTGCATGATTGCGATTGTATGATCGTGATTGTATGATTCTGATTGTATGATTGTGATTGTATGATTGTCATTGTATGATTATGATTGTATGATTGTGATTGTATGATTGTGATTGTATGATTGTGACTGTATGATTGTGATTGTATGATTGTGATAGTATGATTTTGATTGTATGATTAAGTTTGTATTTTTGTGATTTTATGATTGTGATTGTATGATTGTGATTGTATGATTGTGATTGTATGATTTCGATTGTATGAATGCGATTGTATGATTGTGATTGCATAATTGTGATTGTATGATTGTGATTGTATGATTGTGATTGTATGATTGTGATTGTCTGATTGTGGTTGTATGATTGTGATTGTATGATTGAGATTGTATGATTGTGATTGTATGATTGCGATTGTATGATTGCGATTGTATGATTGCGATTGTATGATTGTGATTGTATGATTGTGATTGTATGATTGTGATTGTATGATTGTGATTGTATGATTGTGATTGTATGATTGTGAAAGTATGATTGTGATTGTATGATTATGATTGTATGATTGCGGTTGTGCGATTGCGATTGTACGATTGTGATTGTACGATTGTGATTGTATGATAGTGATTGCATGATTATGATTGTATGATTGTGATTGCATGATTGTGATTGTATGATTGTGATTGCATGATTTTGAATGTATGAATGTGATTGCATGATTGTGATTGTATGATTGTGATTGTATGATTGCGATTGTATGATTGCGATTGTATGATTGCGATTGTATGATTGTGATTGTATGATTGTGATTGTATGATTGTGATTGTATGATTGTGATTGTATGATTGTGATTGTATGATTGTGATTGTATGATTGTGATTGTATGATTGTGATTGTATGATTGTGAAAGTATGATTGTGATTGTATGAATATGATTGTATGATTGTGATTGCATGATTGTGATTGTATGATTGTGATTGCATGATTTTGAATGTATGATTGTAATTGAATGGTTGTGATTGTATGACTGTGATCGTATGATTGTGATTGAATGGTTGTGATTGTATGACTGTGATCGTATGATTGTGATTGTATGATTGTGATTGTATGATTGCGATAGTATGATTGTGATTGTATGATTGTGATTTATGATTGTAATTGTATGATTATGATTGTATGATTGTGATTGTATGATTGTGATGGTATGATTGTGATTGTATGATTGCGATCGTATGATTGTGATTGTATGATTATGATTGTATGATTGTGATTGTATGATTGCGATTGTATGATTGTGATTGTATGATTAAGTTTGTATTTTTGTGATTTTATGATTGTGATTGTATGATTGTGATTGTATGATTGTGATTGTATGATTGTGATTGTATGATTGCGATTGTATGAATGCGATTGTATGATTGTGATTGCATAATTGTGATTGTATGATTGTGATTGTATGATTGTGATTGTCTGATTGTGGTTGTATGATTGTGATTGTATGATTGAGATTGTATGATTGTGATTGTATGATTGCGATTGTATGATTGCGATTGTATGATTGTGATTGTATGATTGTGATTGTATGATTGTGATTGTATGATTGTGCTTGTATGATTGTGATTGTATGATTGTGATTGTATGATTGTGAAAGTATGATTGTGATTGTATGATTATGATTGTATGATTGTGGTTGTGCGATTGTGATTGTACGATTGTGATTGTACGATTGTGATTGTATGATTGTGATTGCATGATTATGATTGTATGATTGTGATTGCATGATTGTGATTGTATGATTGTGATTGCATGATTTTGAATGTATGATTGTGATTGTATGATTGTGATGTATGATTGTAATTGTATGATTATGATTCTATGATTGTAATTGTATGATTGAGATTGTATGATTGTGATTTTATGATTGCGATTGTATGATTGTGATTGTACGATTGCGATTGTATGATTGTGATTGTATGATTGTGATGTATGATTGTAATTGTATGATTATGATTGTATGATTGTGATTGTATGATTGAGATTGTATGATTGTGATTGTATGATTGCGATTGTATGATTGTGATTGTATGATTGTGATTGTATGATTCCGATTGTATGATTGTGATTGTATGATTGTGATTGTATGATTGTGATTGTATGATTGTGATTGTATGATTGTGATTGTATGATTGTGAAAGTATGATTGTGATTGTATGATTGTGATTGTATGATTGTGATTGTATGATTGTGATTGTATGAGTGTGATTGTCTGCTTGTGGTTGTGCGATTGTGATTGTACGATTGTGAATGTACGATTGTGATTGTATGATTGTGATTGTATGAATATGATTGTATGATTGTGATTGCATGATTGTGATTGTATGATTGTGATTGCATGATTTTGAATGTATGATTGTGATTGAATGGTTGTGATTGTATGATTGTGATCGTATGATTGTGATTGTATGATTGTGATTGTATGATTGCGATAGTATGATTGTGATTGTATGATTGTGATTGTATGATTGTGATGTATGATTGTAATTGTATGATTATGATTGTATGATTGTGATTGTATGATTGAGATTGTATGATTGTGATTGTATGCTTGCGATTGTATGATTGTGATTGTATGATTGTGATTGTATGATTGTATTTGGGAGATTGTATTTGGGATATTGTAATTGTATGATTGCGATTGTATGATTGCGATTGTATGATTGTGATTGTATGATTGTATTTGGGAGATTGTATTTGGGAGATTGTATTTGGGAGATTGTAATTGTATGATTGCGATTGTATGATTGTGATTGTATGATTGCGATTGTATGATTGTGATTGTATGATTGTGATTGTATGATTGTGATTGTATGATTGCGATAGTATGATTGTGATTGTATGATTGTGATGTATGATTGTAATTGTATGATTATGATTGTATGATTGTGATTGTATGATTGAGATTGTATGATTGTGATTGTATGCTTGCGATTGTATGATTGTGATTGTATGATTGTGATTGTATGACTGTATTTGGGAGATTGTATTTGGGATATTGTAATTGTATGATTGCGATTGTATGATTGTGATTGTATGATTGTGATGTATGATTGTAATTGTATGATTATGATTGTATGATTGTGATTGTATGATTGTGATTGTATGATTGAGATTGTATGATTGTGATTGTATGCTTGCGATTGTATGATTGTGATTGTATGATTGTGATTCTTTGATTGTGATTGTATGACTGTGATTGTATGATTGTGATTGTATGATTGTGATTGTATGATTGTGATAGTACGATTGTGATTGTATGATTGTGATTGTATGATTGTGATTGTATGATTGTGATTGTATGATTGTGATAGTATGATTGTGATGGTATGATTGTGATTGTATGATTGTAATTGTATGATTATGATTGTATGATTGTGATTGTATGATTGTGATTGTATGATTGAGATTGTATGATTGTGATTGTATGCTTGCGATTGTATGATTGTGATTGTATGATTGTGATTGTATGATTGTGAATGTACGATTGTGATTGTACGATTGTGATTGTATGATTGTGATAGTATGATTGTGATTGTATGACTGTGATTGTGTGACTGTGATTGTATGATTGTGATTGTATGATTGTGATTGTATGATTGTGAAAGTATGATTGTGATTGTATGATTGTGATTGTATGATTGTGATTGTATGATTGTGATTGTATGATTGTGATTGCATGATTGTGATTGTATGATTGTGATTGTATGATTGTGATTGTATGATTGTGATTGTATGATTGTATTTGGGATATTGTAATTGTATGATTGCGATTGTATGATTGTGATTGTATGATTGTGATTGTATGATTGTGATTGTATGATTGTGATAGTATGATTGTGAAAGTATGATTGTGATTGTATGATTGTGATTGTATGATTGTGATGTATGATGGTAATTGTATGATTATGATTGTATGATTGTTATTGTATGATTGTGATTGTATGACTGAGATTGTATGATTGTGATTGTATGCTTGCGATTGTATGATTGTGATTGTATGATTGTGATTCTTTGATTGTGATTGTATGATTGTGATTGTATGATTGTGATTGTATGATTGTGATTGTATGATTGTGATTGTATGATTGTGATTATATGATTGTGATTGTATGATTGTGATTGTATGATTGTGATAGTATGATTGTGATTATATGATTGTTATTGTATGACTGTGATTGTATGATTGTGATTGTATGATTGTGATAGTATGATTGTGAAAGTATGATTGTGATTGTATGATTGTGATTGTATGATTGTGATTGTATGATTGTGATTGTATGATTGTGATTGTCTGATTGTGGTTGTGCGATTGTGATTGTACGTATGTGATTGTACGATTGTGATAGTATGATTGTGATTGTATGATTGTGATTGTATGATTGTGATTGTATGATTGTGATTGTTTGATTGTATTTGGAAGATTGTATTTGGGAGATTGCATTTGGGAGATTGTAATTGTATGATAGCGATTGTATGATTGTGATTGCATGATTGCGATTGTATGATCGTGATTGTATGATTCTGATTGTATGATTGTGATTGTATGATTGTCATTGTATGATTATGATTGTATGATTGTGATTGTATGATTGTGATTGTATGATTGTGACTGTATGATTGTGATTGTATGATTGTGATAGTATGATTTTGATTGTATGATTAAGTTTGTATTTTTGTGATTTTATGATTGTGATTGTATGATTGTGATTGTATGATTGTGATTGTATGATTTCGATTGTATGAATGCGATTGTATGATTGTGATTGCATAATTGTGATTGTATGATTGTGATTGTATGATTGTGATTGTATGATTGTGATTGTCTGATTGTGGTTGTATGATTGTGATTGTATGATTGAGATTGTATGATTGTGATTGTATGATTGCGATTGTATGATTGCGATTGTATGATTGCGATTGTATGATTGTGATTGTATGATTGTGATTGTATGATTGTGATTGTATGATTGTGATTGTATGATTGTGAAAGTATGATTGTGATTGTATGATTATGATTGTATGATTGCGGTTGTGCGATTGCGATTGTACGATTGTGATTGTACGATTGTGATTGTATGATAGTGATTGCATGATTATGATTGTATGATTGTGATTGCATGATTGTGATTGTATGATTGTGATTGCATGATTTTGAATGTATGAATGTGATTGCATGATTGTGATTGTATGATTGTGATTGTATGATTGCGATTGTATGATTGCGATTGTATGATTGCGATTGTATGATTGTGATTGTATGATTGTGATTGTATGATTGTGATTGTATGATTGTGATTGTATGATTGTGATTGTATGATTGTGATTGTATGATTGTGATTGTATGATTGTGAAAGTATGATTGTGATTGTATGAATATGATTGTATGATTGTGATTGCATGATTGTGATTGTATGATTGTGATTGCATGATTTTGAATGTATGATTGTGATTGAATGGTTGTGATTGTATGACTGTGATCGTATGATTGTGATTGTATGATTGTGATTGTATGATTGCGATAGTATGATTGTGATTGTATGATTGTGATTGTATGATTGTGATTGTATGATTGTGATGTATGATTGTAATTGTATGATTATGATTGTATGATTGTGATTGTATGTTTGAGATTGTATGATTGTGATTGTATGCTTGCGATTGTATGATTGTGATTGTATGATTGTGATTGTATGATTGTGATTGTATGATTGTGATTGTATGATTGTATTTGGGAGATTGTATTTGGGATATTGTAATTGTATGATTGCGATTGTATGATTGTGATTGTATGATTGTGATTGTATGATTGTGATTGTATGATTGTATTTGGGAGATTGTATTTGGGATATTGTAATTGTATGATTGCGATTGTATGATTGTGATTGTATGATTGTGATGTATGATTGTAATTGCATGATTATGATTGTATGATTGTGATTGTATGATTGTGATTGTATGATTAAGATTGTATGATTGTGATTGTATGCTTGCGATTGTATGATTGTGATTGTATGATTGTGATTCTTTGATTGTGATTGTATGATTGTGATTGTATGATTGTGATTGTATGATTGTGATTATATGATTGTGATTGTATGATTGTGATTGTATGATTGTGATAGTATGACTGTATTTGGGAGATTGTATTTGGGATATTGTAATTGTATGATTGCGATTGTATGATTGTGATTGTATGATTGTGATGTATGATTGTAATTGTATGATTATGATTGTATGATTGTGATTGTATGATTGTGATTGTATGATTGAGATTGTATGATTGTGATTGTATGCTTGCGATTGTATGATTGTGATTGTATGCTTGCGATTGTATGATTGTGATTGTATGATTGTGATTCTTTCATTGTGATTGTATGATTGCGATTGTATGATTGTGATTGTATGATTGTGATTGTATGATTGTGATAGTATGATTGTGATTATATGATTGTTATTGTATGACTGTGATTGTATGATTGTGATTGTATGATTGTGATAGTATGATTGTGAAAGTATGATTGTGATTGTATGATTGTGATTGTATGATTGTGATTGTATGATTGTGATTGTATGATTGTGATTGTCTGATTGTGGTTGTGCGATTGTGATTGTACGATTGTGATTGTACGATTGTGATAGTATGATTGTGATTGTATGATTGTGATTGTATGATTATGATTGTATGATTGTGATAGTATGATTGTGATTATATGATTGTTATTGTATGACTGTGATTGTATGATTGTGATTGTATGATTGTGATTGTATGATTGTGATTGTATGATTGTGATTGTATGATTGTGATTGTATGATTATGATTGTATGATTGTGATTGTATGATTGTATTTGGGTGATTGTATTTGGGAGATTGTATTTGGGAGATTGTAATTGTATGATTGCGATTGTATGATTGTGATTGTATGATTGCGATTGTATGAATGCGATTGTATGATTGTGATTGTATGATTGTGATTGTATGATTGTGATTGTATGATTGTGATTGTATGATTGTGATTGTATGATTGTATTTGGGATATTGTAATTGTATGATTGCGATTGTATGATTGTGATTGTATGATTGTGATGTATGATTGTAATTGTATGATTATGATTGTATGATTGTGATTGTATGCTGAGATTGTATGATTGTGATTGTATGCTTGCGATTGTATGAATGTGATTGTATGATTGTGATTGTATGATTGTGATTGTATGATTGTGATTGTATGATTGTGATTGTATGATTGTGATGTATGATTGTAATTGTATGATTATGATTGTATGATTGTGATTGTATGATTGAGATTGTATGATTGTGATTGTATGCTTGCGATTGTATGATTGTGATTGTATGATTGTGATTGTATGATTGTGATTGTATGATTGTGATTGTATGATTGTATTTGGGAGATTGTAGTTGGGATATTGTAATTGTATGATTGCGATTGTATGATTGTGATTGTATGCTTGCGATTGTATGATTGTGATTGTATGATTGTGATTCTTTGATTGTGATTGTATGATTGTGATTGTATGATTGTGATTGTATGATTGTGATTATATGATTGCGATTGTATGATTGTGATTGTATGATTGTGATAGTATGACTGTATTTGGGAGATTGTATTTGGGATATTGTAATTGTATGATTGCGATTGTATGATTGTGATTGTATGATTGTGATGTATGATTGTAATTGTATGATTATGATTGTATGATTGTGATTGTATGATTGTGATTGTATGATTGTGATTGTATGATTGTGATTGTATGATTGTGATTGTATGATTGTGATTGTATGATTGTGATTGTATGATTATGATTGTATGATTGTGATTGTATGATTGTATTTGGGTGATTGTATTTGGGAGATTGTATTTGGGAGATTGTAATTGTATGATTGCGATTGTATGATTGTGATTGTATGATTGCGATTGTATGAATGCGATTGTATGATTGTGATTGTATGATTGTGATTGTATGATTGTGATTGTATGATTGTATTTGGGATATTGTAATTGTATGATTGCGATTGTATGATTGTGATTGTATGATTGTGATGTATGATTGTAATTGTATGATTATGATTGTATGATTGTGATTGTATGCTGAGATTGTATGATTGTGATTGTATGCTTGCGATTGTATGAATGTGATTGTATGATTGTGATTGTATGATTGTGATTGTATGATTGTGATTGTATGATTGTGATTGTATGATTGTGATTGTATGATTGTGATTGTATGATTGTGATTGTATGATTGTGATGTATGATTGTAATTGTATGATTATGATTGTATGATTGTGATTGTATGATTGTGATTGTATGATAGAGATTGTATGATTGTGATTGTATGCTTGCGATTGTATGATTGTGATTGTATGATTGTGATTGTATGATTGTGAATGTACGATTGTGATTGTACGATTGTGATTGTATGATTGTGATAGTATGATTGTGATTGTATGACTGTGATTGTATGACTGTGATTGTATGATTGTGATTGTATGATTGTGATTGTATGATTGTGAAAGTATGATTGTGATTGTATGATTGTGATTGTATTATTGTGATTGTATGATTGTGATTGTATGATTGTGATTGTATGATTGTGATTGTATGATTGTGATTGTATGATTGTGATTGTATGATTGTGATTGTATGATTGTGATTGTATGATTGTGATTGTATGATTGTATTTGGGATATTGTAATTGTATGATTGCGATTGTATGATTGTGATTGTATGATTGTGATTGTATGATTGTGATTGTATGATTGTGATAGTATGATTGTGATTGTATGATTGTGATTGCATGATTATGATTGTATGATTGTGAATGCATGATTGTGATTGTATGATTGTGATTGCATGATTTTGAATGTATGATTATGATTGTATGATTGTGATTGTATGATTGTATTTGGGTGATTGTATTTGGGAGATTGTATTTGGGAGATTGTAATTGTATGATTGCGATTGTATGATTGTGATTGTATGATTGTGATGTATGATTGTAATTGTATGATTATGATTGTATGATTGTGATTGTATGATTGTGATGGTATGATTGTGATTGTATGATTGCGATCGTATGATTGTGATTGCATGATTATGATTGTATGACTGTGATTGTATGATTGCGATTGTATGATTGTGATTATATGATTGTGATTGTATGATTGTGATTGTATGATTGTGATTGTATGATTGTGATTGTATGATTGTGATTGTATGATTGTGATTGTCTGATTGTGGTTGTGCGATTGTGATTGTACGATTGTGATTGTACGATTGTGATTGTACGATTGTGATTGCATGATTATGATTGTATGATTGTGATTGCATGATTGTGATTGTATGATTGTGATTGCATGATTTTGAATGTATGATTGTGATTGTATGATTGTGATTGTATGATTGTGAATGTACGATTGTGATTGTACGATTGTGATTGTATGACTGTGATAGTATGATTGTGATTGTATGACTGTGATTGTATGACTGTGATTGTATGATTGTGATTGTATGATTGTGATTGTATGATTGTGAAAGTATGATTGTGATTGTATGATTGTGATTGTATTATTGTGATTGTATGATTGTGATTGTATGATTGTGATTGTATGATTGTGATTGTATGATTGTGATTGTATGATTGTGATTGTATGATTGTGATTGTATGATTGTGATTGTATGATTGTGATTGTATGATTGTGATTGTATGATTGTATTTGGGATATTGTAATTGTATGATTGCGATTGTATGATTGTGATTGTATGATTGTGATTGTATGATTGTGATTGTATGATTGTGATAGTATGATTGTGATTGTATGATTGTGATTGCATGATTATGATTGTATGATTGTGATTGCATGATTGTGATTGTATGATTGTGATTGCATGATTTTGAATGTATGATTATGATTGTATGATTGTGATTGTATGATTGTATTTGGGTGATTGTATTTGGGAGATTGTATTTGGGAGATTGTAATTGTATGATTGCGATTGTATGATTGTGATTGTATGATTGTGATGTATGATTGTAACTGTATGATTATGATTGTATGATTGTGATTGTATGATTGTGATGGTATGATTGTGATGGTATGATTGTGATTGTATGATTGCGATCGTATGATTGTGATTGCATGATTATGATTGTATGATTGTGATTGTATGATTGCGATTGTATGATTGTGATTGTATGATTATGATTGTATTTTTGTGATTGTATGATTGTGATTGTATGATTGTGATTGTATGATTGTGATTGTATGATTGTGATTGTATGATTGTGATTGTCTGATTGTGGTTGTGCGATTGTGATTGTACGATTGTGATTGTACGATTGTGATTGTATGATTGTGATTGCATGATTATGATTGTATGATTGTGATTGCATGATTGTGATTGTATGATTGTGATTGCATGATTTTGAATGTATGATTGTGATTGTATGATTGTGATTGTATGATTGTGATTGTATGATTGTGATTGTATGATTGTGATTGTATGATTGTGATTGTATGATTGTGATAGTATGATTGTGATTGTATGATTGTGATTGTATGATTGCGATTGTATGATTATGATTGTATGATTGTGATTGTATGATTGTATTTGGGTGATTGTATTTGCGAGATTGTATTTGGGAGATTGTAATTGTATGATTGCGATTGTATGATTGTGATTGTATGATTGCGATTGTATGAATGCGATTGTATGATTGTGATTGTATGATTGTGATTGTATGATTGTGATTGTATGATTGTGATTGTATGATTGTATTTGGGAGATTGTATTTGGGATATTGTAATTGTATGATTGTATTTGGGAGATTGTATTTGGGATATTGTATTTGGGATATTGTGATTGTATGATTGTATTTGGGAGATTGTATTTGGGATATTGTAATTGTATGATTGCGATTGTATGATTGTGATTGTATGATTGTGATTGTATGATTGTGATGTATGATTGTAATTGTATGATTATGATAGTATGATTGTGAGTGTATGATTGAGAATGTATGATTGTGATTGTATGCTTGCGATTGTATGAATGTGATTGTATGATTGTGATTGTATGATTGTGATTGTATGATTGTGATTGTATGATTGTGATTGTATGATTGTGATTGTATGATTGTGATTGTATGATTGTGATTGTATGATTGTGATTGTATGATTGTGATTGTATGATTGTGAATGTACGATTGTGATTGTATGATTGTGATTGTATGATTGTGATAGTATGATTGTGGTTGTATGACTGTGATTGTATGATTGTGATTGTATGATTGTGATTGTATGATTGTGCAAGTATGATTGTGATTGTATGATTGTGATTGTATGATTGTGATTGTATGATTGTGATTGTATGATTGTGATTGTATGATTGTGATTGTATGATTGTGATTGTATGATTGTGATTGTATGATTGTGATTGTATGATTGTGATTGTATGATTGTGATTGTATGATTGTGATTGTATGATTGTGATTGTATGATTGTGATTGTATGATTGTGATTGTATGATTGTGATTGTATGATTGTGATTGTATGATTGTGATTGTATGATTGTGATTGTATGATTGTGATTGTATGATTGTGATTGTATGATTGTGATTGTATGATTGTGATTGTATGATTGTATTTGGGATATTGTAATTGTATGATTGCGATTGTATGATTGTGATTGTATGATTGTGATTGTATGATTGTGATTGTATGATTGTGATTGTATGAGTGTGATTGTGTGATTGTGAAATTATGATTGTGATTGTATGATTGTGATTGTATGAGTGTGATTGTCTGATTGTGGTTGTGCGATTGTGATTGTACGATTGTGAATGTACGATTGTGATTGTATGATTGTGATTGTATGAATATGATTGTATGATTGTGATTGTATGATTGTGATTGTATGATTGTGATTGTATGATTGTGATTGTATGATTGTGATTGTATGATTGTGATTGTATGATTGTATTTGGGATATTGTAATTGTATGATTGTGCTTGTATGATTGTGATGTATGATGGTAATTGTATGATTATGATTGTATGATTGTGATTGTATGATTGTGATTGTATGATTGTGATTGTATGATTGTGATTGTATGATTGTGATTGTATGATTGTGATTGTATGATTGTGATTGTATGATTGTGATTGTATGATTGTGATTGTATGATTGTGAATGTACGATTGTGATTGTATGATTGTGATTGTATGATTGTGATAGTATGATTGTGGTTGTATGACTGTGATTGTATGATTGTGATTGTATGATTGTGATTGTATGATTGTGCAAGTATGATTGTGATTGTATGATTGTGATTGTATGATTGTGATTGTATGATTGTGATTGTATGATTGTGATTGTATGATTGTGATTGTATGATTGTGATTGTATGATTGTGATTGTATGATTGTGATTGTATGATTGTGATTGTATGATTGTGATTGTATGATTGTGATTGTATGATTGTGATTGTATGATTGTGATTGTATGATTGTGATTGTATGATTGTGATTGTATGATTGTGATTGTATGATTGTGATTGTATGATTGTGATTGTATGATTGTGATTGTATGATTGTGATTGTATGATTGTATTTGGGATATTGTAATTGTATGATTGCGATTGTATGATTGTGATTGTATGATTGTGATTGTATGATTGTGATTGTATGATTGTGATTGTATGAGTGTGATTGTGTGATTGTGAAATTATGATTGTGATTGTATGATTGTGATTGTATGAGTGTGATTGTCTGATTGTGGTTGTGCGATTGTGATTGTACGATTGTGAATGTACGATTGTGATTGTATGATTGTGATTGTATGAATATGATTGTATGATTGTGATTGTATGATTGTGATTGTATGATTGTGATTGTATGATTGTGATTGTATGATTGTGATTGTATGATTGTGATTGTATGATTGTATTTGGGATATTGTAATTGTATGATTGTGCTTGTATGATTGTGATGTATGATGGTAATTGTATGATTATGATTGTATGATTGTGATTGTATGATTGTGATTGTATGATTGTGATTGTATGATTGTGATTGTATGATTGTGATTGTATGATTGTGATTGTATGATTGTGATTGTATGATTGTGATTGTATGATTGTGATTGTATGATTGTGAATGTACGATTGTGATTGTATGATTGTGATTGTATGATTGTGATAGTATGATTGTGGTTGTATGACTGTGATTGTATGATTGTGATTGTATGATTGTGATTGTATGATTGTGCAAGTATGATTGTGATTGTATGATTGTGATTGTATGATTGTGATTGTATGATTGTGATTGTATGATTGTGATTGTATGATTGTGATTGTATGATTGTGATTGTATGATTGTGATTGTATGATTGTGATTGTATGATTGTGATTGTATGATTGTGATTGTATGATTGTGATTGTATGATTGTGATTGTATGATTGTCATTGTATGATTGTGATTGTATGATTGTGATTGTATGATTGTGATTGTATGATTGTGATTGTATGATTGTGATTGTATGATTGTGATTGTATGATTGTGATTGTATGATTGTATTTGGGATATTGTAATTGTATGATTGCGATTGTATGATTGTGATTGTATGATTGTGATTGTAAGATTGTGATTGTATGATTGTGATTGTATGATTGTGATTGTATGATTGTGATTGTATGAGTGTGATTGTCTGATTGTGGTTGTGCGATTGTGATTGTACGATTGTGAATGTACGATTGTGATTGTATGATTGAGATTGTATGATTGTGATTGTATGCTTGCGATTGTATGAATGTGATTGTATGATTGTGATTGTATGATTGTGATTGTATGATTGTGATTGTATGATTGTGATTGAATGATTGTGATTGTATGATTGTGATTGTATGATTGTGATTGTATGATTGTGATTGTATGATTGTGAATGTACGATTGTGATTGTATGATTGTGATTGTATGATTGTGATAGTATGATTGTGGTTGTATGACTGTGATTGTATGATTGTGATTGTATGATTGTGATTGTATGATTGTGCAAGTATGATTGTAATTGTATGATTGTGATTGTATGATTGTGATTGTATGATTGTGATTGTATGATTGTGAATGTATGATTGTGATTGTATGATTGTGATTGTATGATTGTGATTGTATGATTGTGATTGTATGATTGTGATTGTATGATTGTGATTGTATGATTATGATTGTATTTTTGTGATTGTATGATTGTGATTGTATGACTGTGATTGTATGATTGTGATTGTATGATTGTGATTGTATGATTGTGATTGTATGATTGTGATTGTATGATTGTGATTGTCTGCTTGTGGTTGTGCGATTGTGATTGTACGATTGTGATTGTACGATTGTGATTGTATGATTGTGATTGCATGATTATGATTGTATGATTGTGATTGCATGATTGTGATTGTATGATTGTGATTGCATGATTTTGAATGTATGATTGTGATTGTATGATTGTGATTGTATGATTGTGATTGTATGATTGTGAATGTACGATTGTGATTGTACGATTGTGATTGTATGATTGTGATAGTATGATTGTGATTGTATGACTGTGATTGTATGACTGTGATTGTATGATTGTGATTGTATGATTGTGATTGTATGATTGTGAAAGTATGATTGTGATTGTATGATTGTGATTGTATTATTGTGATTGTATGATTGTGATTGTATGATTGTGATTGTATGATTGTGATTGTATGATTGTGATTGTATGATTGTGATTGTATGATTGTGATTGTATGATTGTGATTGTATGATTGTATTTGGGATATTGTAATTGTATGATTGCGATTGTATGATTGTGATTGTATGATTGTGATTGTATGATTGTGATTGTATGATTGTGATAGTATGATTGTGATTGTATGATTGTGATTGCATGATTATGATTGTATGATTGTGATTGCATGATTGTGATTGTATGATTGTGATTGCATGATTTTGAATGTATGATTATGATTGTATGATTGTGATTGTATGATTGTATTTGGGTGATTGTATTTGGGAGATTGTATTTGGGAGATTGTAATTGTATGATTGCGATTGTATGATTGTGATTGTATGATTGTGATGTATGATTGTAACTGTATGATTATGATTGTATGATTGTGATTGTATGATTGTGATTGTATGATTGTGATTGTATGATTGTGATTGTATGATTGTGATTGTATGATTATGATTGTATTTTTGTGATTGTATGATTGTGATTGTATGATTGTGATTGTATGATTGTGATTGTATGATTGTGATTGTATGATTGTGATTGTATGATTGTGATTGTATGATTGTGATTGTCTGCTTGTGGTTGTGCGATTGTGATTGTACGATTGTGATTGTACGATTGTGATTGTATGATTGTGATTGCATGATTATGATTGTATGATTGTGATTGCATGATTGTGATTGTATGATTGTGATTGCATGATTTTGAATGTATGATTGTGATTGTATGATTGTGATTGTATGATTGTGATTGTATGATTGTGAATGTACGATTGTGATTGTACGATTGTGATTGTATGATTGTGATAGTATGATTGTGATTGTATGACTGTGATTGTATGACTGTGATTGTATGATTGTGATTGTATGATTGTGATTGTATGATTGTGAAAGTATGATTGTGATTGTATGATTGTGATTGTATTATTGTGATTGTATGATTGTGATTGTATGATTGTGATTGTATGATTGTGATTGTATGATTGTGATTGTATGATTGTGATTGTATGATTGTGATTGTATGATTGTGATTGTATGATTGTATTTGGGATATTGTAATTGTATGATTGCGATTGTATGATTGTGATTGTATGATTGTGATTGTATGATTGTGATTGTATGATTGTGATAGTATGATTGTGATTGTATGATTGTGATTGCATGATTATGATTGTATGATTGTGATTGCATGATTGTGATTGTATGATTGTGATTGCATGATTTTGAATGTATGATTATGATTGTATGATTGTGATTGTATGATTGTATTTGGGTGATTGTATTTGGGAGATTGTATTTGGGAGATTGTAATTGTATGATTGCGATTGTATGATTGTGATTGTATGATTGTGATGTATGATTGTAACTGTATGATTATGATTGTATGATTGTGATTGTATGATTGTGATGGTATGATTGTGATTGTATGATTGCGATCGTATGATTGTGATTGCATGATTATGATTGTATGATTGTGATTGTATGATTGCGATTGTATGATTGTGATTGTATGATTATGATTGTATGATTGTGATTGTATGATTGTGATTGTATGATTGTGATAGTATGATTGTGATTGTATGATTGTGATTGCATGATTATGATTGTATGATTGTGATTGCATGATTGTGATTGTATGATTGTGATTGCATGATTTTGAATGTATGATTGTGATTGCATGATTGTGATTGTATGATTGTGATTGCATGATTTTGAATGTATGATTGTGATTGTATGATTGTGATTGTATGATTGTGATAGTATGATTGTGATTGTATGATTGTGATTGTATGATTGTGATTGTATGATTGTGATTGTATGATTGTGATTGTATGATTGTGATTGTATGATTGTGATTGTATGATTGTGAATGTACGATTGTGATTGTATGATTGTGATTGTATGATTGTGATAGTATGATTGTGGTTGTATGACTGTGATTGTATGATTGTGATTGTATGATTGTGATTGTATGATTGTGATTGTATGATTGTGATTGTATGATTGTGATTGTATGATTGTGATTGTATGATTGTGATTGTATGATTGTGATTGTATGATTGTGATTGTATGATTGTGATTGTATGATTGTGATTGTATGATTGTGATTGTATGATTGTGATTGTATGATTGTGATTGTATGATTGTGAATGTACGATTGTGATTGTACGATTGTGATTGTATGATTGTGATAGTATGATTGTGGTTGTATGACTGTGATTGTATGACTGTGATTGTATGATTGTGATTGTATGATTGTGATTGTATGATTGTGATTGTATGATTGTGATTGTATGATTGTGATTGTATGATTGTGATTGTATGATTGTGATTGTATGATTGTGATTGTATGATTGTGATTGTATGATTGTGATTGTATGATTGTGATTGTATGATTGTGATTGTATGATTGTGATTGTATGATTGTGATTGTATGAATATGATTGTATGATTGTGATTGTATGATTGTGATAGTATGATTGTGATTGTATGATTGTGATTGCATGATTATGATTGTATGATTGTGATTGCATGATTGTGATTGTATGATTGTGATTGCATGATTTTGAATGTATGATTATGATTGTATGATTGTGATTGTATGATTGTATTTGGGTGATTGTATTTGGGAGATTGTATTTGGGAGATTGTAATTGTATGATTGCGATTGTATGATTGTGATTGTATGATTGTGATGTATGATTGTAATTGTATGATTATGATTGTATGATTGTGATTGTATGATTGTGATGGTATGATTGTGATTGTATGATTGCGATCGTATGATTGTGATTGCATGATTATGATTGTATGATTGTGATTGTATGATTGCGATTGTATGATTGTGATTGTATGATTATGATTGTATTTTTGTGATTGTATGATTGTGATTGTATGATTGTGATTGTATGATTGTGATTGTATGATTGTGATTGTCTGATTGTGGTTGTGCGATTGTGATTGTACGATTGTGATTGTACGATTGTGATTGTATGATTGTGATTGCATGATTATGATTGTATGATTGTGATTGCATGATTGTGATTGTATGAATGTGATTGCATGATTTTGAATGTATGATTGTGATTGTATGATTGTGATTGTATGGTTGTGATTGTATGATTGTGATTGTATGATTGTGATTGTATGACTGTGATTGTATGATTGTGATTGTATGATTGTGATAGTATGATTGTGATTGTATGATTGTGATTGTATGATTGTGATTGTATGATTATGATTGTATGATTGTGATTGTATGATTGTATTTGGGTGATTGTATTTGCGAGATTGTATTTGGGAGATTGTAATTGTATGATTGCGATTGTATGATTGTGATTGTATGATTGCGATTGTATGAATGCGATTGTATGATTGTGATTGTATGATTGTGATTGTATGATTGTGATTGTATGATTGTGATTGTATGATTGTATTTGGGAGATTGTATTTGGGATATTGTAATTGTATGATTGTATTTGGGAGATTGTATTTGGGATATTGTAATTGTATGATTGCGATTGTATGATTGTGATTGTATGATTGTGATGTATGATTGTAATTGTATGATTATGATTGTATGATTGTGAGTGTATGATTGAGATTGTATGATTGTGATTGTATGCTTGCGATTGTATGAATGTGATTGTATGATTGTGATTGTATGATTGTGATTGTATGATTGTGATTGTATGATTGTGATTGTATGATTGTGATTGTATGATTGTGATTGTATGATTGTGATTGTATGATTGTGATTGTATGATTGTGATTGTATGATTGTGATTGTATGATTGTGAATGTACGATTGTGATTGTATGATTGTGATTGTATGATTGTGATAGTATGATTGTGATTGTATGACTGTGATTGTATGATTGTGATTGTATGATTGTGATTGTATGATTGTGCAAGTATGATTGTGATTGTATGATTGTGATTGTATGATTGTGATTGTATGATTGTGATTGTATGATTGTGATTGTATGATTGTGATTGTATGATTGTGATTGTATGATTGTGATTGTATGATTGTGATTGTATGATTGTGATTGTATGATTGTGATTGTATGATTGTGATTGTATGATTGTGATTGTATGATTGTGATTGTATGATTGTGATTGTATGATTGTGATTGTATGATTGTATTTGGGATATTGTAATTGTATGATTGCGATTGTATGATTGTGATTGTATGATTGTGATTGTATGATTGTGATTGTATGAGTGTGATTGTGTGATTGTGGTTGTGCGATTGAGATTGTACGATTGTGATTGTACGATTGTGATTGAATGATTGTGATTGTATGATTATAATTGTATGATTGTGATTGCATGATTGTGATTGTATGATTGTGATTGCATGATTTTGAATGTATGATTGTGATTGTATGATTGTGATTGTATGATTGTGATTGTATGATTGTGATTGTATGATTGTGATTGTATGATTGTGATAGTATGATTGTGATTGTATGATTGTGATTGTATGATTGTGATTGTATGATTGTGATTGTATGATTGTGATTGTATGATTGTATTTGGGAGATTGTATTTGGGAGATTGTATTTGGGAGATTGTAATTGTATGATTGCGATTGTATGATTGTGATTGTATGATTGCGATTGTATGATTGTGATTGTATGATTGTGATGTATGATTGTAATTGTATGATTATGATTGTATGATTGTGATTGTATGATTGTGATTGTATGATTGTGATTGTATGATTGTGATTGTATGATTGTATTTGGGAGATTGTAGTTGGGAGATTGTATTTGGGAGATTGTAATTGTATGATTGCGATTGTATGACTGTGATTGTATGATTGTGATTGTATGATTGTGACTGTATGATTGTGATTGTATGATTGGGATAGTATGATTGTGATTGTATGATTGTGATGTATGATTGTAATTGTATGATTATGATTGTATGATTGTGATTGTGTGATTGTGATTGTATGATTGTATTTGGGAGATTGTATTTGGGATATTGTAATTGTATGATTGCGATTGTATGATTGTGATTGTATGATTGTGATTGTATGATTGTATTTGGGAGATTGTATTTGGGATATTGTAATTGTATGATTGCGATTGTATGATTGCGATTGTATGATTGTGATTGTATGATTGTGTATGTATGATTGTGATTGTATGATTGTATTTGGGAGATTGTATTTGGGATATTGTAATTGTATGATTGCGATTGTATGATTGTGATTGTATGATTGTGATGTATGATTGTAATTGTATGATTATGATTGTATGATTGTGATTGTATGATTGTGATGGTATGATTGTGATTGTATGATTGCGATCGTATGATTGTGATTGTATGATTATGATTGTATGATTGTGATTGTACGATTGCGATTGTATGATTGTGATTGTATGATTAAGTTTGTATTTTTGTGATTTTATGATTGTGATTGTATGATTGTGATTGTATGATTGTGATTGTATGATTGCGATTGTATGAATGCGATTGTATGATTGTGATTGCATAATTGTGATTGTATGATTGTGATTGTATGATTGTGATTGTCTGTTTGTGGTTGTATGATTGTGATTGTATGATTGAGATTGTATGATTGTGATTGTATGATTGCGATTGTATAATTGCGATTGTATGATTGTGATTGTATGATTGTGATTGTATGATTGTGATTGTATGATTGTGATTGTATGATTGTGATTGTATGATTGTATTTGGGAGATTGTATTTGGGAGATTGTAATTGTATGATTGCGATTGTATGATTGTGATTGTATGATTGCGATTGTATGATTGTGATTGTATGATTGTGATGTATGGTTGTAATTGTATGATTATGATTCTATGATTGTAATTGTATGATTGAGATTGTATGATTGTGATTGTATGATTGCGATTGTATGATTGTGATTGTATGATTGCGATTGTATGATTGTGATTGTATGATTGTGATGTATGATTGTAATTGTATGATTATGATTGTATGATTGTGATTGTATGATTGAGATTGTATGATTGTGATTGTATGATTGCGATTGTATGATTATGATTGTATGAAGGTGATTGTATGATTGCGATTGTATGATTGTGATTGTATGATTGTGATTGTATGATTGTGATTGTATGATTGTGATTGTATGATTGTGATTGTATGATTGTATTTGGGAGATTGTATTTGGGAGATTGTATTTGGGAGATTGTAATTGTATGATTGCGATTGTATGATTGTGATTGTATGATTGCGATTGTATGATTGTGATTGTATGATTGTGATGTATGATTGTAATTGTATGATTATGATTGTATGATTGTGATTGTATGATTGTGATTGTATGATTGTGATTGTATGATTGTGATTGTATGATTGTATTTGGGAGATTGTAGTTGGGAGATTGTATTTGGGAGATTGTAATTGTATGATTGCGATTGTATGACTGTGATTGTATGATTGTGATTGTATGATTGTGACTGTATGATTGTGATTGTATGATTGGGATAGTATGATTGTGATTGTATGATTGTGATGTATGATTGTAATTGTATGATTATGATTGTATGATTGTGATTGTGTGATTGTGATTGTATGATTGTATTTGGGAGATTGTATTTGGGATATTGTAATTGTATGATTGCGATTGTATGATTGTGATTGTATGATTGTGATTGTATGATTGTATTTGGGAGATTGTATTTGGGATATTGTAATTGTATGATTGCGATTGTATGATTGCGATTGTATGATTGTGATTGTATGATTGTGTATGTATGATTGTGATTGTATGATTGTATTTGGGAGATTGTATTTGGGATATTGTAATTGTATGATTGCGATTGTATGATTGTGATTGTATGATTGTGATGTATGATTGTAATTGTATGATTATGATTGTATGATTGTGATTGTATGATTGTGATGGTATGATTGTGATTGTATGATTGCGATCGTATGATTGTGATTGTATGATTATGATTGTATGATTGTGATTGTACGATTGCGATTGTATGATTGTGATTGTATGATTAAGTTTGTATTTTTGTGATTTTATGATTGTGATTGTATGATTGTGATTGTATGATTGTGATTGTATGATTGCGATTGTATGAATGCGATTGTATGATTGTGATTGCATAATTGTGATTGTATGATTGTGATTGTATGATTGTGATTGTCTGTTTGTGGTTGTATGATTGTGATTGTATGATTGAGATTGTATGATTGTGATTGTATGATTGCGATTGTATAATTGCGATTGTATGATTGTGATTGTATGATTGTGATTGTATGATTGTGATTGTATGATTGTGATTGTATGATTGTGATTGTATGATTGTATTTGGGAGATTGTATTTGGGAGATTGTAATTGTATGATTGCGATTGTATGATTGTGATTGTATGATTGCGATTGTATGATTGTGATTGTATGATTGTGATGTATGGTTGTAATTGTATGATTATGATTCTATGATTGTAATTGTATGATTGAGATTGTATGATTGTGATTGTATGATTGCGATTGTATGATTGTGATTGTATGATTGCGATTGTATGATTGTGATTGTATGATTGTGATGTATGATTGTAATTGTATGATTATGATTGTATGATTGTGATTGTATGATTGAGATTGTATGATTGTGATTGTATGATTGCGATTGTATGGTTGTGATTGTATGATTGTGATTGTATGATTGTGATTGTATGATTGTGATTGTATGATTGTGATTGTATGATTGTGATTGTATGATTGTGAAATTATGATTGTGATTGTATGATTGTGATTGTATGATTGTGATTGTATGATTGTGACTGTATGAGTGTGATTGTCTGATTGTGGTTGTGCGATTGTGATTGTACGATTGTGAATGTACGATTGTGATTGTATGATTGTGATTGTATGAATATGATTGTATGATTGTGATTGCATGATTGTGATTGTATGATTGTGATTGCATGATTTTGAATGTATGATTGTGATTGAATGGTTGTGATTGTATGATTGTGATCGTATGATTGTGATTGTATGATTGTGATTGTATGATTGCGATAGTATGATTGTGATTGTATGATTGTGATTGTATGATTGTGATGTATGATTGTAATTGTATGATTATGATTGTATGATTGTGATTGTATGATTGCGATTGTATGATTGTGATTGTATGATTGTGATTGTATGATTGTGATTGTATGATTGTGATTGTATGATTGTGATTGTATGCTTGCGATTGTATGATTGTGATTGTGTGATTGTGATTCTTTGATTGTGATTGTATGATTGTGATTGTATGATTGTGATTGTATGATTGTGATTGTATGATTGTGATTGTATGATTGTGATTATATGATTGTGATTGTATGGTTGTGATTGTATGATTGTGATAGTATGATTGTGATTATATGATTGTTATTGTGTGACTGTGATTGTATGATTGTGATTGTATGATTGTGATAGTATGATTGTGAAAGTATGATTGTGATTGTATGATTGTGATTGTATGATTGTGATTGTATGATTGTGATTGTATGATTGTGATTGTATGATTGTGATTGTGTGATTGTGATTGTATGATTGTATTTGGGAGATTGTATTTGGGATATTGTAATTGTATGATTGCGATTGTATGATTGTGATTGTATGATTGTGATTGTATGATTGTGATTGTATGATTGTATTTGGGAGATTGTATTTGGGATATTGTAATTGTATGATTGCGATTGTATGATTGCGATTGTATGATTGTGATTGTATGATTGTGTATGTATGATTGTGATTGTATGATTGTATTTGGGAGATTGTATTTGGGATATTGTAATTGTATGATTGCGATTGTATGATTGTGATTGTATGATTGTGATTGTATGATTGTATTTGGGAGATTGTATTTGGGATATTGTAATTGTATGATTGCGATTGTATGATTGCGATTGTATGATTGCGATTGTATGATTGTGATTGTATGATTGTGTATGTATGATTGTGATTGTATGATTGTATTTGGGAGATTGTATTTGGGATATTGTAATTGTATGATTGCGATTGTATGATTGTGATTGTATGATTGTGATGTATGATTGTAATTGTATGATTATGATTGTATGATTGTGATTGTATGATTGTGATGGTATGATTGTGATTGTATGATTGCGATCGTATGATTGTGATTGTATGATTATGATTGTATGATTGTGATTGTATGATTGTGATTGTATGATTGTGATTGTATGATTGTGATTGTATGATTGTGAATGTACGATTGTGATTGTATGATTGTGATTGTATGATTGTGATAGTATGATTGCGATTGTATGACAGTGATTGTATGATTGTGATTGTATGATTGTGATTGTATGATTGTGAAAGTATGATTGCGATTGTATGGTTGTGATTGTATGATTGTGATGTATGACTGTAATTGTATGATTATGATTGTATTATTGTGATTGTATGATTGAGATTGTGTGATTGTGATTGTATGATTGTGATTGTATGATTGTATCTGGGAGATTGTATTTGGGAGATTGTATTTGGGAGATTGTAATTGTATGATTGCGATTGTATGAATGCGATTGTATGATTGTGATTGTATGATTGAGATTGTATGATTGTGATTGTATGCTTGCGATTGTATGAATGTGATTGTATGATTGTGATTGTATGATTGTGATTGTATGATTGTGATTGTATGATTGTGATTGTATGATTGTGATTGTATGATTGTGATTGTATGATTGTGATTGTATGATTGTGATTGTATGATTGTGATTGTATGATTGTGATTGTATGATTGTGAATGTACGATTGTGATTGTACGATTGTGATTGTACGATTGTGATAGTATGATTGTGATTGTATGATTGAGATTGTATGATTGTGATTGTATGATTGTGGTTGTTTGATTGTATTTGGGAGATTGTATTTGGGAGATTGTATTTGGGAGATTGTAATTGTATGATTGCGATTGTATGATTGTGATTGTATGATTGCGATTGTATGATTGTGATTGTATGATTGTGATGTATGACTGTAATTGTATGATTATGATTGCATGATTGTGATTGTATGATTGAGATTGTATGATAAGTGATTGTATGCTTGTGATTGTATGATTGTGATTGTATGATTGTGATAGTATGATTGTGATTGTATGACTGTGATTGTATGATTGTGATTGTATGATTGTGATTGTATGATTGTGAAAGTATGATTGTGATTGTATGATTGTGAAAGTATGATTGTGATGGTATGATTGTGATTGTATGATTGTGATTGTATGACAGTGATTGTATGATTGTGATTGTATGATTGTGATTGTATGATTGTGAAAGTATGATTGCGATTGTATGATTGTGATTGTATGATTGTGATGTATGACTGTAATTGTATGATTATGATTGTATGATTGTGATTGTATGCTTGCGATTGTATGATTGTGATTGTATGATTGTGATTGTATGATTGTGATTGTATGATTGTGATTGTATGATTGTGATTGTATGATTATGATTGTATGATTGTGATTGTATGATTGTGATTGTATGATTGTGATAGTATGATTGTGATTGTATGATTGTGATTGTATGACTGTGATTGTATGATTGTGATTGTATGATTGTGATTGTATGATTGTGATGTATGATTGTAATTGTATGATTATGATTGCATGATTGTGATTGTATGATTGAGATTGTATGATTGTGATTGTATGCTTGCGATTGTATGATTGTGATTGTATGATTGTGATTGTATGATTGTGATTGTATGTTTGTGATTGTATGATTGTGATTGTATGATTGTGATAGTATGATTGTGATTGTATGATTGTGATTGTATGACTGTGATTGTATGATTGTGATTGTATGATTGTGATTGTATGATTGTGAAAGTATGATTGTGATTGTATGATTGTGAAAGTATGATTGTGATGGTATGATTGTGATTGTATGATTGTGATTGTATGACAGTGATTGTATGATTGTGATTGTATGATTGTGATTGTATGATTGTGAAAGTATGATTGCGATTGTATGATTGTGATTGTATGATTGTGATGTATGACTGTAATTGTATGATTATGATTGTATGATTGTGATTGTATGCTTGCGATTGTATGATTGTGATTGTATGATTGTGATTGTATGATTGTGATTGTGTATGATTGTGATTGTATGATTATGATTGTATGATTGTGATTGTATGATTGTGATTGTATGATTGTGATTGTATGATTGTGATAGTATGATTGTGATTGTATGATTGTGATTGTATGACTGTGATTGTATGATTGTGATTGTATGATTGTGATTGTATGATTGTGATGTATGATTGTAATTGTATGATTATGATTGTATGATTGTGATTGTATGATTGAGATTGTATGATTGTGATTGTATGCTTGCGATTGTATGATTGTGATTGTATGATTGTGATTGTATGATTGTGATTGTATGATTGTGATTGTCTGATTGTGGTTGTGCGATTGTGATTGTACGATTGTGATTGTACGATTGTGATAGTATGATTGCGATTGTATGATTGTGATTGTATGATTGTGATGTATGATTGTAATTGTATGATTATGATTGTATGATTGTGATTGTATGATTGTGATTGTATGATTGTGAATGTACGATTGTGATTGTATGATTTTGATAGTACGATTGTGATTGTATGATTGTGATTGTATGATTGTGATGTATGATTGTAATTGTATGATTATGATTGTATGATTATGATTGTATGATTGTGATTGTATGATTGTGATGGTATGATTGTGATTGTATGAATGCGATTGTATGATTGTGATTGTATGATTGTGATTGTATGATTGTGATTGTATGATTGTGATTGTATGATTGTATTTGGGAGATTGTATTTGGGATATTGTAATTGTATGATTGCGATTGTATGATTGTGATTGTATGATTGTGATGTATGATTGTAATTGTATGATTATGATTGTATGATTGTGATTGTATGATTGAGATTGTATGATTGTGGTTGTATGCTTGCGATTGTATGAATGTGATTGTATGATTGTGATTGTATGATTGTGATTGTATGATTGTGATTGTATGATTGTGATTGTATGATTGTGATTGTATGATTGTGATTGTATGATTGTGATTGTATGATTGTGATTGTATGATTGGGATTGTATGATTGTGAATGTACGATTGTGATTGTATGATTGTGATTGTATGATTTTGATAGTACGATTGTGATTGTATGATTGTGATTGTATGATTGTGATTGTATGATTGCGATTGTATGATTGTGATAGTATGATTGTGATTGTATGATTGTGATGTATGATTGTAATTGTATGATTATGATTGTATGATTGTGAATGTGTGATTGTGATTGTACGTTTGTATTTGGGAGATTGTATTTGGGATATTGTAATTGTATGATTGCGATTGTATGATTGTGATTGTCTGATTGTGGTTGTATGATTGTGATTGTATGATTGAGATTGTATGATTGTGATTGTATGATTGTGATTGTATGATTGCGATTGTATGATTGCGATTGTATGATTGCGATTGTATGATTGCGATTGTATGATTGTGATTGTATGATTGTGAATGTATGATTGCGATTGTATGATTGTGATTGTATGATTGTGATTGTATGATTGTGATTGTATGATTGTGATTGTATGATTGTGAAAGTATGATTGTGATTGTATGATTGTGATTGTATGATTGTGATTGTATGATTGTGATTGTATGATTGTGATTGTATGATTGTGATAGTATGATTGTGATTGTATGATTGTGATTGTATGATTGTATTTGGGAGATTGTATTTGGGAGATTGTATTTGGGAGATTGTAATTGTATGATTGCGATTGTATGATTGTGATTGTATGATTGCGATTGTATGATTGTGATTGTATGATTGTGATGTATGATTGTAATTGTATTAATATGATTGTATGATTGTGATTGTATGATTGAGATTGTATGATTGTGATTGTATGATTGTGATTGTATGCTTGCGATTGTATGATCGTGATTGTGTGATTGTGATTGTATGATTGTGATTGTATGATTGTGATTGTATGATTATGATTGTATGATTGTGATTGTATGATTGTGATTGTATGATTGTGACTGTATGATTGTGATTGTATGATTGTGATAGTATGATTGTGATTGTATGATTGTGATGTATGATTGTAATTGTATGATTATGATTGTATGATTGTGATTGTGTGATTGTGATTGTATGATTGTATTTGGGAGATTGTATTTGGGATATTGTAATTGTATGATTGCGATTGTATGATTGTGATTGTATGATTGTATTTGGGAGATTGTATTTGGGATATTGTAATTGTATGATTGCGATTGTATGATTGCGATTGTATGATTGTGATTGTATGATTGTGTACGTATGATTGTGATTGTATGATTGTATTTGGGAGATTGTATTTGGGATATTGTAATTGTATGATTGCGATTGTATGATTGTGATTGTATGATTGTGATGTATGATTGTAATTGTATGATTATGATTGTATGATTGTGATTGTATGATTGTGATGGTATGATTGTGATTGTATGATTGCGATCGTATGATTGTGATTGTATGATTATGATTGTATGATTGTGATTGTATGATTGCGATTGTATGATTGTGATTGTATGATTAAGTTTGTATTTTTGTGATTTTATGATTGTGATTGTATGATTGTGATTGTATGATTGTGATTGTATGATTGTGATTGTATGATTGCGATTGTATGAATGCGATTGTATGATTGTGATTGCATAATTGTGATTGTATGATTGTGATTGTATGATTGTGATTGTCTGATTGTGGTTGTATGATTGTGATTGTATGATTGAGATTGTATGATTGTGATTGTATGATTGCGATTGTATGATTGCGATTGTATGATTGTGATTGTATGATTGTGATTGTATGATTATGATTGTATGATTGTGATTGTATGATTGAGATTGTATGATTGTGATTGTATGCTTGCGATTGTATGATTGTGATTGTATGATTGTGATTGTATGATTGTATTTGGGAGATTGTATTTGGGATATTGTAATTGTATGATTGCGATTGTATGATTGCGATTGTATGATTGTGATTGTATGATTGTATTTGGGAGATTGTATTTGGGAGATTGTATTTGGGAGATTGTAATTGTATGATTGCGATTGTATGATTGTGATTGTATGATTGCGATTGTATGATTGTGATTGTATGATTGTGATTGTATGATTGTGATTGTATGATTGCGATAGTATGATTGTGATTGTATGATTGTGATGTATGATTGTAATTGTATGATTATGATTGTATGATTGTGATTGTATGATTGAGATTGTATGATTGTGATTGTATGCTTGCGATTGTATGATTGTGATTGTATGATTGTGATTGTATGACTGTATTTGGGAGATTGTATTTGGGATATTGTAATTGTATGATTGCGATTGTATGATTGTGATTGTATGATTGTGATGTATGATTGTAATTGTATGATTATGATTGTATGATTGTGATTGTATGATTGTGATTGTATGATTGAGATTGTATGATTGTGATTGTATGCTTGCGATTGTATGATTGTGATTGTATGATTGTGATTCTTTGATTGTGATTGTATGACTGTGATTGTATGATTGTGATTGTATGATTGTGATTGTATGATTGTGATAGTACGATTGTGATTGTATGATTGTGAAAGTATGATTGTGATTGTATGATTGTGATTGTATGATTGTGATGTATGATGGTAATTGTATGATTATGATTGTATGATTGTTATTGTATGATTGTGATTGTATGATTGAGATTGTATGATTGTGATTGTATGCTTGCGATTGTATGATTGTGATTGTATGATTGTGATTCTTTGATTGTGATTGTATGATTGTGATTGTATGATTGTGATTGTATGATTGTGATTGTATGATTGTGATTGTATGATTGTGATTATATGATTGTGATTGTATGATTGTGATTGTATGATTGTGATAGTATGATTGTGATTATATGATTGTTATTGTATGACTGTGATTGTATGATTGTGATTGTATGATTGTGATAGTATGATTGTGAAAGTATGATTGTGATTGTATGATTGTGATTGTATGATTGTGATTGTATGATTGTGATTGTATGATTGTGATTGTCTGATTGTGGTTGTGCGATTGTGATTGTACGTATGTGATTGTACGATTGTGATAGTATGATTGTGATTGTATGATTGTGATTGTATGATTGTGATTGTATGATTGTGATTGTTTGATTGTATTTGGAAGATTGTATTTGGGAGATTGCATTTGGGAGATTGTAATTGTATGATAGCGATTGTATGATTGTGATTGCATGATTGCGATTGTATGATCGTGATTGTATGATTCTGATTGTATGATTGTGATTGTATGATTGTCATTGTATGATTATGATTGTATGATTGTGATTGTATGATTGTGATTGTATGATTGTGACTGTATGATTGTGATTGTATGATTGTGATAGTATGATTTTGATTGTATGATTAAGTTTGTATTTTTGTGATTTTATGATTGTGATTGTATGATTGTGATTGTATGATTGTGATTGTATGATTTCGATTGTATGAATGCGATTGTATGATTGTGATGGCATAATTGTGATTGTATGATTGTGATTGTATGATTGTGATTGTATGATTGTGATTGTCTGATTGTGGTTGTATGATTGTGATTGTATGATTGAGATTGTATGATTGTGATTGTATGATTGCGATTGTATGATTGCGATTGTATGATTGCGATTGTATGATTGTGATTGTATGATTGTGATTGTATGATTGTGATTGTATGATTGTGATTGTATGATTGTGATTGTATGATTGTGAAAGTATGATTGTGATTGTATGATCATGATTGTATGATTGCGGTTGTGCGATTGCGATTGTACGATTGTGATTGTACGATTGTGATTGTATGATAGTGATTGCATGATTATGATTGTATGATTGTGATTGCATGATTGTGATTGTATGATTGTGATTGCATGATTTTGAATGTATGAATGTGATTGCATGATTGTGATTGTATGATTGTGATTGTATGATTGCGATTGTATGATTGCGATTGTATGATTGCGATTGTATGATTGTGATTGTATGATTGTGATTGTATGATTGTGATTGTATGATTGTGATTGTATGATTGTGATTGTATGATTGTGATTGTATGATTGTGATTGTATGATTGTGAAAGTATGATTGTGATTGTATGAATATGATTGTATGATTGTGATTGCATGATTGTGATTGTATGATTGTGATTGCATGATTTTGAATGTATGATTGTGATTGAATGGTTGTGATTGTATGCCTGTGATCGTATGATTGTGATTGTATGATTGTGATTGTATGATTGCGATAGTATGATTGTGATTGTATGATTGTGATTGTATGATTGTGATTGTATGATTGTGATGTATGATTGTAATTGTATGATTATGATTGTATGATTGTGATTGTATGTTTGAGATTGTATGATTGTGATTGTATGCTTGCGATTGTATGATTGTGATTGTATGATTGTGATTGTATGATTGTGATTGTATGATTGTGATTGTATGATTGTATTTGGGAGATTGTATTTGGGATATTGTAATTGTATGATTGCGATTGTATGATTGTGATTGTATGATTGTGATTGTATGATTGTGATTGTATGATTGTATTTGGGAGATTGTATTTGGGATATTGTAATTGTATGATTGCGATTGTATGATTGTGATTGTATGATTGTGATGTATGATTGTAATTGTATGATTATGATTGTATGATTGTGATTGTATGATTGTGATTGTATGATTAAGATTGTATGATTGTGATTGTATGCTTGCGATTGTATGATTGTGATTGTATGATTGTGATTCTTTGATTGTGATTGTATGATTGTGATTGTATGATTGTGATTGTATGATTGTGAGTATATGATTGTGATTGTATGATTGTGATTGTATGATTGTGATAGTATGACTGTATTTGGGAGATTGTATTTGGGATATTGTAATTGTATGATTGCGATTGTATGATTGTGATTGTATGATTGTGATGTATGATTGTAATTGTATGATTATGATTGTATGATTGTGATTGTATGATTGTGATTGTATGATTGAGATTGTATGATTGTGATTGTATGCTTGCGATTGTATGATTGTGATTGTATGCTTGCGATTGTATGATTGTGATTGTATGATTGTGATTCTTTCATTGTGATTGTATGATTGCGATTGTATGATTGTGATTGTATGATTGTGATTGTATGATTGTGATAGTATGATTGTGATTATATGATTGTTATTGTATGACTGTGATTGTATGATTGTGATTGTATGATTGTGATAGTATGATTGTGAAAGTATGATTGTGATTGTATGATTGTGATTGTATGATTGTGATTGTATGATTGTGATTGTATGATTGTGATTGTCTGATTGTGGTTGTGCGATTGTGATTGTACGATTGTGATTGTACGATTGTGATAGTATGATTGTGATTGTATGATTGTGATTGTATGATTATGATTGTATGATTGTGATAGTATGATTGTGATTATATGATTGTTATTGTATGACTGTGATTGTATGATTGTGATTGTATGATTGTGATTGTATGATTGTGATTGTATGATTGTGATTGTATGATTGTGATTGTATGATTGTGATTGTATGATTATGATTGTATGATTGTGATTGTATGATTGTATTTGGGTGATTGTATTTGGGAGATTGTATTTGGGAGATTGTAATTGTATGATTGCGATTGTATGATTGTGATTGTATGATTGCGATTGTATGAATGCGATTGTATGATTGTGATTGTATGATTGTGATTGTATGATTGTGATTGTATGATTGTGATTGTATGATTGTGATTGTATGATTGTATTTGGGATATTGTAATTGTATGATTGCGATTGTATGATTGTGATTGTATGATTGTGATGTATGATTGTAATTGTATGATTATGATTGTATGATTGTGATTGTATGCTGAGATTGTATGATTGTGATTGTATGCTTGCGATTGTATGAATGTGATTGTATGATTGTGATTGTATGATTGTGATTGTATGATTGTGATTGTATGATTGTGATTGTATGATTGTGATTGTATGATTGTGATGTATGATTGTAATTGTATGATTATGATTGTATGATTGTGATTGTATGATTGAGATTGTATGATTGTGATTGTATGCTTGCGATTGTATGATTGTGATTGTATGATTGTGATTGTATGATTGTGATTGTATGATTGTGATTGTATGATTGTATTTGGGAGATTGTAGTTGGGATATTGTAATTGTATGATTGCGATTGTATGATTGTGATTGTATGCTTGCGATTGTATGATTGTGATTGTATGATTGTGATTATATGATTGCGATTGTATGATTGTGATTGTATGATTGTGATAGTATGACTGTATTTGGGAGATTGTATTTGGGATATTGTAATTGTATGATTGCGATTGTATGATTGTGATTGTATGATTGTGATGTATGATTGTAATTGTATGATTATGATTGTATGATTGTGATTGTATGATTGTGATTGTATGATTGTGATTGTATGATTGTGATTGTATGATTGTGATTGTATGATTGTGATTGTATGATTGTGATTGTATGATTATGATTGTATGATTGTGATTGTATGATTGTATTTGGGTGATTGTATTTGGGAGATTGTATTTGGGAGATTGTAATTGTATGATTGCGATTGTATGATTGTGATTGTATGATTGCGATTGTATGAATGCGATTGTATGATTGTGATTGTATGATTGTGATTGTATGATTGTATTTGGGATATTGTAATTGTATGATTGCGATTGTATGATTGTGATTGTATGATTGTGATGTATGATTGTAATTGTATGATTATGATTGTATGATTGTGATTGTATGCTGAGATTGTATGATTGTGATTGTATGCTTGCGATTGTATGAATGTGATTGTATGATTGTGATTGTATGATTGTGATTGTATGATTGTGATTGTATGATTGTGATTGTATGATTGTGATTGTATGATTGTGATTGTATGATTGTGATTGTATGATTGTGATTGTATGATTGTGATGTATGATTGTAATTGTATGATTATGATTGTATGATTGTGATTGTATGATTGTGATTGTATGATAGAGATTGTATGATTGTGATTGTATGCTTGCGATTGTATGATTGTGATTGTATGATTGTGATTGTATGATTGTGAATGTACGATTGTGATTGTACGATTGTGATTGTATGATTGTGATAGTATGATTGTGATTGTATGACTGTGATTGTATGACTGTGATTGTATGATTGTGATTGTATGATTGTGATTGTATGATTGTGAAAGTATGATTGTGATTGTATGATTGTGATTGTATTATTGTGATGTATGATTGTGATTGTATGATTGTGATTGTATGATTGTGATTGTATGATTGTGATTGTATGATTGTGATTGTATGATTGTGATTGTATGATTGTGATTGTATGATTGTGATTGTATGATTGTGATTGTATGATTGTATTTGGGATATTGTAATTGTATGATTGCGATTGTATGATTGTGATTGTATGATTGTGATTGTATGATTGTGATTGTATGATTGTGATAGTATGATTGTGATTGTATGATTGTGATTGCATGATTATGATTGTATGATTGTGAATGCATGATTGTGATTGTATGATTGTGATTGCATGATTTTGAATGTATGATTATGATTGTATGATTGTGATTGTATGATTGTATTTGGGTGATTGTATTTGGGAGATTGTATTTGGGAGATTGTAATTGTATGATTGCGATTGTATGATTGTGATTGTATGATTGTGATGTATGATTGTAATTGTATGATTATGATTGTATGATTGTGATTGTATGATTGTGATGGTATGATTGTGATTGTATGATTGCGATCGTATGATTGTGATTTGCATGATTATGATTGTATGACTGTGATTGTATGATTGCGATTGTATGATTGTGATTATATGATTGTGATTGTATGATTGTGATTGTATGATTGTGATTGTATGATTGTGATTGTATGATTGTGATTGTCTGATTGTGGTTGTGCGATTGTGATTGTACGATTGTGATTGTACGATTGTGATTGTACGATTGTGATTGCATGATTATGATTGTATGATTGTGATTGCATGATTGTGATTGTATGATTGTGATTGCATGATTTTGAATGTATGATTGTGATTGTATGATTGTGATTGTATGATTGTGAATGTACGATTGTGATTGTACGATTGTGATTGTATGACTGTGATAGTATGATTGTGATTGTATGACTGTGATTGTATGACTGTGATTGTATGATTGTGATTGTATGATTGTGATTGTATGATTGTGAAAGTATGATTGTGATTGTATGATTGTGATTGTATTATTGTGATTGTATGATTGTGATTGTATGATTGTGATTGTATGATTGTGATTGTATGATTGTGATTGTATGATTGTGATTGTATGATTGTGATTGTATGATTGTGATTGTATGATTGTATTTGGGATATTGTAATTGTATGATTGCGATTGTATGATTGTGATTGTATGATTGTGATTGTATGATTGTGATTGTATGATTGTGATAGTATGATTGTGATTGTATGATTGTGATTGCATGATTATGATTGTATGATTGTGATTGCATGATTGTGATTGTATGATTGTGATTGCATGATTTTGAATGTATGATTATGATTGTATGATTGTGATTGTATGATTGTATTTGGGTGATTGTATTTGGGAGATTGTATTTGGGAGATTGTAATTGTATGATTGCGATTGTATGATTGTGATTGTATGATTGTGATGTATGATTGTAACTGTATGATTATGATTGTATGATTGTGATTGTATGATTGTGATGGTATGATTGTGATGGTATGATTGTGATTGTATGATTGCGATCGTATGATTGTGATTGCATGATTATGATTGTATGATTGTGATTGTATGATTGCGATTGTATGATTGTGATTGTATGATTATGATTGTATTTTTGTGATTGTATGATTGTGATTGTATGATTGTGATTGTATGATTGTGATTGTATGATTGTGATTGTATGATTGTGATTGTCTGATTGTGGTTGTGCGATTGTGATTGTACGATTGTGATTGTACGATTGTGATTGTATGATTGTGATTGCATGATTATGATTGTATGATTGTGATTGCATGATTGTGATTGTATGATTGTGATTGTATGATTGTGATTGTATGATTGTATTTGGGAGATTGTATTTGGGATATTGTAATTGTATGATTGTATTTGGGAGATTGTATTTGGGATATTGTATTTGGGATATTGTGATTGTATGATTGTATTTGGGAGATTGTATTTGGGATATTGTAATTGTATGATTGCGATTGTATGATTGTGATTGTATGATTGTGATTGTATGATTGTGATGTATGATTGTAATTGTATGATTATGATAGTATGATTGTGAGTGTATGATTGAGATTGTATGATTGTGATTGTATGCTTGCGATTGTATGAATGTGATTGTATGATTGTGATTGTATGATTGTGATTGTATGATTGTGATTGTATGATTGTGATTGTATGATTGTGATTGTATGATTGTGATTGTATGATTTTGAATGTATGATTGTGATTGTATGATTGTGATTGTATGATTGTGATTGTATGATTGTGATTGTATGATTGTGATTGTATGATTGTGATTGTATGATTGTGATTGTATGATTGTGATAGTATGATTGTGATTGTATGATTGTGATTGTATGATTGCGATTGTATGATTATGATTGTATGATTGTGATTGTATGATTGTATTTGGGTGATTGTATTTGCGAGATTGTATTTGGGAGATTGTAATTGTATGATTGCGATTGTATGATTGTGATTGTATGATTGCGATTGTATGAATGCGATTGTATGATTGTGATTGTATGATTGTGATTGTATGATTGTGATTGTATGATTGTGATTGTATGATTGTATTTGGGAGATTGTATTTGGGATATTGTAATTGTATGATTGTATTTGGGAGATTGTATTTGGGTTATTGTATTTGGGATATTGTGATTGTATGATTGTATTTGGGAGATTGTATTTGGGATATTGTAATTGTATGATTGCGATTGTATGATTGTGATTGTATGATTGTGATTGTATGATTGTGATGTATGATTGTAATTGTATGATTATGATAGTATGATTGTGAGTGTATGATTGAGATTGTATGATTGTGATTGTATGCTTGCGATTGTATGAATGTGATTGTATGATTGTGATTGTATGATTGTGATTGTATGATTGTGATTGTATGATTGTGATTGTATGATTGTGATTGTATGATTGTGATTGTATGATTGTGATTGTATGATTGTGATTGTATGATTGTGATTGTATGATTGTGATTGTATGATTGTGAATGTACGATTGTGATTGTATGATTGTGATTGTATGATTGTGATTGTATGATTGTGATTGTATGATTGTGATTGTATGATTGTGATTGTATGATTGTGATTGTATGATTGTGATTGTATGATTGTGAATGTACGATTGTGATTGTATGATTGTGATTGTATGATTGTGATAGTATGATTGTGGTTGTATGACTGTGATTGTATGATTGTGATTGTATGATTGTGATTGTATGATTGTGCAAGTATGATTGTGATTGTATGATTGTGATTGTATGATTGTGATTGTATGATTGTGATTGTATGATTGTGATTGTATGAGTGTGATTGTGTGATTGTGAAATTATGATTGTGATTGTATGATTGTGATTGTATGAGTGTGATTGTCTGATTGTGGTTGTGCGATTGTGATTGTACGATTGTGAATGTACGATTGTGATTGTATGATTGTGATTGTATGAATATGATTGTATGATTGTGATTGTATGATTGTGATTGTATGATTGTGATTGTATGATTGTGATTGTATGATTGTGATTGTATGATTGTGATTGTATGATTGTATTTGGGATATTGTAATTGTATGATTGTGCTTGTATGATTGTGATGTATGATTGTAATTGTATGATTATGATTGTATGATTGTGATTGTATGATTGTGATTGTATGATTGTGATTGTATGATTGTGATTGTATGATTGTGATTGTATGATTGTGATTGTATGATTGTGATTGTATGATTGTGATTGTATGATTGTGATTGTATGATTGTGAATGTACGATTGTGATTGTATGATTGTGATTGTATGATTGTGATAGTATGATTGTGGTTGTATGACTGTGATTGTATGATTGTGATTGTATGATTGTGATTGTATGATTGTGCAAGTATGATTGTGATTGTATGATTGTGATTGTATGATTGTGATTGTATGATTGTGATTGTATGATTGTGATTGTATGATTGTGATTGTATGATTGTGATTGTATGATTGTGATTGTATGATTGTGATTGTATGATTGTGATTGTATGATTGTGATTGTATGATTGTCATTGTATGATTGTGATTGTATGATTGTGATTGTATGATTGTGATTGTATGATTGTGATTGTATGATTGTGATTGTATGATTGTGATTGTATGATTGTATTTGGGATATTGTAATTGTATGATTGCGATTGTATGATTGTGATTGTATGATTGTGATTGTAAGATTGTGATTGTATGATTGTGATTGTATGATTGTGATTGTATGATTGTGATTGTATGAGTGTGATTGTCTGATTGTGGTTGTGCGATTGTGATTGTACGATTGTGAATGTACGATTGTGATTGTATGATTGAGATTGTATGATTGTGATTGTATGCTTGCGATTGTATGAATGTGATTGTATGATTGTGATTGTATGATTGTGATTGTATGATTGTGATTGTATGATTGTGATTGAATGATTGTGATTGTATGATTGTGATTGTATGATTGTGATTGTATGATTGTGATTGTATGATTGTGAATGTACGATTGTGATTGTATGATTGTGATTGTATGATTGTGATAGTATGATTGTGGTTGTATGACTGTGATTGTATGATTGTGATTGTATGATTGTGATTGTATGATTGTGCAAGTATGATTGTAATTGTATGATTGTGATTGTATGATTGTGATTGTATGATTGTGATTGTATGATTGTGAATGTATGATTGTGATTGTATGATTGTGATTGTATGATTGTGATTGTATGATTGTGATTGTATGATTGTGATTGTATGATTGTGATTGTATGATTGTGATTGTATGATTATGATTGTATTTTTGTGATTGTATGATTGTGATTGTATGATTGTGATTGTATGATTGTGATTGTATGATTGTGATTGTATGATTGTGATTGTATGATTGTGATTGTATGATTGTGATTGTCTGCTTGTGGTTGTGCGATTGTGATTGTACGATTGTGATTGTACGATTGTGATTGTATGATTGTGATTGCATGATTATGATTGTATGATTGTGATTGCATGATTGTGATTGTATGATTGTGATTGCATGATTTTGAATGTATGATTGTGATTGTATGATTGTGATTGTATGATTGTGATTGTATGATTGTGAATGTACGATTGTGATTGTACGATTGTGATTGTATGATTGTGATAGTATGATTGTGATTGTATGACTGTGATTGTATGACTGTGATTGTATGATTGTGATTGTATGATTGTGATTGTATGATTGTGAAAGTATGATTGTGATTGTATGATTGTGATTGTATTATTGTGATTGTATGATTGTGATTGTATGATTGTGATTGTATGATTGTGATTGTATGATTGTGATTGTATGATTGTGATTGTATGATTGTGATTGTATGATTGTATTTGGGATATTGTAATTGTATGATTGCGATTGTATGATTGTGATTGTATGATTGTGATTGTATGATTGTGATTGTATGATTGTGATAGTATGATTGTGATTGTATGATTGTGATTGCATGATTATGATTGTATGATTGTGATTGCATGATTGTGATTGTATGATTGTGATTGCATGATTTTGAATGTATGATTATGATTGTATGATTGTGATTGTATGATTGTATTTGGGTGATTGTATTTGGGAGATTGTATTTGGGAGATTGTAATTGTATGATTGCGATTGTATGATTGTGATTGTATGATTGTGATGTATGATTGTAACTGTATGATTATGATTGTATGATTGTGATTGTATGATTGTGATGGTATGATTGTGATTGTATGATTGCGATCGTATGATTGTGATTGCATGATTATGATTGTATGATTGTGATTGTATGATTGCGATTGTATGATTGTGATTGTATGATTATGATTGTATGATTGTGATTGTATGATTGTGATTGTATGATTGTGATAGTATGATTGTGATTGTATGATTGTGATTGCATGATTATGATTGTATGATTGTGATTGCATGATTGTGATTGTATGATTGTGATTGCATGATTTTGAATGTATGATTGTGATTGCATGATTGTGATTGTATGATTGTGATTGCATGATTTTGAATGTATGATTGTGATTGTATGATTGTGATTGCATGATTATGATTGTATGATTGTGATTGCATGATTGTGATTGTATGATTGTGATTGCATGATTTTGAATGTATGATTATGATTGCATGATTGTGATTGTATGATTGTATTTGGGTGATTGTATTTGGGAGATTGTATTTGGGAGATTGTAATTGTATGATTGCGATTGTATGATTGTGATTGTATGATTGTGATGTATGATTGTAATTGTATGATTATGATTGTATGATTGTGATTGTATGATTGTGATGGTATGATTGTGATTGTATGATTGCGATCGTATGATTGTGATTGCATGATTATGATTGTATGATTGTGATTGTATGATTGCGATTGTATGATTGTGATTGTATGATTATGATTGTATTTTTGTGATTGTATGATTGTGATTGTATGATTGTGATTGTATGATTGTGATTGTATGATTGTGATTGTATGATTGTGATTGTCTGATTGTGGTTGTGCGATTGTGATTGTACGATTGTGATTGTACGATTGTGATTGTATGATTGTGATTGCATGATTATGATTGTATGATTGTGATTGCATGATTGTGATTGTATGAATGTGATTGCATGATTTTGAATGTATGATTGTGATTGTATGATTGTGATTGTATGGTTGTGATTGTATGATTGTGATTGTATGATTGTGATTGTATGACTGTGATTGTATGATTGTGATTGTATGATTGTGATAGTATGATTGTGATTGTATGATTGTGATTGTATGATTGTGATTGTATGATTATGATTGTATGATTGTGATTGTATGATTGTATTTGGGTGATTGTATTTGCGAGATTGTATTTGGGAGATTGTAATTGTATGATTGCGATTGTATGATTGTGATTGTATGATTGCGATTGTATGAATGCGATTGTATGATTGTGATTGTATGATTGTGATTGTATGATTGTGATTGTATGATTGTGATTGTATGATTGTATTTGGGAGATTGTATTTGGGATATTGTAATTGTATGATTGTATTTGGGAGATTGTATTTGGGATATTGTATTTGGGATATTGTATTTGGGATATTGTGATTGTATGATTGTATTTGGGAGATTGTATTTGGGATATTGTAATTGTATGATTGCGATTGTATGATTGTGATTGTATGATTGTGATGTATGATTGTAATTGTATGATTATGATTGTATGATTGTGAGTGTATGATTGAGATTGTATGATTGTGATTGTATGCTTGCGATTGTATGAATGTGATTGTATGATTGTGATTGTATGATTGTGATTGTATGATTGTGATTGTATGATTGTGATTGTATGATTGTGATTGTATGATTGTGATTGTATGATTGTGATTGTATGATTGTGATTGTATGATTGTGATTGTATGATTGTGATTGTATGATTGTGAATGTACGATTGTGATTGTATGATTGTGATTGTATGATTGTGATAGTATGATTGTGATTGTATGACTGTGATTGTATGATTGTGATTGTATGATTGTGATTGTATGATTGTGCAAGTATGATTGTGATTGTATGATTGTGATTGTATGATTGTGATTGTATGATTGTGATTGTATGATTGTGATTGTATGATTGTGATTGTATGATTGTGATTGTATGATTGTGATTGTATGATTGTGATTGTATGATTGTGATTGTATGATTGTGATTGTATGATTGTGATTGTATGATTGTGATTGTATGATTGTGATTGTATGATTGTGATTGTATGATTGTGATTGTATGATTGTGATTGTATGATTGTATTTGGGATATTGTAATTGTATGATTGCGATTGTATGATTGTGATTGTATGATTGTGATTGTATGATTGTGATTGTATGAGTGTGATTGTGTGATTGTGGTTGTGCGATTGAGATTGTACGATTGTGATTGTACGATTGTGATTGAATGATTGTGATTGTATGATTATAATTGTATGATTGTGATTGCATGATTGTGATTGTATGATTGTGATTGCATGATTTTGAATGTATGATTGTGATTGTATGATTGTGATTGTATGATTGTGATTGTATGATTGTGATTGTATGATTGTGATTGTATGATTGTGATAGTATGATTGTGATTGTATGATTGTGATTGTATGATTGTGATTGTATGATTGTGATTGTATGATTGTGATTGTATGATTGTATTTGGGAGATTGTATTTGGGAGATTGTATTTGGGAGATTGTAATTGTATGATTGCGATTGTATGATTGTGATTGTATGATTGCGATTGTATGATTGTGATTGTGTGATTGTGATGTATGATTGTAATTGTATGATTATGATTGTATGATTGTGATTGTATGATTGTGATTGTATGATTGTGATTGTATGATTGTGATTGTATGATTGTATTTGGGAGATTGTAGTTGGGAGATTGTATTTGGGAGATTGTAATTGTATGATTGCGATTGTATGACTGTGATTGTATGATTGTGATTGTATGATTGTGACTGTATGATTGTGATTGTATGATTGGGATAGTATGATTGTGATTGTATGATTGTGATGTATGATTGTAATTGTATGATTATGATTGTATGATTGTGATTGTGTGATTGTGATTGTATGATTGTATTTGGGAGATTGTATTTGGGATATTGTAATTGTATGATTGCGATTGTATGATTGTGATTGTATGATTGTGATTGTATGATTGTATTTGGGAGATTGTATTTGGGATATTGTAATTGTATGATTGCGATTGTATGATTGCGATTGTATGATTGTGATTGTATGATTGTGTATGTATGATTGTGATTGTATGATTGTATTTGGGAGATTGTATTTGGGATATTGTAATTGTATGATTGCGATTGTATGATTGTGATTGTATGATTGTGATGTATGATTGTAATTGTATGATTATGATTGTATGATTGTGATTGTATGATTGTGATGGTATGATTGTGATTGTATGATTGCGATCGTATGATTGTGATTGTATGATTATGATTGTATGATTGTGATTGTACGATTGCGATTGTATGATTGTGATTGTATGATTAAGTTTGTATTTTTGTGATTTTATGATTGTGATTGTATGATTGTGATTGTATGATTGTGATTGTATGATTGCGATTGTATGAATGCGATTGTATGATTGTGATTGCATAATTGTGATTGTATGATTGTGATTGTATGATTGTGATTGTCTGTTTGTGGTTGTATGATTGTGATTGTATGATTGAGATTGTATGATTGTGATTGTATGATTGCGATTGTATAATTGCGATTGTATGATTGTGATTGTATGATTGTGATTGTATGATTGTGATTGTATGATTGTGATTGTATGATTGTGATTGTATGATTGTATTTGGGAGATTGTATTTGGGAGATTGTAATTGTATGATTGCGATTGTATGATTGTGATTGTATGATTGCGATTGTATGATTGTGATTGTATGATTGTGATGTATGGTTGTAATTGTATGATTATGATTCTATGATTGTAATTGTATGATTGAGATTGTATGATTGTGATTGTATGATTGCGATTGTATGATTGTGATTGTATGATTGCGATTGTATGATTGTGATTGTATGATTGTGATGTATGATTGTAATTGTATGATTATGATTGTATGATTGTGATTGTATGATTGAGATTGTATGATTGTGATTGTATGATTGCGATTGTATGATTGTGATTGTATGAAGGTGATTGTATGATTGCGATTGTATGATTGTGATTGTATGATTGTGATTGTATGATTGTGATTGTATGATTGTGATTGTATGATTGTGATTGTATGATTGTGATTGTATGATTGTGAAATTATGATTGTGATTGTATGATTGTGATTGTATGATTGTGATTGTATGATTGTGATTGTATGATTGTGACTGTATGAGTGTGATTGTCTGATTGTGGTTGTGCGATTGTGATTGTACGATTGTGAATGTACGATTGTGATTATATGATTGTGATTGTATGAATATGATTGTATGATTGTGATTGCATGATTGTGATTGTATGATTGTGATTGCATGATTTTGAATGTATGATTGTGATTGAATGGTTGTGATTGTATGATTGTGATCGTATGATTGTGATTGTATGATTGTGATTGTATGATTGCGATAGTATGATTGTGATTGTATGATTGTGATTGTATGATTGTGATGTATGATTGTAATTGTATGATTATGATTGTATGATTGTGATTGTATGATTGCGATTGTATGATTGTGATTGTATGATTGTGATTGTATGATTGTGATTGTATGATTGTGATTGTATGATTGTGATTGTATGCTTGCGATTGTATGATTGTGATTGTGTGATTGTGATTCTTTGATTGTGATTGTATGATTGTGATTGTATGATTGTGATTGTATGATTGTGATTGTATGATTGTGATTATATGATTGTGATTGTATGGTTGTGATTGTATGATTGTGATAGTATGATTGTGATTATATGATTGTTATTGTGTGACTGTGATTGTATGATTGTGATTGTATGATTGTGATAGTATGATTGTGAAAGTATGATTGTGATTGTATGATTGTGATTGTATGATTGTGATTGTATGATTGTGATTGTATGATTGTGATTGTATGATTGTATTTGGGAGATTGTATTTGGGAGATTGTATTTGGGAGATTGTAATTGTATGATTGCGATTGTATGATTGTGATTGTATGATTGCGATTGTATGATTGTGATTGTATGATTGTGATGTATGATTGTAATTGTATGATTATGATTGTATGATTGTGATTGTATGATTGTGATTGTATGATTGTGATTGTATGATTGTGATTGTATGATTGTATTTGGGAGATTGTAGTTGGGAGATTGTATTTGGGAGATTGTAATTGTATGATTGCGATTGTATGACTGTGATTGTATGATTGTGATTGTATGATTGTGACTGTATGATTGTGATTGTATGATTGGGATAGTATGATTGTGATTGTATGATTGTGATGTATGATTGTAATTGTATGATTATGATTGTATGATTGTGATTGTGTGATTGTGATTGTATGATTGTATTTGGGAGATTGTATTTGGGATATTGTAATTGTATGATTGCGATTGTATGATTGTGATTGTATGATTGTGATTGTATGATTGTATTTGGGAGATTGTATTTGGGATATTGTAATTGTATGATTGCGATTGTATGATTGCGATTGTATGATTGTGATTGTATGATTGTGTATGTATGATTGTGATTGTATGATTGTATTTGGGAGATTGTATTTGGGATATTGTAATTGTATGATTGCGATTGTATGATTGTGATTGTATGATTGTGATGTATGATTGTAATTGTATGATTATGATTGTATGATTGTGATTGTATGATTGTGATGGTATGATTGTGATTGTATGATTGCGATCGTATGATTGTGATTGTATGATTATGATTGTATGATTGTGATTGTACGATTGCGATTGTATGATTGTGATTGTATGATTAAGTTTGTATTTTTGTGATTTTATGATTGTGATTGTATGATTGTGATTGTATGATTGTGATTGTATGATTGCGATTGTATGAATGCGATTGTATGATTGTGATTGCATAATTGTGATTGTATGATTGTGATTGTATGATTGTGATTGTCTGTTTGTGGTTGTATGATTGTGATTGTATGATTGAGATTGTATGATTGTGATTGTATGATTGCGATTGTATAATTGCGATTGTATGATTGTGATTGTATGATTGTGATTGTATGATTGTGATTGTATGATTGTGATTGTATGATTGTGATTGTATGATTGTATTTGGGAGATTGTATTTGGGAGATTGTAATTGTATGATTGCGATTGTATGATTGTGATTGTATGATTGCGATTGTATGATTGTGATTGTATGATTGTGATGTATGGTTGTAATTGTATGATTATGATTCTATGATTGTAATTGTATGATTGAGATTGTATGATTGTGATTGTATGATTGCGATTGTATGATTGTGATTGTATGATTGCGATTGTATGATTGTGATTGTATGATTGTGATGTATGATTGTAATTGTATGATTATGATTGTATGATTGTGATTGTATGATTGAGATTGTATGATTGTGATTGTATGATTGCGATTGTATGATTGTGATTGTATGAAGGTGATTGTATGATTGCGATTGTATGATTGTGATTGTATGATTGTGATTGTATGATTGTGATTGTATGATTGTGATTGTATGATTGTGATTGTATGATTGTGATTGTATGATTGTGAAATTATGATTGTGATTGTATGATTGTGATTGTATGATTGTGATTGTATGATTGTGACTGTATGAGTGTGATTGTCTGATTGTGGTTGTGCGATTGTGATTGTACGATTGTGAATGTACGATTGTGATTGTATGATTGTGATTGTATGAATATGATTGTATGATTGTGATTGCATGATTGTGATTGTATGATTGTGATTGCATGATTTTGAATGTATGATTGTGATTGAATGGTTGTGATTGTATGATTGTGATCGTATGATTGTGATTGTATGATTGTGATTGTATGATTGCGATAGTATGATTGTGATTGTATGATTGTGATTGTATGAATGTGATGTATGATTGTAATTGTATGATTATGATTGTATGATTGTGATTGTATGATTGCGATTGTATGATTGTGATTGTATGATTGTGATTGTATGATTGTGATTGTATGATTGTGATTGTATGATTGTGATTGTATGCTTGCGATTGTATGATTGTGATTGTGTGATTGTGATTCTTTGATTGTGATTGTATGATTGTGATTGTATGATTGTGATTGTATGATTGTGATTGTATGATTGTGATTATATGATTGTGATTGTATGGTTGTGATTGTATGATTGTGATAGTATGATTGTGATTATATGATTGTTATTGTGTGACTGTGATTGTATGATTGTGATTGTATGATTGTGATAGTATGATTGTGAAAGTATGATTGTGATTGTATGATTGTGATTGTATGATTGTGATTGTATGATTGTGATTGTATGATTGTGATTGTATGATTAAGTTTGTATTTTTGTGATTTTATGATTGTGATTGTATGATTGTGATTGTATGATTGTGATTGTATGATTGCGATTGTATGAATGCGATTGTATGATTGTGATTGCATAATTGTGATTGTATGATTGTGATTGTATGATTGTGATTGTCTGTTTGTGGTTGTATGATTGTGATTGTATGATTGAGATTGTATGATTGTGATTGTATGATTGCGATTGTATAATTGCGATTGTATGATTGTGATTGTATGATTGTGATTGTATGATTGTGATTGTATGATTGTGATTGTATGATTGTGATTGTATGATTGTGATTGTATGATTGTGATTGTATGATTGTGAAAGTATGATTGTGATTGTATGATTATGATTGTACGATTGTGATTGTATGATTGTGATTGTATGATTGTATTTGGGAGATTGTATTTGGGAGATTGTAATTGTATGATTGCGATTGTATGATTGTGATTGTATGATTGCGATTGTATGATTGTGATTGTATGATTGTGATGTATGGTTGTAATTGTATGATTATGATTCTATGATTGTAATTGTATGATTGAGATTGTATGATTGTGATTGTATGATTGCGATTGTATGATTGTGATTGTATGATTGCGATTGTATGATTGTGATTGTATGATTGTGATGTATGATTGTAATTGTATGATTATGATTGTATGATTGTGATTGTATGATTGAGATTGTATGATTGTGATTGTATGATTGCGATTGTATGATTGTGATTGTATGAAGGTGATTGTATGATTGCGATTGTATGATTGTGATTGTATGATTGTGATTGTATGATTGTGATTGTATGATTGTGATTGTATGATTGTGATTGTATGATTGTGAAATTATGATTGTGATTGTATGATTGTGATTGTATGATTGTGATTGTATGATTGTGATTGTATGATTGTGATTGTATGATTGTGCCTGTATGAGTGTGATTGTCTGATTGTGGTTGTGCGATTGTGATTGTACGATTGTGAATGTACGATTGTGATTGTATGATTGTGATTGTATGAATATGATTGTATGATTGTGATTGCATGATTGTGATTGTATGATTGTGATTGCATGATTTTGAATGTATGATTGTGATTGAATGGTTGTGATTGTATGATTGTGATCGTATGATTGTGATTGTATGATTGTGATTGTATGATTGCGATAGTATGATTGTGATTGTATGATTGTGATTGTATGATTGTGATGTATGATTGTAATTGTATGATTATGATTGTATGATTGTGATTGTATGATTGCGATTGTATGATTGTGATTGTATGCTTGCGATTGTATGATTGTGATTGTATGATTGTGATTGTATGATTGTATTTGGGAGATTGTATTTGGGATATTGTAATTGTATGATTGCGATTGTATGATTGTGATTGTATGATTGTGATGTATGATTGTAATTGTATGATTATGATTGTATGATTGTGATTGTATGATTGTGATTGTATGATTGAGATTGTATGATTGTGATTGTATGCTTGCGATTGTATGATTGTGATTGTATGATTGTGATTCTTTGATTGTGATTGTATGATTGTGATTGGATGATTGTGATTGTATGATTGTGATTATATGATTGTGATTGTATGATTGTGATTGTATGATTGTGATAGTATGACTGTGATTATATGATTGTTATTGTATGACTGTGATTGTATGATTGTGATTGTATGATTGTGATAGTATGATTGTGAAAGTATGATTGAGATTGTATGATTGCGATTGTATGATTGCGATTGTATGATTGCGATTGTATGATTGCGATTGTATGATTGCGATTGTATGATTGCGATTGTATGATTGTGATTGTATGATTGTGATTGTATGATTGTGATTGTATGATTGTGATTGTATGATTGTATTTGGGAGATTGTATTTGGGATATTGTAATTGTATGATTGCGATTGTATGATTGTGATTGTATGATTGCGATTGTATGATTGTGATTGTATGATTGTATTTGGGAGATTGTATTTGGGAGATTGTATTTGGGAGATTGTATTTGGGAGATTGTAATTGTATGATTGCGATTGTATGATTGTGATTGTATGATTGCGATTGTATGATTGTGATTGTATGATTGTGATTGTATGATTGTGATTGTATGATTGTGATTGTATGATTGTGATTGTATGATTGTGATTGTATGATTGCGACAGTATGATTGTGATTGTATGATTGTGATGTATGATTGTAATTGTATGATTATGATTGTATGATTGTGATTGCATGATTGAGATTGTATGATTGTGATTGTATGATTGCGATTGTATGATTGCGATTGTATGATTGCGATTGTATGATTGCGATTGTATGATTGTGATTGTATGATTGTGATTGTATGATTGTGATTGTATGATTGTGATTGTATGATTGTGATTGTATGATTGTGATTGTATGATTGTATTTGGGAGATTGTACTTGGGATATTGTAATTGTATGATTGCGATTGTATGATTGTGATTGTATGATTGCGATTGTATGATTGTGATTGTATGATTGTATTTGGGAGATTGTATTTGGGAGATTGTATTTGGGAGATTGTATTTGGGAGATTGTATTTGGGAGATTGTAATTGTATGATTGCGATTGTATGATTGTGATTGTATGATTGCGATTGTATGATTGTGATTGTATGATTGTGATTGTATGATTGTGATTGTATGATTGTGATTGTATGACTGCGATAGTATGATTGTGATTGTATGATTGTGATGTATGATTGTAATTGTATGATTATGGTTGTATGATTGTGATTGCATGATTGAGATTGTATGATTGTGATGTATGATTGTAATTGTATGATTATGATTGTATGATTGTGATTGTATGATTGTGATTGTATGATTGAGATTGTATGATTGTGATTGTATGCTTGCGATTGTATGATTGTGATTGTATGATTGTGATTCTTTGATTGTGATTGTATGATTGTGATTGTATGATTGTGATTGTATGATTGTGATTGTATGATTGTGATAGTATGATTGTGATTATATGATTGTTATTGTATGACTGTGATTGTATGATTGTGATTGTATGATTGTGATAGTATGATTGTGATAGTATGATTGAGAAAGTATGATTGTGATTGTATGATTGTGATTGTATGATTGTGATTGTATGATTGTGATTGTATGATTGCGATTGTATGATTGTGATTGTCTGATTGTGGTTGTGCGATTGTGATTGTACGATTGTGATTGTACGATTGTGATAGTATGATTGTGATTGTATGATTGTGATTGTATGATTGTGATGTATGATTGTAATTGTATGATTATGATTGTATGATTGTGATTGTATGATTGTGATTGTATGATTGAGATTGTATGATTGTGATTGTATGCTTGCGATTGTATGATTGTGATTGTGTGATTGTGATTCTTTGATTGTGATTGTATGATTGTGATGTATGATTGTAATTGTATGATTATGATTGTATGATTGTGATTATATGATTGTGATTGTATGGTTGTGATTGTATGATTGTGATAGTATGATTGTGATTATATGATTGTTATTGTGTGACTGTGATTGTATGATTGTGATTGTATGATTGTGATTGTATGATTGTGATAGTATGATTGTGAAAGTATGATTGTGATTGTATGATTGTGATTGTATGATTGTGATTGTATGATTGTGATTGTATGATTGTGATTGTATGATTGTGATTGTATGATTGTGAAAGTATGATTGTGATTGTATGATTATGATTGTATGATTGTGGTTGTGCGATTGTGATTGTACGATTGTGATTGTACGATCGTGATTGTATGATTGTGATTGCATGATTATGATTGTATGATTGTGATTGCATGATTGTGATTGTATGATTGTGATTGCATGATTGTGAATGTATGAATGTGATTGCATGATTGCGATTGTATGATTGTGATTGTATGATTGCGATTGTATGATTGCGATTGTATGATTGCGATTGTATGATTGTGATTGTATGATTGTGATTGTATGATTGTGATTGTATGATTGTGATTGTATGATTGTGATTGTATGATTGTGATTGTATGATTGTGAAAGTATGATTGTGATTGTATGAATATGATTGTATGAATGTGATTGCATGATTGTGATTGTATGATTGTGATTGCATGATTTTGAATGTATGATTGTGATTGAATGGTTGTGACTGTATGACTGTGATCGTATGATTGTGATTGTATGATTGTGATTGTATGATTGCGATAGTATGATTGTGATTGTATGATTGTGATTGTATGATTGTGATTGTATGATTGTGATGTATGATTGTAATTGTATGATTATGATTGTATGATTGTGATTGTATGATTGAGATTGTATGATTGTGATTGTATGCTTGCGATTGAATGATTGTGATTGTATGATTGTGATTGTATGATTGTGATTGTATGATTGTATTTGGGAGATTGTATTTGGGATATTGTAATTGTATGATTGCGATTGTATGATTGTGATTGTATGATTGTGATTGTATGATTGTATTTGGGAGATTGTATTTGGGATATTGTAATTGTATGATTGCGATTGTATGATTGTGATTGTATGATTGTGATGTATGATTGTAATTGTATGATTATGATTGTATGATTGTGATTGTATGATTGTGATTGTATGATTGAGATTGTATGATTGTGATTGTATGCTTGCGATTGTATGATTGTGATTGTATGATTGTGATTCTTTGATTGTGATTGTATGATTGTGATTGTATGATTGTGATTGTATGATTGTGATTATATGATTGTGATTGTATGATTGTGATTGTATGATTGTGATAGTATGATTGTGATTGTATGATTGTTATTGTATGACTGTGATTGTATGACTGTGATTGTATGATTGTGATAGTATGATTGTGAAAGTATGATTGAGATTGTATGATTGTGATTGTATGATTGTGATAGTATGATTGAGAAAGTATGATTGTGATTGTATGATTGTGATTGTATGATTGTGATTGTATGATTGTGATTGTATGATTGCGATTGTATGATTGTGAATGTATGATTGTGATGTATGACTGTAATTGTATGATTATGATTGTATGATTGTGATTGTATGATTGAGATTGTATGATTGTGATTGTATGCTTGCGATTGTATGATTGTGATTGTATGATTGTGATTGTATGATTGTGATTGTATGATTGCGATTGTATGATTGTGAATGTATGATTGTGATGTATGACTGTAATTGTATGATTATGATTGTATGATTGTGATGTATGATTGTAATTGTATGATTATGATTGTATGATTGTGATTGTATGATTGTGATTGTATGATTGAGATTGTATGATTGTGACTGTATGCATGCGATTGTATGATTGTGATTGTATGATTGTAATTCTTTGATTGTGATTGTATGATTGTGATTGTATGATTGTGATTGTACGATTGTGATTATATGATTGTGATTGTATGATTGTGATTGTATGATTGTGATTGTATGATTGTGATAGTATGATTGTGATTATATGATTGTTATTGTATGACTGTGATTGTATGATTGTGATTGTATGATTGTGATAGTATGTTTGTGAAAGTATGATTGAGATTGTATGATTGTGATTGTATGATTGCGATTGTATGATTGTGATTGTATGATTGCGATTGTATGATTGCGATTGTATGATTGTGATTGTATGATTGTGATTGTATGATTGTGATTGTATGATTGTGATTGTATGATTGTGATTGTATGATTGTGATTGTATGATTGTGATTGTATGATTGTGATTGTATGATTGTATTTGGGATATTGTAATTGTATGATTGCGATTGTATGATTGTGATTGTATGATTGCGATTGTATGATTGTGATTGTATGATTGTATTTGGGAGATTGTATTTGGGAGATTGTATTTGGGAGATTGTATTTGGGAGATTGTAATTGTATGATTGCGATTGTATGATTGTGATTGTATGATTGCGATTGTATGATTGTGATTGTATGATTGTGATTGTATGATTGTGATTGTATGATTGCGATAGTATGATTGTGATTGTATGATTGTGATGTATGATTGTAATTGTATGATTATGATTGTATGATTGTGATTGTATGATTGAGATTGTATGGTTGTGATTGTATGCTTGCGATTGTATGATTGTGATTGTATGATTGCGATTGTATGATTGTGATTGTATGATTGTGATGTATGATTGTAATTGTATGATTATGATTGTATGATTGTGATTGTATGATTGAGATTGTATGATTGTGATTGTATGATTGCGATTGTATGATTGTGATTGTATGAAGGTGATTGTATGATTGCGATTGTATGATTGTGATTGTATGATTGTGATTGTATGATTGTGATTGTATGATTGTGATTGTATGATTGTGATTGTGTGATTGTGATTGTATGATTGTGAAATTATGATTGTGATTGTATGATTGTGATTGTATGATTGTGATTGTATGATTGTGACTGTATGAGTGTGATTGTCTGATTGTGGTTGTATGATTGTGAAAGTATGATTGTGATTGTATGAATATGATTGTATGATTGTGATTGCATGATTGTGATTGTATGATTGTGATTGCATGATTTTGAATGTATGATTGTGATTGAATGGTTGTGATTGCATGACTGTGATCGTATGATTGTGATTGTATGATTGTGATTGTATGATTGCGATAGTATGATTGTGATTGCATGATTGTGATTGTATGATTGTGATTGTATGATTGTGATGTATGATTGTAATTGTATGATTATGATTGTATGATTGTGATTGTATGATTGAGATTGTATGATTGTGATTGTATGCTTGCGATTGAATGATTGTGATTGTATGATTGTGATTGTATGATTGTGATTGTATGATTGTATTTGGGAGATTGTATTTGGGATATTGTAATTGTATGATTGCGATTGTATGATTGTGATTGTATGATTGTGATTGTATGATTGTATTTGGGAGATTGTATTTGGGATATTGTAATTGTATGATTGCGATTGTATGATTGTGATTGTATGATTGTGATGTATGATTGTAATTGTATGATTATGATTGTATGATTGTGATTGTATGATTGTGATTGTATGATTGAGATTGTATGATTGTGATTGTATGCTTGCGATTGTATGATTGTGATTGTATGATTGTGATTCTTTGATTGTGATTGTATGATTGTGATTGTATGATTGTGATTGTATGATTGTGATTATATGATTGTGATTGTATGATTGTGATTGTATGATTGTGATAGTATGATTGTGATTATATGATTGTTATTGTATGACTGTGATTGTATGATTGTGATTGTATGATTGTGATAGTATGATTGTGAAAGTATGATTGAGATTGTATGATTGTGATTGTATAATTGCGATTGTATGATTGCGATTGTATGATTGCGATTGTATGATTGCGATTGTATGATTGCGATTGTATGATTGTGAATATATGATTGTGATGTATGACTGTAATTGTATGATTATGATTGTATGATTGTGATTGTATGATTGAGATTGTATGATTGTGATTGTATGCTTGCGATTGTATGATTGTGATTGTATGATTGTGATTGTATGATTGTGATTGTATGATTGCGATTGTATGATTGTGAATGTATGATTGTGATGTATGACTGTAATTGTATGATTATGATTGTATGATTGTGATGTATGATTGTAATTGTATGATTATGATTGTATGATTGTGATTGTATGATTGTGATTGTATGATTGAGATTGTATGATTGTGATTGTATGCTTGCGATTGTATGATTGTGATTGTATGATTGTGATTCTTTGATTGTGATTGTATGATTGTGATTGTATGATTGTGATTGTATGATTGTGATTATATGATTGTGATTGTATGATTGTGATTGTATGATTGTGATTGTATGATTGTGATTGTATGATTGTGATAGTATGATTGTGATTATATGATTGTTATTGTATGACTGTGATTGTATGATTGTGATTGTATGATTGTGATAGTATGTTTGTGAAAGTATGATTGAGATTGTATGATTGTGATTGTATGATTGCGATTGTATGATTGCGATTGTATGATTGCGATTGTATGATTGCGATTGTATGATTGTGATTGTATGATTGTGATTGTATGATTGTGATTGTATGATTGTGATTGTATGATTGTGATTGTATGATTGTGATTGTATGATTGTGATTGTCTGATTGTGGTTGTGCGATTGTGATTGTACGATTGTGATTGTACGATTGTGATAGTATGATTGTGATTGTATGATTGTGATTGTATGATTGTGATGTATGATTGTAATTGTATGATTATGATTGTATGATTGTGATTGTATGATTGTGATTGTATGATTGAGATTGTATGATTGTGATTGTATGCTTGCGATTGTATGATTGTGATTGTGTGATTGTGATTCTTTGATTGTGATTGTATGATTGTGATTGTATGATTGTGATTGTCTGATTGTGGTTGTGCGATTGTGATTGTACGATTGTGATAGTATGATTGTGATTGTATGATTGTGATTGTATGATTGTGATGTATGATTGTAATTGTATGATTATGATTGTATGATTGTGATTGTATGATTGTGATTGTATGATTGAGATTGTATGATTGTGATTGTATGCTTGCGATTGTATGATTGTGATTGTGTGATTGTGATTCTTTGATTGCGATTGTATGATTGTGATTGTATGATTGTGATTGTATGATTGTGATTGTATGATTGTGATTATATGATTGTGATTGTATGGTTGTGATTGTATGATTGTGATAGTATGATTGTGATTATATGATTGTTATTGTGTGACTGTGATTGTATGATTGTGATTGTATGATTGTGATAGTATGATTGTGAAAGTATGATTGTGATTGTATGATTGTGATTGTATGATTGTGATTGTATGATTGTGATTGTATGATTGTGATTGTATGATTGTGAAAGTATGATTGTGATTGTATGATTATGATTGTATGATTGTGGTTGTGCGATTGTGATTGTACGATTGTGATTGTACGATTGTGATTGTATGATTGTGATTGCATGATTATGATTGTATGATTGTGATTGCATGATTGTGATTGTATGATTGTGATTGCATGATTGTGAATGTATGAATGTGATTGCATGATTGCGATTGTATGATTGTGATTGTATGATTGCGATTGTATGATTGCGATTGTATGATTGCGATTGTATGATTGTGATTGTATGATTGTGATTGTATGATTGTGATTGTATGATTGTGATTGTATGATTGTGATTGTATGATTGTGATTGTATGATTGTGAAAGTATGATTGTGATTGTATGAATATGATTGTATGATTGTGATTGCATGATTGTGATTGTATGATTGTGATTGCATGATTTTGAATGTATGATTGTGATTGAATGGTTGTGATTGTATGACTGTGATCGTATGATTGTGATTGTATGATTGTGATTGTATGATTGCGATAGTATGATTGTGATTGTATGATTGTGATTGTATGATTGTGATTGTATGATTGTGATGTATGATTGTAATTGTATGATTATGATTGTATGATTGTGATTGTATGATTGAGATTGTATGATTGTGATTGTATGCTTGCGATTGAATGATTGTGATTGTATGATTGTGATTGTATGATTGTGATTGTATGATTGTATTTGGGAGATTGTATTTGGGATATTGTAATTGTATGATTGCGATTGTATGATTGTGATTGTATGATTGTGATTGTATGATTGTATTTGGGAGATTGTATTTGGGATATTGTAATTGTATGATTGCGATTGTATGATTGTGATTGTATGATTGTGATGTATGATTGTAATTGTATGATTATGATTGTATGATTGTGATTGTATGATTGTGATTGTATGATTGAGATTGTATGATTGTGATTGTATGCTTGCGATTGTATGATTGTGATTGTATGATTGTGATTCTTTGATTGTGATTGTATGATTGTGATTGTATGATTGTGATTGTATGATTGTGATTATATGATTGTGATTGTATGATTGTGATTGTATGATTGTGATAGTATGATTGTGATTATATGATTGTTATTGTATGACTGTGATTGTATGATTGTGATTATATGATTGTGATAGTATGATTGTGAAAGTATGATTGAGATTGTATGATTGTGATTGTATGATTGCGATTGTATGATTGCGATTGTATGTTTGCGATTGTATGATTGCGATTGTATGATTGTGATTGTATGATTGTGATTGTATGATTGTGATTGTATGATTGTGATTGTATGATTGTGATTGTATGATTGTGATTGTATGATTGTATTTGGGAGATTGTATTTGGGATATTGTAATTGTATGATTGCGATTGTATGATTGTGATTGTATGATTGCGATTGTATGATTGTGATTGTATGATTGTATTTGGGAGATTGTATTTGGGAGGTTGTATTTGGGAGATTGTATTTGGGAGATTGTATTTGGGAGATTGTAATTGTATGATTGCGATTGTATGATTGTGATTGTATGATTGCGATTGTATGATTGTGATTGTATGATTGTGATTGTATGATTGTAATTGTATGATTGCGATAGTATGATTGTGATTGTATGATTGTGATGTATGATTGTAATTGTATGATTATGATTGTATGATTGTGATTGTATGATTGAGATTGTATGATTGTGATGTATGATTGTAATTGTATGATTATGATTGTATGATTGTGATTGTATGATTGTGATTGTATGATTGAGATTGTATGATTGTGATTGTATGCTTGCGATTGTATGATTGTGATTGTATGATTGTGATTCTTTGATTGTGATTGTATGATTGTGATTGTATGATTGTGATTGTATGATTGTGATTGTATGATTGTGATAGTATGATTGTGATTATATGATTGTTATTGTATGACTGTGATTGTATGATTGTGATTGTATGATTGTGATAGTATGATTGAGAAAGTATGATTGTGATTGTATGATTGTGATTGTATGATTGTGATTGTATGATTGTGATTGTATGATGGCGATTGTATGATTGTGAATGTATGATTGTGATGTATGACTGTAATTGTATGATTATGATTGTATGATTGTGATTGTATGATTGAGATTGTATGATTGTGATTGTATGCTTGCGATTGTATGATTGTGATTGTATGATTGTGATTGTATGATTGTGATTGTATGATTGCGATTGTATGATTGTGAATGTATGATTGTGATGTATGACTGTAATTGTATGATTATGATTGTATGATTGTGATGTATGATTGTAATTGTATGATTATGATTGTATGATTGTGATTGTATGATTGTGATTGTATGATTGAGATTGTATGATTGTGATTGTATGCTTGCGATTGTATGATTGTGATTGTATGATTGTGATTCTTTGATTGTGATTGTATGATTGTGATTGTATGATTGTGATTGTATGATTGTGATTATATGATTGTGATTGTATGATTGTGATTGTATGATTGTGATTGTATGATTGTGATAGTATGATTGTGATTATATGATTGTTATTGTATGACTGTGATTGTATGATTGTGATTGTATGATTGTGATAGTATGTTTGTGAAAGTATGATTGAGATTGTATGATTGTGATTGTATGATTGCGAATGTATGATTGCGATTGTATGATTGCGATTGTATGATTGCGATTGTATGATTGTGATTGTATGATTGTGATTGTATGATTGTGATTGTATGATTGTGATTGTATGATTGTGATTGTATGATTGTGATTGTATGATTGTGATTGTATGATTGTGATTGTATGATTGTGATTGTATGATTGTATTTGGGAGATTGTATTTGGGATATTGTAATTGTATGATTGCGATTGTATGATTGTGATTGTATGATTGCGATTGTATGATTGTGATTGTATGATTGTATTTGGGAGATTGTATTTGGGAGATTGTATTTGGGAGATTGTATTTGGGAGATTGTATTTGGGAGATTGTAATTGTATGATTGCGATTGTATGATTGTGATTGTATGATTGCGATTGTATGATTGTGATTGTATGATTGTGATTGTATGATTGTGATTGTATGATTGCGATAGTATGATTGTGATTGTATGATTGTGATGTATGATTGTAATTGTATGATTATGATTGTATGATTGTGATTGTATGATTGAGATTGTATGGTTGTGATTGTATGCTTGCGATTGTATGATTGTGATTGTATGATTGTGATTGTATGACTGTATTTGGGAGATTGTATTTGGGATATTGTAATTGTATGATTGTGATTGTATGATTGTGATTGTATGATTGTGATTATATGATTGTGATTGTATGATTGTGATTGTATGATTGTGATAGTATGATTGTGATTATATGATTGTTATTGTATGACTGTGATTGTATGATTGTGATTGTATGATTGTGATAGTATGATTGTGATTATATGATTGTTATTGTATGACTGTGATTGTATGATTGTGATTGTATGATTGTGATTGTATGATTGTGATAGTATGTTTGTGAAAGTATGATTGAGATTGTATGATTGTGATTGTATGATTGCGAATGTATGATTGCGATTGTATGATTGCGATTGTATGATTGCGATTGTATGATTGCGATTGTATGATTGCGATTGTATGATTGTGATTGTATGATTGTGATTGTATGATTGTGATTGTATGATTGTGATTGTATGATTGTGATTGTATGATTGTGAAAGTATGATTGTGATTGTATGAATATGCTTGTATGATTGTGATTGCATGATTGTGATTGCATGATTTTGAATGTATGATTGTGATTGAATGGTTGTGATTGTATGACTGTGATCGTATGATTGTGATTGTATGATTGTGATTGTATGATTGCGATAGTATGATTGTGATTGTATGATTGTGATTGTATGATTGTGATTGTATGATTGTGATTGTATGATTGTGATGTATGATTGTAATTGTATGATTATGATTGTATGATTGTGATTGTATGATTGAGATTGTATGATTGTGATTGTATGCTTGCGATTGAATGATTGTGATTGTATGATTGTGATTGTATGATTGTGATTGTATGATTGTGATTGTATGATTGTATTTGGGAGATTGTATTTGGGATATTGTAATTGTATGATTGCGATTGTATGATTGTGATTGTATGATTGTGATTGTATGATTGTATTTGGGAGATTGTATTTGGGATATTGTAATTGTATGATTGCGATTGTATGATTGTGATTGTATGATTGTGATGTATGATTGTAATTGTATGATTATGATTGTATGATTGTGATTGTATGATTGTGATTGTATGATTGAGATTGTATGATTGTGATTGTATGCTTGCGATTGTATGATTGTGATTGTATGATTGTGATTCTTTGATTGTGATTGTATGATTGTGATTGTATGATTGTGATTGTATGATTGTGATTATATGATTGTGATTGTATGATTGTGATTGTATGATTGTGATTCTTTGATTGTGATTGTATGATTGTGATTGTATGATTGCGATTGTATGATTGTGATTGTATGATTGTGATTGTATGATTGTGATTGTATGATTGTGATTGTATGATTGCGATTGTATGATTGTGATTGTATGATTGTAATTGTATGATTGCGATAGTATGATTGTGATTGTATGATTGTGATGTATGATTGTAATTGTATGATTATGATTGTATGATTGTGATTGTATGATTGAGATTGTATGATTGTGATGTATGATTGTAATTGTATGATTATGATTGTATGATTGTGATTGTATGATTGTGATTGTATGATTGAGATTGTATGATTGTGATTGTATGCTTGCGATTGTATGATTGTGATTGTATGATTGTGATTCTTTGATTGTGATTGTATGATTGTGATTGTATGATTGTGATTGTATGATTGTGATTGTATGATTGTGATAGTATGATTGTGATTATATGATTGTTATTGTATGACTGTGATTGTATGATTGTGATTGTATGATTGTGATAGTATGATTGAGAAAGTATGATTGTGATTGTATGATTGTGATTGTATGATTGTGATTGTATGATTGTGATTGTATGATTGCGATTGTATGATTGTGAATGTATGATTGTGATGTATGACTGTAATTGTATGATTATGATTGTATGATTGTGATTGTATGATTGAGATTGTATGATTGTGATTGTATGCTTGCGATTGTATGATTGTGATTGTATGATTGTGATTGTATGATTGTGATTGTATGATTGCGATTGTATGATTGTGAATGTATGATTGTGATGTATGACTGTAATTGTATGATTATGATTGTATGATTGTGATGTATGATTGTAATTGTATGATTATGATTGTATGATTGTGATTGTATGATTGTGATTGTATGATTGAGATTGTATGATTGTGATTGTATGCTTGCGATTGTATGATTGTGATTGTATGATTGTGATTCTTTGATTGTGATTGTATGATTGTGAATGTATGATTGTGATGTATGACTGTAATTGTATGATTATGATTGTATGATTGTGATGTATGATTGTAATTGTATGATTATGATTGTATGATTGTGATTGTATGATTGTGATTGTATGATTGAGATTGTATGATTGTGATTGTATGCTTGCGATTGTATGATTGTGATTGTATGATTGTGATTCTTTGATTGTGATTGTATGATTGTGATTGTATGATTGTGATTGTATGATTGTGATTATATGATTGCGATTGTATGATTGTGATTGTATGATTGTGATAGTATGATTGTGATTATATGATTGTTATTGTATGACTGTGATTGTATGATTGTGATTGTATGATTGTGATAGTATGTTTGTGAAAGTATGATTGAGATTGTATGATTGTGATTGTATGATTGCGAATGTATGATTGCGATTGTATGATTGCGATTGTATGATTGCGATTGTATGATTGTGATTGTATGATTGTGATTGTATGATTGTGATTGTATGATTGTGATTGTATGATTGTGATTGTATGATTGTGATTGTATGATTGTGATTGTATGATTGTATTTGGGAGATTGTATTTGGGATATTGTAATTGTATGATTGCGATTGTATGATTGTGATTGTATGATTGCGATTGTATGATTGTGATTGTATGATTGTATTTGGGAGATTGTATTTGGGAGATTGTATTTGGGAGATTGTATTTGGGAGATTGTATTTGGGAGATTGTAATTGTATGATTGCGATTGTATGATTGTGATTGTATGATTGCGATTGTATGATTGTGATTGTATGATTGTGATTGTATGATTGTGATTGTATGATTGCGATAGTATGATTGTGATTGTATGATTGTGATGTATGATTGTAATTGTATGATTATGATTGTATGATTGTGATTGTATGATTGAGATTGTATGGTTGTGATTGTATGCTTGCGATTGTATGATTGTGATTGTATGATTGTGATTGTATGATTGTGATTGTATGACTGTATTTGGGAGATTGTATTTGGGATATTGTAATTGTATGATTGTGATTGTATGATTGTGATTGTATGATTGTGATTGTATGATTGAGATTGTATGATTGTGATTGTATGATTGCGATTGTATGATTGTGATTGTATGATTGCGATTGTATGATTGTGATTGTATGATTGTGATGTATGATTGTAATTGTATGATTATGATTGTATGATTGTGATTGTATGATTGAGATTGTATGATTGTGATTGTATGATTGCGATTGTATGATTGTGATTGTATGAAGGTGATTGTATGATTGCGATTGTATGATTGTGATTGTATGATTGTGATTGTATGATTGTGATTGTATGATTGTGATTGTGTGATTGTGATTGTATGATTGTGAAATTATGATTGTGATTGTATGATTGTGATTGTATGATTGTGACTGTATGAGTGTGATTGTCTGATTGTGGTTGTATGATTGTGAAAGTATGATTGTGATTGTATGAATATGATTGTATGATTGTGATTGCATGATTGTGATTGTATGATTGTGATTGCATGATTTTGAATGTATGATTGTGATTGAATGGTTGTGATTGTATGACTGTGATCGTATGATTGTGATTGTATGATTGTGATTGTATGATTGCGATAGTATGATTGTGATTGTATGATTGTGATTGTATGATTGTGATTGTATGATTGTGATGTATGACTGTAATTGTATGATTATGATTGTATGATTGTGATTGTATGATTGAGATTATATGATTGTGATTGTATGCTTGCGATTGAATGATTGTGATTGTATGATTGTGATTGTATGATTGTGATTGTATGATTGTATTTGGGAGATTGTATTTGGGATATTGTAATTGTATGATTGCGATTGTATGATTGTGATTGTATGATTGTGATTGTATGATTGTATTTGGGAGATTGTATTTGGGATATTGTAATTGTATGATTGCGATTGTATGATTGTGATTGTATGATTGTGATGTATGATTGTAATTGTATGATTATGATTGTATGATTGTGATTGTATGATTGTGATTGTATGATTGCGATTGTATGATTGTGATTGTATGATTGTGATTGTATGATTGTGACTGTATGATTGTGATTGTATGATTGTGATTGTATGATTGTGATTGTATGATTGTATTTGGGAGATTGTATTTGGGATATTGTAATTGTATGATTGCGATTGTATGATTGTGATTGTATGATTGCGATTGTATGATTGTGATTGTATGATTGTATTTGGGAGATTGTATTTGGGAGATTGTATTTGGGAGATTGTATTTGGGAGATTGTATTTGGGAGATTGTATTTGGGAGATTGTAATTGTATGATTGCGATTGTATGATTGTGATTGTATGATTGCGATTGTATGATTGTGATTGTATGATTGTGATTGTATGATTGTAATTGTATGATTGCGATAGTATGATTGTGATTGTATGATTGTGATGTATGATTGTAATTGTATGATTATGATTGTATGATTGTGATTGTATGATTGAGATTGTATGATTGTGATGTATGATTGTAATTGTATGATTATGATTGTATGATTGTGATTGTATGATTGTGATTGTATGATTGAGATTGTATGATTGTGATTGTATGCTTGCGATTGTATGATTGTGATTGTATGATTGTGATTGCATGATTGTGATTGTATGATTGTGATTGCATGATTTTGAATGTATGATTGTGATTGAATGGTTGTGATTGTATGACTGTGATCGTATGATTGTGATTGTATGATTGTGATTGTATGATTGCGATAGTATGATTGTGATTGTATGATTGTGATTGTATGATTGTGATTGTATGATTGTGATGTATGACTGTAATTGTATGATTATGATTGTATGATTGTGATTGTATGATTGAGATTGTATGATTGTGATTGTATGCTTGCGATTGAATGATTGTGATTGTATGATTGTGATTGTATGATTGTGATTGTATGATTGTATTTGGGAGATTGTATTTGGGATATTGTAATTGTATGATTGCGATTGTATGATTGTGATTGTATGATTGTGATTGTATGATTGTATTTGGGAGATTGTATTTGGGATATTGTAATTGTATGATTGCGATTGTATGATTGTGATTGTATGATTGTGATGTATGATTGTAATTGTATGATTATGATTGTATGATTGTGATTGTATGATTGTGATTGTATGATTGAGATTGTATGATTGTGATTGTATGCTTGCGATTGTATGATTGTGATTGTATGATTGTGATTCTTTGATTGTGATTGTATGATTGTGATTGTATGATTGTGATTGTATGATTGTGATTATATGATTGTGATTGTATGATTGTGATTGTATGATTGTGATAGTATGATTGTGATTATATGATTGTTATTGTATGACTGTGATTGTATGATTGTGATTGTATGATTGTGATTGTATGATTGTGAAAGTATGATTGAGATTGTATGATTGTGATTGTATGATTGCGATTGTATGATTGCGATTGTATGATTGCGATTGTATGATTGCGATTGTATGATTGTGATTGTATGATTGTGATTGTATGATTGTGACTGTATGATTGTGATTGTATGATTGTGATTGTATGATTGTGATTGTATGATTGTATTTGGGAGATTGTATTTGGGATATTGTAATTGTATGATTGCGATTGTATGATTGTGATTGTATGATTGCGATTGTATGATTGTGATTGTATGATTGTATTTGGGAGATTGTATTTGGGAGATTGTATTTGGGAGATTGTATTTGGGAGATTGTATTTGGGAGATTGTAATTGTATGATTGCGATTGTATGATTGTGATTGTATGATTGCGATTGTATGATTGTGATTGTATGATTGTGATTGTATGATTGTAATTGTATGATTGCGATAGTATGATTGTGATTGTATGATTGTGATGTATGATTGTAATTGTATGATTATGATTGTATGATTGTGATTGTATGATTGAGATTGTATGATTGTGATGTATGATTGTAATTGTATGATTATGATTGTATGATTGTGATTGTATGATTGTGATTGTATGATTGAGATTGTATGATTGTGATTGTATGCTTGCGATTGTATGATTGTGATTGTATGATTGTGATTCTTTGATTGTGATTGTATGATTGTGATTGTATGATTGTGATTGTATGATTGTGATTGTATGATTGTGATAGTATGATTGTGATTATATGATTGTTATTGTATGACTGTGATTGTATGATTGTGATTGTATGATTGTGATAGTATGATTGAGAAAGTATGATTGTGATTGTATGATTGTGATTGTATGATTGTGATTGTATGATTGTGATTGTATGATTGCGATTGTATGATTGTGAATGTATGATTGTGATGTATGACTGTAATTGTATGATTATGATTGTATGATTGTGATTGTATGATTGAGATTGTATGATTGTGATTGTATGCTTGCGATTGTATGATTGTGATTGTATGATTGTGATTGTATGATTGTGATTGTATGATTGCGATTGTATGATTGTGAATGTATGATTGTGATGTATGACTGTAATTGTATGATTATGATTGTATGATTGTGATGTATGATTGTAATTGTATGATTATGATTGTATGATTGTGATTGTATGATTGTGATTGTATGATTGAGATTGTATGATTGTGATTGTATGCTTGCGATTGTATGATTGTGATTGTATGATTGTGATTCTTTGATTGTGATTGTATGATTGTGATTGTATGATTGTGATTGTATGATTGTGATTATATGATTGTGATTGTATGATTGTGATTGTATGATTGTGATTGTATGATTGTGATTGTATGATTGTGATAGTATGATTGTGATTATATGATTGTTATTGTATGACTGTGATTGTATGATTGTGATTGTATGATTGTGATAGTATGTTTGTGAAAGTATGATTGAGATTGTATGATTGTGATTGTATGATTGCGATTGTATGATTGCGATTGTATGATTGCGATTGTATGATTGCGATTGTATGATTGCGATTGTATGATTGTGATTGTATGATTGTGATTGTATGATTGTGATTGTATGATTGTGATTGTATGATTGTGATTGTATGATTGTGATTGTATGATTGTGATTGTCTGATTGTGGTTGTGCGATTGTGATTGTACGATTGTGATTGTACGATTGTGATAGTATGATTGTGATTGTATGATTGTGATTGTATGATTGTGATGTATGATTGTAATTGTATGATTATGATTGTATGATTGTGATTGTATGATTGTGATTGTATGATTGAGATTGTATGATTGTGATTGTATGCTTGCGATTGTATGATTGTGATTGTGTGATTGTGATTCTTTGATTGTGATTGTATGATTGTGATTGTATGATTGTGATTGTCTGATTGTGGTTGTGCGATTGTGATTGTACGATTGTGATAGTATGATTGTGATTGTATGATTGTGATTGTATGATTGTGATGTATGATTGTAATTGTATGATTATGATTGTATGATTGTGATTGTATGATTGTGATTGTATGATTGAGATTGTATGATTGTGATTGTATGCTTGCGATTGTATGATTGTGATTGTGTGATTGTGATTCTTTGATTGTGATTGTATGATTGTGAAAGTATGATTGTGATTGTATGATTGTGATTGTATGATTGTGATTGTATGATTGTGATTGTATGATTGTGATTGTATGATTGTGATTGTATGATTGTGATTGTATGATTGTGAAAGTATGATTGTGATTGTATGATTATGATTGTATGATTGTGGTTGTGCGATTGTGATTGTACGATTGTGATTGTACGATTGTGATTGTATGATTGTGATTGCATGATTATGATTGTATGATTGTGATTGCATGATTGTGATTGTATGATTGTGATTGCATGATTGTGAATGTATGAATGTGATTGCATGATTGCGATTGTATGATTGTGATTGTATGATTGTGATGTATGACTGTAATTGTATGATTATGATTGTATGATTGTGATGTATGATTGTAATTGTATGATTATGATTGTATGATTGTGATTGTATGATTGTGATTGTATGATTGAGATTGTATGATTGTGATTGTATGCTTGCGATTGTATGATTGCGATTGTATGATTGAGATTGTATGATTGTGATTGTATGCTTGCGATTGTATGATTGTGATTGTATGATTGTGATTGTATGATTGTGATTGTATGATTGCGATTGTATGATTGCGATTGTATGATTGCGCTTGTATGATTGCGATTGTATGATTGAGATTGTATGATTGTGATTGTATGCTTGCGATTGTATGATTGTGATTGTATGATTGTGATTGTATGATTGTGATTGTATGATTGCGATTGTATGATTGTGAATGTATGATTGTGATGTATGACTGTAATTGTATGATTATGATTGTATGATTGTGATGTATGATTGTAATTGTATGATTATGATTGTATGATTGTGATTGTATGATTGTGATTGAAGGATTGAGATTGTATGATTGTGATTGTATGCTTGCGATTGTATGATTGTGATTGTATGATTGTGATTCTTTGATTGTGATTGTATGATTGTGATTGTATGATTGTGATTGTATGATTGTGATTATATGATTGCGATTGTATGATTGTGATTGTATGATTGTGATTGTATGATTGTGATAGTATGATTGTGATTATATGATTGTTATTGTATGACTGTGATTGTATGATTGTGATTGTATGATTGTGATAGTATGTTTGTGAAAGTATGATTGAGATTGTATGATTGTGATTGTATGATTGCGAATGTATGATTGCGATTGTATGATTGCGATTGTATGATTGCGATTGTATGATTGTGATTGTATGATTGTGATTGTATGATTGTGATTGTATGATTGTGATTGTATGATTGTGATTGTATGATTGTGATTGTATGATTGTGATTGTATGATTGTGATTGTATGATTGTATTTGGGAGATTGTATTTGGGATATTGTAATTGTATGATTGCGATTGTATGATTGTGATTGTATGATTGCGATTGTATGATTGTGATTGTATGATTGTATTTGGGAGATTGTATTTGGGAGATTGTATTTGGGAGATTGTATTTGGGAGATTGTATTTGGGAGATTGTAATTGTATGATTGCGATTGTATGATTGTGATTGTATGATTGCGATTGTATGATTGTGATTGTATGATTGTGATTGTATGATTGTGATTGTATGATTGCGATAGTATGATTGTGATTGTATGATTGTGATGTATGATTGTAATTGTATGATTATGATTGTATGATTGTGATTGTATGATTGAGATTGTATGGTTGTGATTGTATGCTTGCGATTGTATGATTGTGATTGTATGATTGTGATTGTATGATTGTGATTGTATGACTGTATTTGGGAGATTGTATTTGGGATATTGTAATTGTATGATTGTGATTGTATGATTGTGATTGTATGATTGTGATTGTATGATTGTGATTATATGATTGTGATTGTATGATTGTGATTGTATGATTGTGATAGTATGATTGTGATTATATGATTGTTATTGTATGACTGTGATTGTATGATTGTGATTGTATGATTGTGATAGTATGATTGTGAAAGTATGATTGAGATTGTATGATTGTGATTGTATGATTGCGATTGTATGATTGCGATTGTATGATTGCGATTGTATGATTGCGATTGTATGATTGTGATTGTATGATTCTGATTGTATGATTGTGATTGTATGATTGTGATTGTATGATTGTGATTGTATGATTGTGATTGTATGATTGTGATTGTATGATTGTGATTGTATGATTGTATTTGGGAGATTGTATTTGGGATATTGTAATTGTATGATTGCGATTGTATGATTGTGATTGTATGATTGCGATTGTATGATTGTGATTGTATGATTGTATTTGGGAGATTGTATTTGGGAGATTGTATTTGGGAGATTGTATTTGGGAGATTGTATTTGGGAGATTGTAATTGTATGATTGCGATTGTATGATTGTGATTGTATGATTGCGATTGTATGATTGTGATTGCATGATTGTGATTGTATGATTGTATTTGGGAGATTGTATTTGGGAGATTGTAATTGTATGATTGCGATTGTATGATTGTGATTGTATGATTGCGATTGTATGATTGTGATGTATGGTTGTAATTGTATGATTATGATTCTATGATTGTAATTGTATGATTGAGATTGTATGATTGTGATTGTATGATTGCGATTGTATGATTGTGATTGTATGATTGCGATTGTATGATTGTGATTGTATGATTGTGATGTATGATTGTAATTGTATGATTATGATTGTATGATTGTGATTGTATGATTGAGATTGTATGATTGTGATTGTATGATTGCGATTGTATGATTGTGATTGTATGAAGGCGATTGTATGATTGTAATTGTATGATTATGATTGTATGATTGTGATTGTATGATTGTGATTGTATGATTGAGATTGTATGATTGTGATTGTATGCTTGCGATTGTATGATTGTGATTGTATGATTGTGATTCTTTGATTGTGATTGTATGATTGTGATTGTATGATTGTGATTGTATGATTGTGATTATATGATTGTGATTGTATGATTGTGATTGTATGATTGTGATTGTATGATTGTGATTGTATGATTGTGATAGTATGATTGTGATTATATGATTGTTATTGTATGACTGTGATTGTATGATTGTGATTGTATGATTGTGATAGTATGTTTGTGAAAGTATGATTGAGATTGTATGATTGTGATTGTATGATTGCGATTGTATGATTGCGATTGTATGATTGCGATTGTATGATTGCGATTGTATGATTGCGATTGTATGATTGTGATTGTATGATTGTGATTGTATGATTGTGATTGTATGATTGTGATTGTATGATTGTGATTGTATGATTGTGATTGTATGATTGTGATTGTCTGATTGTGGTTGTGCGATTGTGATTGTACGATTGTGATTGTACGATTGTGATAGTATGATTGTGATTGTATGATTGTGATTGTATGATTGTGATGTATGATTGTAATTGTATGATTATGATTGTATGATTGTGATTGTATGATTGTGATTGTATGATTGAGATTGTATGATTGTGATTGTATGCTTGCGATTGTATGATTGTGATTGTGTGATTGTGATTCTTTGATTGTGATTGTATGATTGTGATTGTATGATTGTGATTGTCTGATTGTGGTTGTGCGATTGTGATTGTACGATTGTGATAGTATGATTGTGATTGTATGATTGTGATTGTATGATTGTGATGTATGATTGTAATTGTATGATTATGATTGTATGATTGTGATTGTATGATTGTGATTGTATGATTGAGATTGTATGATTGTGATTGTATGCTTGCGATTGTATGATTGTGATTGTGTGATTGTGATTCTTTGATTGTGATTGTATGATTGTGATTGTATGATTGTGATTGTATGATTGTGATTGTATGATTGTGATTATATGATTGTGATTGTATGGTTGTGATTGTATGATTGTGATAGTATGATTGTGATTATATGATTGTTATTGTGTGACTGTGATTGTATGATTGTGATTGTATGATTGTGATAGTATGATTGTGAAAGTATGATTGTGATTGTATGATTGTGATTGTATGATTGTGATTGTATGATTGTGATTGTATGATTGTGATTGTATGATTGTGATTGTATGATTGTGAAAGTATGATTGTGATTGTATGATTATGATTGTATGATTGTGGTTGTGCGATTGTGATTGTACGATTGTGATTGTACGATTGTGATTGTATGATTGTGATTGCATGATTATGATTGTATGATTGTGATTGCATGATTGTGATTGTATGATTGTGATTGCATGATTGTGAAAGTATGAATGTGATTGCATGATTGCGATTGTATGATTGTGATTGTATGATTGCGATTGTATGATTGCGATTGTATGATTGCGATTGTATGATTGCGATTGTATGATTGCGATTGTATGATTGTGATTGTATGATTGTGATTGTATGATTGTGATTGTATGATTGTGATTGTATGATTGTGAAAGTATGATTGTGATTGTATGAATATGATTGTATGATTGTGATTGCATGATTGTGATTGTATGATTGTGATTGCATGATTTTGAATGTATGATTGTGATTGAATGGTTGTGATTGTATGACTGTGATCGTATGATTGTGATTGTATGATTGTGATTGTATGATTGCGATAGTATGATTGTGATTGTATGATTGTGATTGTATGATTGTGATTGTATGATTGTGATGTATGATTGTAATTGTATGATTATGATTGTATGATTGTGATTGTATGATTGAGATTGTATGATTGTGATTGTATGCTTGCGATTGAATGATTGTGATTGTATGATTGTGATTATATGATTGTGATTGTATGATTGTATTTGGGAGATTGTATTTGGGATATTGTAATTGTATGATTGCGATTGTATGATTGTGATTGTATGATTGTGATTGTATGATTGTATTTGGGAGATTGTATTTGGGATATTGTAATTGTATGATTGCGATTGTATGATTGTGATTGTATGATTGTGATGTATGATTGTAATTGTATGATTATGATTGTATGATTGTGATTGTATGATTGTGATTGTATGATTGAGATTGTATGATTGTGATTGTATGCTTGCGATTGTATGATTGTGATTGTATGATTGTGATTCTTTGATTGTGATTGTATGATTGTGATTGTATGATTGTGATTGTATGATTGTGATTATATGATTGTGATTGTATGATTGTGATTGTATGATTGTGATAGTATGATTGTGATTATATGATTGTTATTGTATGACTGTGATTGTATGATTGTGATTATATGATTGTGATAGTATGATTGTGAAAGTATGATTGAGATTGTATGATTGTGATTGTATGATTGCGATTGTATGATTGCGATTGTATGATTGCGATTGTATGATTGCGATTGTATGATTGTGATTGTATGATTGTGATTGTATGATTGTGATTGTATGATTGTGATTGTATGATTGTGATTGTATGATTGTGATTGTATGATTGTGATTGTATGATTGTGATTGTATGATTGTATTTGGGAGATTGTATTTGGGATATTGTAATTGTATGATTGCGATTGTATGATTGTGATTGTATGATTGCGATTGTATGATTGTGATTGTATGATTGTATTTGGGAGATTGTATTTGGGAGATTGTATTTGGGAGATTGTATTTGGGAGATTGTATTTGGGAGATTGTAATTGTATGATTGCGATTGTATGATTGTGATTGTATGATTGCGATTGTATGATTGTGATTGTATGATTGTGATTGTATGATTGTAATTGTATGATTGCGATAGTATGATTGTGATTGTATGATTGTGATGTATGATTGTAATTGTATGATTATGATTGTATGATTGTGATTGTATGATTGAGATTGTATGATTGTGATGTATGATTGTAATTGTATGATTATGATTGTATGATTGTGATTGTATGATTGTGATTGTATGATTGAGATTGTATGATTGTGATTGTATGCTTGCGATTGTATGATTGTGATTGTATGATTGTGATTCTTTGATTGTGATTGTATGATTGTGATTGTATGATTGTGATTGTATGATTGTGATTGTATGACTGTGATAGTATGATTGTGATTATATGATTGTTATTGTATGACTGTGATTGTATGATTGTGATTGTATGATTGTGATAGTATGATTGAGAAAGTATGATTGTGATTGTATGATTGTGATTGTATGATTGTGATTGTATGATTGTGATTGTATGATGGCGATTGTATGATTGTGAATGTATGATTGTGATGTATGACTGTAATTGTATGATTATGATTGTATGATTGTGATTGTATGATTGAGATTGTATGATTGTGATTGTATGCTTGCGATTGTATGATTGTGATTGTATGATTGTGATTGTATGATTGTGATTGTATGATTGCGATTGTATGATTGTGAATGTATGATTGTGATGTATGACTGTAATTGTATGATTATGATTGTATGATTGTGATGTATGATTGTAATTGTATGATTATGATTGTATGATTGTGATTGTATGATTGTGATTGTATGATTGAGATTGTATGATTGTGATTGTATGCTTGCGATTGTATGATTGTGATTGTATGATTGTGATTCTTTGATTGTGATTGTATGATTGTGATTGTATGATTGTGATTGTATGATTGTGATTATATGATTGTGATTGTATGATTGTGATTGTATGATTGTGATTGTATGATTGTGATTGTATGATTGTGATAGTATGATTGTGATTATATGATTGTTATTGTATGACTGTGATTGTATGATTGTGATTGTATGATTGTGATAGTATGTTTGTGAAAGTATGATTGAGATTGTATGATTGTGATTGTATGATTGCGAATGTATGATTGCGATTGTATGATTGCGATTGTATGATTGCGATTGTATGATTGTGATTGTATGATTGTGATTGTATGATTGTGATTGTATGATTGTGATTGTATGATTGTGATTGTATGATTGTGATTGTATGATTGTGATTGTATGATTGTGATTGTATGATTGTATTTGGGAGATTGTATTTGGGATATTGTAATTGTATGATTGCGATTGTATGATTGTGATTGTATGATTGCGATTGTATGATTGTGATTGTATGATTGTATTTGGGAGATTGTATTTGGGAGATTGTATTTGGGAGATTGTATTTGGGAGATTGTATTTGGGAGATTGTATTTGGGAGATTGTAATTGTATGATTGCGATTGTATGATTGTGATTGTATGATTGCGATTGTATGATTGTGATTGTATGATTGTGATTGTATGATTGTGATTGTATGATTGCGATAGTATGATTGTGATTGTATGATTGTGATGTATGATTGTAATTGTATGATTATGATTGTATGATTGTGATTGTATGATTGAGATTGTATGGTTGTGATTGTATGCTTGCGATTGTATGATTGTGATTGTATGATTGTGATTGTATGACTGTATCTGGGAGATTGTATTTGGGATATTGTAATTGTATGATTGTGATTGTATGATTGTGATTGTATGATTGTGATTATATGATTGTGATTGTATGATTGTGATTGTATGATTGTGATAGTATGATTGTGATTATATGATTGTTATTGTATGACTGTGATTGTATGATTGTGATTGTATGATTGTGATAGTATGATTGTGATTATATGATTGTTATTGTATGACTGTGATTGTATGATTGTGATTGTATGATTGTGATAGTATGTTTGTGAAAGTATGATTGAGATTGTATGATTGTGATTGTATGATTGCGAATGTATGATTGCGATTGTATGATTGCGATTGTATGATTGCGATTGTATGATTGCGATTGTATGATTGCGATTGTATGATTGTGATTGTATGATTGTGATTGTATGATTGTGATTGTATGATTGTGATTGTATGATTGTGATTGTATGATTGTGAAAGTATGATTGTGATTGTATGAATATGATTGTATGATTGTGATTGCATGATTGTGATTGTATGATTGTGATTGCATGATTTTGAATGTATGATTGTGATTGAATGGTTGTGATTGTATGACTGTGATCGTATGATTGTGATTGTATGATTGTGATTGTATGATTGCGATAGTATGATTGTGATTGTATGATTGTGATTGTATGATTGTGATTGTATGATTGTGATGTATGATTGTAATTGTATGATTATGATTGTATGATTGTGATTGTATGATTGAGATTGTATGATTGTGATTGTATGCTTGCGATTGAATGATTGTGATTGTATGATTGTGATTGTATGATTGTGATTGTATGATTGTATTTGGGAGATTGTATTTGGGATATTGTAATTGTATGATTGCGATTGTATGATTGTGATTGTATGATTGTGATTGTATGATTGTATTTGGGAGATTGTATTTGGGATATTGTAATTGTATGATTGCGATTGTATGATTGTGATTGTATGATTGTGATGTATGATTGTAATTGTATGATTATGATTGTATGATTGTGATTGTATGATTGAGATTGTATGATTGTGATTGTATGCTTGCGATTGTATGATTGTGATTGTATGATTGTGATTCTTTGATTGTGATTGTATGATTGTGATTGTATGATTGTGATTGTATGATTGTGATTATATGATTGTGATTGTATGATTGTGATTGTATGATTGTGATAGTATGATTGTGATTATATGATTGTTATTGTATGACTGTGATTGTATGACTGTGATTGTATGATTGTGATTGTATGATTGTGATAGTATGATTGTGAAAGTATGATTGAGATTGTATGATTGCGATTGTATGATTGCGATTGTATGATTGCGATTGTATGATTGCGATTGTATGATTGCGATTGTATGATTGTGATTGTATGATTGTGATTGTATGATTGTGATTGTATGATTGTGATTGTATGATTGTGATTGTATGATTGTGATTGTATGATTGTGATTGTATGATTGTGATTGTATGATTGTATTTGGGAGATTGTATTTGGGACATTGTAATTGTATGATTGCGATTGTATGATTGTGATTGTATGATTGCGATTGTATGATTGTGATTGTATGATTGTATTTGGGAGATTGTATTTGGGAGATTGTATTTGGGAGATTGTATTTGGGAGATTGTATTTGGGAGATTGTATTTGGGAGATTGTATTTGGGAGATTGTAATTGTATGATTGCGATTGTATGATTGTGATTGTATGATTGCGATTGTATGATTGTGATTGTATGATTGTGATTGTATGATTGTAATTGTATGATTGCGATAGTATGATTGTGATTGTATGATTGCGATTGTATGATTGCGATTGTATGATTGCGATTGTATGATTGTGATTGTATGATTGTGATTGTATGATTGTGATTGTATGATTGTGATTGTATGATTGTGATTGTATGATTGTGATTGTATGATTGTGATTGTATGATTGTGATTGTATGATTGTATTTGGGAGATTGTATTTGGGACATTGTAATTGTATGATTGCGATTGTATGATTGTGATTGTATGATTGCGATTGTATGATTGTGATTGTATGATTGTATTTGGGAGATTGTATTTGGGAGATTGTATTTGGGAGATTGTATTTGGGAGATTGTATTTGGGAGATTGTATTTGGGAGATTGTAATTGTATGATTGCGATTGTATGATTGTGATTGTATGATTGTGATTCTTTGATTGTGATTGTATGATTGTGATTGTATGATTGTGATTGTATGATTGTGATTGTATGATTGTGATAGTATGATTGTGATTGTATGATTGTGATTGTATGATTGAGATTGTATGATTGTGATTGTATGCTTGCGATTGTATGATTGTGATTGTATGATTGTGATTGTATGATTGTGATTGTATGATTGCGATTGTATGATTGTGAATGTATGATTGTGATGTATGACTGTAATTGTATGATTATGATTGTATGATTGTGATGTATGATTGTAATTGTATGATTATGATTGTATGATTGTGATTGTATGATTGTGATTGTATGATTGAGATTGTATGATTGTGATTGTATGCTTGCGATTGTATGATTGTGATTGTATGATTGTGATTCTTTGATTGTGATTGTATGATTGTGATTGTATGATTGTGATTGTATGATTGTGATTATATGATTGTGATTGTATGATTGTGATTGTATGATTGTGATTGTATGATTGTGATAGTATGATTGTGATTATATGATTGTTATTGTATGACTGTGATTGTATGATTGTGATTGTATGATTGTGATAGTATGTTTGAGAAAGTATGATTGAGATTGTATGATTGTGATTGTATGATTGCGAATGTATGATTGCGATTGTATGATTGCGATTGTATGATTGCGATTGTATGATTGTGATTGTATGATTGGGATTGTATGATTGTGATTGTATGATTGTGATTGTATGATTGTGATTGTATGATTGTGATTGTATGATTGTGATTGTATGATTGTGATTGTATGATTGTATTTGGGAGATTGTATTTGGGATATTGTAATTGTATGATTGCGATTGTATGATTGTGATTGTATGATTGCGATTGTATGATTGTGATTGTATGATTGTATTTGGGAGATTGTATTTGGGAGATTGTATTTGGGAGATTGTATTTGGGAGATTGTATTTGGGAGATTGTAATTGTATGATTGCGATTGTATGATTGTGATTGTATGATTGCGATTGTATGATTGTGATTGTATGATTGTGATTGTATGATTGTGATTGTATGATTGCGATAGTATGATTGTGATTGTATGATTGTGATGTATGATTGTAATTGTATGATTATGATTGTATGATTGTGATTGTATGATTGAGATTGTATGGTTGTGATTGTATGCTTGCGATTGTATGATTGTGATTGTATGATTGTGATTGTATGACTGTATTTGGGAGATTGTATTTGGGATATTGTAATTGTATGATTGTGATTGTATGATTGTGATTGTATGATTGTGATTGTATGATTGTGATTGTATGATTGTGATTATATGATTGTGATTGTATGATTGTGATTGTATGATTGTGATAGTATGATTGTGATTATATGATTGTTATTGTATGACTGTGATTGTATGATTGTGATTGTATGATTGTGATAGTATGATTGTGAAAGTATGATTGAGATTGTATGATTGTGATTGTATGATTGCGATTGTATGATTGCGATTGTATGATTGCGATTGTATGATTGCGATTGTATGATTGTGATTGTATGATTCTGATTGTATGATTGTGATTGTATGATTGTGATTGTATGATTGTGATTGTATGATTGTGATTGTATGATTGTGATTGTATGATTGTGATTGTATGATTGTATTTGGGAGATTGTATTTGGGATATTGTAATTATATGATTGCGATTGTATGATTGTGATTGTATGATTGCGATTGTATGATTGTGATTGTATGATTGTATTTGGGAGATTGTATTTGGGAGATTGTATTTGGGAGATTGTATTTGGGAGATTGTATTTGGGAGATTGTAATTGTATGATTGCGATTGTATGATTGTGATTGTATGATTGCGATTGTATGATTGTGATTGCATGATTGTGATTGTATGATTGTAATTGTATGATTGCGATAGTATGATTGTGATTGTATGATTGTGATGTATGATTGTAATTGTATGATTATGATTGTATGATTGTGATTGTATGATTGAGATTGTATGATTGTGATGTATGATTGTAATTGTATGATTATGATTGTATGATTGTGATTGTATGATTGTGATTGTATGATTGAGATTGTATGATTGTGATTGTATGCTTGCGATTGTATGATTGTGATTGTATGATTGTGATTCTTTTATTGTGATTGTATGATTGTGATTGTATGATTGTGATTGTATGATTGTGATTGTATGATTGTGATAGTATGATTGTGATTATATGATTGTTATTGTATGACTGTGATTGTATGATTGTGATTGTATGATTGTGATAGTATGATTGAGAAAGTATGATTGTGATTATATGATTGTGATTGTATGATTGTGATTGTATGATTGTGATTGTATGATTGCGATTGTATGATTGTGAATGTATGATTGTGATGTATGACTGTAATTGTATGATTATGATTGTATGATTGTGATTGTATGATTGAGATTGTATGATTGTGATTGTATGCATGCGATTGTATGATTGTGATTGTATGATTGTGATTGTATGATTGTGATTGTATGATTGCGATTGTATGATTGTGAATGTATGATTGTGATGTATGACTGTAATTGTATGGTTATGATTGTATGATTGTGATGTATGATTGTAATTGTATGATTATGATTGTATGATTGTGATTGTATGATTGTGATTGTATGATTGAGATTGTATGATTGTGATTGTATGCTTGCGATTGTATGATTGTGATTGTATGATTGTGATTCTTTGATTGTGATTGTATGATTGTGATTGTATGATTGTGATTGTATGATTGTGATTATATGATTGTGATTGTATGATTGTGATTGTATGATTGTGATTGTATGATTGTGATAGTATGATTGTGATTATATGATTGTTATTGTATGACTGTGATTGTATGATTGTGATTGTATGATTGTGATAGTATGTTTGTGAAAGTATGATTGAGATTGTATGATTGTGATTGTATGATTGCGAATGTATGATTGCGATTGTATGATTGCGATTGTATGATTGCGATTGTATGATTGTGATTGTATGATTGTGATTGTATGATTGTGATTGTATGATTGTGATTGTATGATTGTGATTGTATGATTGTGATTGTATGATTGTGATTGTATGATTGTATTTGGGAGATTGTATTTGGGATATTGTAATTGTATGATTGCGATTGTATGATTGTGATTGTATGATTGCGATTGTATGATTGTGATTGTATGATTGTATTTGGGAGATTGTATTTGGGAGATTGTATTTGGGAGATTGTATTTGGGAGATTGTATTTGGGAGATTGTAATTGTATGATTGCGATTGTATGATTGTGATTGTATGATTGCGATTGTATGATTGTGATTGTATGATTGTGATTGTATGATTGTGATTGTATGATCGCGATAGTATGATTGTGATTGTATGATTGTGATGTATGATTGTAATTGTATGATTATGATTGTATGATTGTGATTGTATGATTGAGATTGTATGGTTGTGATTGTATGATTGTGATTGTATGCTTGCGATTGAATGATTGTGATTGTATGATTGTGATTGTATGATTGTGATTGTATGATTGTATTTGGGAGATTGTATTTGGGATATTGTAATTGTATGATTGCGATTGTATGATTGTGATTGTATGATTGTGATTGTATGATTGTGATTGTATGATTGTATTTGGGAGATTGTATTTGGGATATTGTAATTGTATGATTGCGATTGTATGATTCTGATTGTATGATTGTGATGTATGATTGTAATTGTATGATTATGATTGTATGATTGTGATTGTATGATTGTGATTGTATGATTGAGATTGTATGATTGTGATTGTATGCTTGCGATTGTATGATTGTGATTGTATGATTGTGATTCTTTGATTGTGATTGTATGATTGTGATTGTATGATTGTGATTGTATGATTGTGATTATATGATTGTGATTGTATGATTGTGATTGTATGATTGTGATAGTATGATTGTGATTATATGATTGTTATTGTATGACTGTGATTGTATGATTGTGATTGTATGATTGTGATAGTATGATTGTGAAAGTATGATTGAGATTGTATGATTGTGATTGTATGATTGCGATTGTATGATTGCGATTGTATGATTGCGATTGTATGATTGCGATTGTATGATTGCGATTGTATGATTGTGATTGTATGATTGTGATTGTATGATTGTGATTGTATGATTGTGATTGTATGATTGTGATTGTATGATTGCGATTGTATGATTGTGATTGTATGATTGTATTTGGGAGATTGTATTTGGGAGATTGTATTTGGGAGATCGTATTTGGGAGATTGTATTTGGGAGATTGTAATTGTATGATTGCGATTGTATGATTGTGATTGTATGATTGCGATTGTATGATTGTGATTGTATGATTGTGATTGTATGATTGTAATTGTATGATTGCGATAGTATGATTGTGATTGTATGATTGTGATGTATGATTGTAATTGTATGATTATGATTGTATGATTGTGATTGTATGATTGAGATTGTATGATTGTGATGTATGATTGTAATTGTATGATTATGATTGTATGATTGTGATTGTATGATTGTGATTGTATGATTGTGATTGTATGATTGAGATTGTATGATTGTGATTGTATGCTTGCGATTGTATGATTGTGATTGTATGATTGTGATTCTTTGATTGTGATTGTATGATTGTGATTGTATGATTGTGATTGTATGATTGTGATTGTATGATTGTGATAGTATGATTGTGATTATATGATTGTTATTGTATGACTGTGATTGTATGATTGTGATTGTATGATTGTGATAGTATGATTGAGAAAGTATGATTGTGATTGTATGATTGTGATTGTATGATTGTGATTGTATGATTGTGATTGTATGATTGCGATTGTATGATTGTGAATGTATGATTGTGATGTATGACTGTAATTGTATGATTATGATTGTATGATTGTGATTGTATGATTGAGATTGTATGATTGTGATTGTATGCTTGCGATTGTATGATTGTGATTGTATGATTGTGATTGTATGATTGTGATTGTATGATTGCGATTGTATGATTGTGAATGTATGATTGTGATTGTATGATTGTGATTGTATGATTGAGATTGTATGATTGTGATTGTATGCTTGCGATTGTATGATTGTGATTGTATGATTGTGATTCTTTGATTGTGATTGTATGATTGTGATTGTATGATTGTGATTGTATGATTTTGATTATATGATTGTGATTGTATGATTGTGATTGTATGATTGTGATTGTATGATTGTGATAGTATGATTGTGATTATATGATTGTTATTGTATGACTGTGATTGTATGATTGTGATTGTATGATTGTGATAGTATGTTTGTGAAAGTATGATTGAGATTGTATGATTGTGATTGTATGATTGCGATTGTATGATTGCGATTGTATGATTGCGATTTTATGATTGTGATTGTATGATTGTGATTGTATGATTGTGATTGTATGATTGTATTTGGGAGATTGTATTTGGGATATTGTAATTGTATGATTGCGATTGTATGATTGTGATTGTATGATTGCGATTGTATGGTTGTGATTGTATGATTGTATTTGGGAGATTGTATTTGGGAGATTGTATTTGGGAGATTGTATTTGGGAGATTGTATTTGGGAGATTGTATTTGGGAGATTGTATTTGGGAGATTGTATTTGGGAGATTGTAATTGTATGATTGCGATTGTATGATTGCGATTGTATGATTGTGATTGTATGATTGTGATTGTATGATTGTGATTGTATGATTGCGATTGTTTGATTGCGATTGTATGATTGCGATTGTATGATTGCGATTGTATGATTGTGATTGTATGATTGTGATTGTATGATTGTTATTGTATGATTGTGATTGTATGATTGTGATTGTATGATTGTGATTGTATGATTGTGAAAGTATGATTGTGATTGTATGAATATGATTGTATGATTGTGATTGCATGATTGTGATTGTATGATTGTGATTGTATGATTGTGATTGTATGATTGTGATTGTATGATTGTGATGTATGATTGTAATTGTATGATTATGATTGTATGATTGTGATTGTATGATTGAGATTGTATGATTGTGATTGTATGCTTGCGATTGAATGATTGTGATTGTATGATTGTGATTGTATGATTGTGATTGTATGATTGTGATTGTATGATTGAGATTGTATGATTGTGATTGTATGCTTGCGATTGTATGATTGTGATTGTATGATTGTGATTCTTTGATTGTGATTGTATGATTGTGATTGTATGATTGTGATTGTATGATTGTGATTGTATGATTGTGATTATATGATTGTGATTGTATGATTGTGATTGTATGATTGTGATAGTATGATTGTGATTATATGATTGTTATTGTATGACTGTGATTGTATGACTGTGATTGTATGATTGTGATTGTATGATTGTGATAGTATGATTGTGAAAGTATGATTGAGATTGTATGATTGCGATTGTATGATTGCGATTGTATGATTGCGATTGTATGATTGCGATTGTATGATTGCGATTGTATGATTGCGATTGTATGATTGCGATTGTATGATTGTGATTGTATGATTGTGATTGTATGATTGTGATTGTATGATTGTGATTGTATGATTGTGATTGTATGATTGTGATTGTATGATTGTGATTGTATGATTGAGATTGTATGATTGTGATGTATGATTGTAATTGTATGATTATGATTGTATGATTGTGATTGTATGATTGTGATTGTATGATTGAGATTGTATGATTGTGATTGTATGCTTGCGATTGTATGATTGTGATTGTATGATTGTGATTCTTTGATTGTGATTGTATGATTGTGATTGTATGATTGTGATTGTATGATTGTGATTGTATGATTGTGATTGTATGATTGTGATAGTATGATTGTGATTATATGATTGTTATTGTATGACTGTGATTGTATGATTGTGATTGTATGATTGTGATAGTATGATTGAGAAAGTATGATTGTGATTGTATGATTGTGATTGTATGATTGTGATTGTATGATTGTGATTGTATGATTGCGATTGTATGATTGTGAATGTATGATTGTGATGTATGACTGTAATTGTATGATTATGATTGTATGATTGTGATTGTATGATTGAGATTGTATGATTGTGATTGTATGCTTGCGATTGTATGATTGTGATTGTATGATTGTGATTGTATGATTGTGATTGTATGATTGCGATTGTATGATTGTGAATGTATGATTGTGATGTATGACTGTAATTGTATGATTATGATTGTATGATTGTGATGTATGATTGTAATTGTATGATTATGATTGTATGATTGTGATTGTATGATTGTGATTGTATGATTGAGATTGTATGATTGTGATTGTATGCTTGCGATTGTATGATTGTGATTGTATGATTGTGATTCTTTGATTGTGATTGTATGATTGTGATTGTATGATTGTGATTGTATGATTGTGATTATATGATTGTGATTGTATGATTGTGATTGTATGATTGTGATTGTATGATTGTGATAGTATGATTGTGATTATATGATTGTTATTGTATGACTGTGATTGTATGATTGTGATTGTATGATTGTGATAGTATGTTTGTGAAAGTATGATTGAGATTGTATGATTGTGATTGTATGATTGCGAATGTATGATTGCGATTGTACGATTGCGATTGTATGATTGCGATTGTATGATTGTGATTGTATGATTGTGATTGTATGATTGTGATTGTATGATTGTGATTGTATGATTGTGATTGTATGATTGTGATTGTATGATTGTGATTGTATGATTGTGATTGTATGATTGTATTTGGGAGATTGTATTTGGGATATTGTAATTGTATGATTGCGATTGTATGATTGTGATTGTATGATTGCGATTGTATGATTGTGATTGTATGATTGTATTTGGGAGATTGTATTTGGGAGATTGTATTTGGGAGATTGTATTTCGGAGATTGTATTTGGGAGATTGTAATTGTATGATTGCGATTGTATGATTGTGATTGTATGATTGCGATTGTATGATTGTGATTGTATGATTGTGATTGTATGATTGTGATTGTATGATTGCGATAGTATGATTGTGATTGTATGATTGTGATGTATGATTGTAATTGTATGATTATGATTGTATGATTGTGATTGTATGATTGAGATTGTATGGTTGTGATTGTATGCTTGCGATTGTATGATTGTGATTGTATGATTGTGATTGTATGACTGTATTTGGGAGATTGTATTTGGGATATTGTAATTGTATGATTGTGATTGTATGATTGTGATTGTATGATTGTGATTATATGATTGTGATTGTATGATTGTGATTGTATGATTGTGATAGTATGATTGTGATTATATGATTGTTATTGTATGACTGTGATTGTATGATTGTGATTGTATGATTGTGATAGTATGATTGTGAAAGTATGATTGAGATTGTATGATTGTGATTGTATGATTGCGATTGTATGATTGCGATTGTATGATTGCGATTGTATGATTGCGATTGTATGATTGTGATTGTATGATTCTGATTGTATGATTGTGATTGTATGATTGTGATAGTATGATTGTGATTATATGATTGTTATTGTATGACTGTGATTGTATGATTGTGATTGTATGATTGTGATAGTATGTTTGTGAAAGTATGATTGAGATTGTATGATTGTGATTGTATGATTGCGAATGTATGATTGCGATTGTACGATTGCGATTGTATGATTGCGATTGTATGATTGTGATTGTATGATTGTGATTGTATGATTGTGATTGTATGATTGTGATTGTATGATTGTGATTGTATGATTGTGATTGTATGATTGTGATTGTATGATTGTGATTGTATGATTGTATTTGGGAGATTGTATTTGGGATATTGTAATTGTATGATTGCGATTGTATGATTGTGATTGTATGATTGCGATTGTATGATTGTGATTGTATGATTGTATTTGGGAGATTGTATTTGGGAGATTGTATTTGGGAGATTGTATTTCGGAGATTGTATTTGGGAGATTGTAATTGTATGATTGCGATTGTATGATTGTGATTGTATGATTGCGATTGTATGATTGTGATTGTATGATTGTGATTGTATGATTGTGATTGTATGATTGCGATAGTATGATTGTGATTGTATGATTGTGATGTATGATTGTAATTGTATGATTATGATTGTATGATTGTGATTGTATGATTGAGATTGTATGGTTGTGATTGTATGCTTGCGATTGTATGATTGTGATTGTATGATTGTGATTGTATGACTGTATTTGGGAGATTGTATTTGGGATATTGTAATTGTATGATTGTGATTGTATGATTGTGATTGTATGATTGTGATTATATGATTGTGATTGTATGATTGTGATTGTATGATTGTGATAGTATGATTGTGATTATATGATTGTTATTGTATGACTGTGATTGTATGATTGTGATTGTATGATTGTGATAGTATGATTGTGAAAGTATGATTGAGATTGTATGATTGTGATTGTATGATTGCGATTGTATGATTGCGATTGTATGATTGCGATTGTATGATTGCGATTGTATGATTGTGATTGTATGATTCTGATTGTATGATTGTGATTGTATGATTGTGATTGTATGATTGTGATTGTATGATTGTGATTGTATGATTGTGATTGTATGATTGTGATTGTATGATTGTGATTGTATAATTGTATTTGGGAGATTGTATTTGGGATATTGTAATTGTATGATTGCGATTGTATGATTGTGATTGTATGATTGCGATTGTATGATTGTGATTGTATGATTGTATTTGGGAGATTGTATTTGGGAGATTGTATTTGGGAGATTGTATTTGGGAGATTGTATTTGGGAGATTGTAATTGTATGATTGCGATTGTATGATTGTGATTGTATGATTGCGATTGTATGATTGTGATTGCATGATTGTGATTGTATGATTGTAATTGTATGATTGCGATAGTATGATTGTGATTGTATGATTGTGATGTATGATTGTAATTGTATGATTATGATTGTATGATTGTGATTGTATGATTGAGATTGTATGATTGTGATGTATGCTTGTAATTGTATGATTATGATTGCATGATTGTGATTGTATGATTGTGATTGTATGATTGAGATTGTATGATTGTGATTGTATGCTTGCGATTGTATGATTGTGATTGTATGATTGTGATTCTTTGATTGTGATTGTATGATTGTGATTGTATGATTGTGATTGTATGATTGTGATTGTATGATTGTGATAGTATGATTGTGATTATATGATTGTTATTGTATGACTGTGATTGTATGATTGTGATTGTATGATTGTGATAGTATGATTGAGAAAGTATGATTGTGATTGTATGATTGTGATTGTATGATTGTGATTGTATGATTGTGATTGTATGATTGCGATTGTATGATTGTGAATGTATGATTGTGATGTATGACTGTAATTGTATGATTATGATTGTATGATTGTGATTGTATGATTGAGATTGTATGATTGTGATTGTATGCTTGCGATTGTATGATTGTGATTGTATGATTGTGATTGTATGATTGTGATTGTATGATTGCGATTGTATGATTGTGAATGTATGATTGTGATGTATGACTGTAATTGTATGATTATGATTGTATGATTGTGATGTATGATTGTAATTGTATGATTATGATTGTATGATTGTGATTGTATGATTGTGATTGTACGATTGAGATTGTATGATTGTGATTGTATGCTTGCGATTGTATGATTGTGATTGTATGATTGTGATTCTTTGATTGTGATTGTATGATTGTGATTGTATGATTGTGATTGTATGATTGTGATTATATGATTGTGATTGTATGATTGTGATTGTATGATTGTGATTGTATGATTGTGATAGTATGATTGTGATTATATGATTGTTATTGTATGACTGTGATTGTATGATTGTGATTGTATGATTGTGATAGTATGTTTGTGAAAGTATGATTGAGATTGTATGATTGTGATTGTATGATTGCGAATGTATGATTGCGATTGTATGATTGCGATTGTATGATTGCGATTGTATGATTGTGATTGTATGATTGTGATTGTATGATTGTGATTGTATGATTGTGATTGTATGATTGTGATTGTATGATTGTGATTGTATGATTGTGATTGTATGATTGTATTTGGGAGATTGTATTTGGGATATTGTAATTGTATGATTGCGATTGTATGATTGTGATTGTATGATTGCGATTGTATGATTGTGATTGTATGATTGTATTTGGGAGATTGTATTTGGGAGATTGTATTTGGGAGATTGTATTTGGGAGATTGTATTTGGGAGATTGTAATTGTATGATTGCGATTGTATGATTGTGATTGTATGATTGCGATTGTATGATTGTGATTGTATGATTGTGATTGTATGATTGTGATTGTATGATTGCGATAGTATGATTGTGATTGTATGATTGTGATGTATGATTGTAATTGTATGATTATGATTGTATGATTGTGATTGTATGATTGTGATTGTATGATTGAGATTGTATGATTGTGATTGTATGCTTGCGATTGTATGATTGTGATTGTATGATTGTGATTCTTTGATTGTGATTGTATGATTGTGATTGTATGATTGTGATTGTATGATTGTGATTGTATGATTGTGATTGTATGATTGTGATTGTATGATTGTGATAGTATGATTGAGATTATATGATTGTTATTGTATGACTGTGATTGTATGATTGTGATTGTATGATTGTGATAGTATGATTGAGAAAGTATGATTGTGATTGTATGATTGTGATTGTATGATTGTGATTGTATGATTGAGATTGTATGATTGTGATTGTATGCTTGCGATTGTATGATTGTGATTGTATGATTGTGATTCTTTGATTGTGATTGTATGATTGTGATTGTATGATTGTGATTGTATGATTGTGATTATATGATTGTGATTGTATGATTGTGATTGTATGATTGTGATTGTATGATTGTGATAGTATGATTGTGATTATATGATTGTTATTGTATGACTGTGATTGTATGATTGTGATTGTATGATTGTGATAGTATGTTTGTGAAAGTATGATTGAGATTGTATGATTGTGATTGTATGATTGCGAATGTATGATTGCGATTGTATGATTGCGATTGTATGATTGCGATTGTATGATTGTGATTGTATGATTGTGATTGTATGATTGTGATTGTATGATTGTGATTGTATGATTGTGATTGTATGATTGTGATTGTATGATTGTGATTGTATGATTGTATTTGGGAGATTGTATTTGGGATATTGTAATTGTATGATTGCGATTGTATGATTGTGATTGTATGATTGCGATTGTATGATTGTGATTGTATGATTGTATTTGGGAGATTGTATTTGGGAGATTGTATTTGGGAGATTGTATTTGGGAGATTGTAATTGTATGATTGCGATTGTATGATTGTGATTGTATGATTGCGATTGTATGATTGTGATTGTATGATTGTGATTGTATGATTGTGATTGTATGATTGCGATAGTATGATTGTGATTGTATGATTGTGATGTATGATTGTAATTGTATGATTATGATTGTATGATTGTGATTGTATGATTGAGATTGTATGGTTGTGATTGTATGCTTGCGATTGTATGATTGTGATTGTATGATTGTGATTGTATGATTGTGATGTATGATTGTAATTGTATGATTATGATTGTATGATTGTGATTGTATGATTGAGATTGTATGGTTGTGATTGTATGCTTGCGATTGTATGATTGTGATTGTATGATTGTGATTGTATGACTGTATTTGGGAGATTGTATTTGGGATATTGTAATTGTATGATTGCGATTGTATGATTGTGATTGTATGATTGTGATGTATGATTGTAATTGTATGATTATGATTGTATGATTGTGATTGTATGATTGTGATTGTATGATTGAGATTGTATGATTGTGATTGTATGCTTGCGATTGTATGATTGTGATTGTATGATTGTGATTCTTTGATTGTGATTGTATGATTGTGATTGTATGATTGTGATTGTATGATTGTGATTGTATGATTGTGATTGTATGATTGTGATAGTATGATTGAGATTATATGATTGTTATTGTATGACTGTGATTGTATGATTGTGATTGTATGATTGTGATAGTATGATTGAGAAAGTATGATTGTGATTGTATGATTGTGATTGTATGATTGTGATTGTATGATTGTGATTGTATGATTGTGATTGTATGATTGTGATTGTCTGATTGTGGTTGTGCGATTGTGATTGTACGATTGTGATTGTACGATTGTGATAGTATGATTGTGATTGTATGATTGTGATTGTATGATTGTGATTGTATGATTGTGATTGTATGATTGTGATTGTATGGTTGTGATTGTTTGATTGTATTTGGGAGATTGTATTTGGGAAATTGTAATTGTATGATTGCGATTGTATGATTGTGATTGTATGATTGCGATTGTATGATTGTGAATGTATGATTGTGATGTATGACTGTAATTGTATGATTATGATTGTATGATTGTGATTGTATGATTGAGATTGTATGATTGTGATTGTATGCTTGCGATTGTATGATTGTGATTGTATGATTGTGATTGTATGATTGTGATTGTATGATTGTGATTGTATGATTATGATTGTATGATTGTGATTGTATGATTGCGATTGTATAATTGCGATTGTATGATTGTGATTGTATGATTGTGATTGTATGATTGTGATTGTATGATTGTGATTGTATGATTGTGATTGTATGATTGTGATTGTATGATTGTGAAAGTATGATTGTGATTGTATGATTATGATTGTATGATTGTGATTGTATGATTGTGATTGTATGATTGTATTTGGGAGATTGTATTTGGGAGATTGTAATTGTATGATTGCGATTGTATGATTGTGATTGTATGATTGCGATTGTATGATTGTGATTGTATGATTGTGATGTATGGTTGTAATTGTATGATTATGATTCTATGATTGTAATTGTATGATTGCGATTGTATGATTGTGATTGTATGATTGTATTTGGGAGATTGTATTTGGGAGATTGTATTTGGGAGATTGTATTTGGGAGATTGTATTTGGGAGATTGTAATTGTATGATTGCGATTGTATGATTGTGATTGTATGATTGCGATTGTATGATTGTGATTGCATGATTGTGATTGTATGATTGTAATTGTATGATTGCGATAGTATGATTGTGATTGTATGATTGTGATGTATGATTGTAATTGTATGATTATGATTGTATGATTGTGATTGTATGATTGAGATTGTATGATTGTGATGTATGCTTGTAATTGTATGATTATGATTGCATGATTGTGATTGTATGATTGTGATTGTATGATTGAGATTGTATGATTGTGATTGTATGCTTGCGATTGTATGATTGTGATTGTATGATTGTGATTCTTTGATTGTGATTGTATGATTGTGATTGTATGATTGTGATTGTATGATTGTGATTGTATGATTGTGATAGTATGATTGTGATTATATGATTGTTATTGTATGACTGTGATTGTATGATTGTGATTGTATGATTGTGATAGTATGATTGAGAAAGTATGATTGTGATTGTATGATTGTGATTGTATGATTGTGATTGTATGATTGTGATTGTATGATTGCGATTGTATGATTGTGAATGTATGATTGTGATGTATGACTGTAATTGTATGATTATGATTGTATGATTGTGATTGTATGATTGAGATTGTATGATTGTGATTGTATGCTTGCGATTGTATGATTGTGATTGTATGATTGTGATTGTATGATTGTGATTGTATGATTGCGATTGTATGATTGTGAATGTATGATTGTGATGTATGACTGTAATTGTATGATTATGATTGTATGATTGTGATGTATGATTGTAATTGTATGATTATGATTGTATGATTGTGATTGTATGATTGTGATTGTACGATTGAGATTGTATGATTGTGATTGTATGCTTGCGATTGTATGATTGTGATTGTATGATTGTGATTCTTTGATTGTGATTGTATGATTGTGATTGTATGATTGTGATTGTATGATTGTGATTATATGATTGTGATTGTATGATTGTGATTGTATGATTGTGATTGTATGATTGTGATAGTATGATTGTGATTATATGATTGTTATTGTATGACTGTGATTGTATGATTGTGATTGTATGATTGTGATAGTATGTTTGTGAAAGTAGGATTGAGATTGTATGATTGTGATTGTATGATTGCGAATGTATGATTGCGATTGTATGATTGCGATTGTATGATTGCGATTGTATGATTGTGATTGTATGATTGTGATTGTATGATTGTGATTGTATGATTGTGATTGTATGATTGTGATTGTATGATTGTGATTGTATGATTGTGATTGTATGATTGTATTTGGGAGATTGTATTTGGGATATTGTAATTGTATGATTGCGATTGTATGATTGTGATTGTATGATTGCGATTGTATGATTGTGATTGTATGATTGTATTTGGGAGATTGTATTTGGGAGATTGTATTTGGGAGATTGTATTTGGGAGATTGTATTTGGGAGATTGTAATTGTATGATTGCGATTGTATGATTGTGATTGTATGATTGCGATTGTATGATTGTGATTGTATGATTGTGATTGTATGATTGTGATTGTATGATTGCGATAGTATGATTGTGATTGTATGATTGTGATGTATGATTGTAATTGTATGATTATGATTGTATGATTGTGATTGTATGATTGTGATTGTATGATTGAGATTGTATGATTGTGATTGTATGCTTGCGATTGTATGATTGTGATTGTATGATTGTGATTCTTTGATTGTGATTGTATGATTGTGATTGTATGATTGTGATTGTATGATTGTGATTGTATGATTGTGATTGTATGATTGTGATTGTATGATTGTGATAGTATGATTGAGATTATATGATTGTTATTGTATGACTGTGATTGTATGATTGTGATTGTATGATTGTGATAGTATGATTGAGAAAGTATGATTGTGATTGTATGATTGTGATTGTATGATTGTGATTGTATGATTGAGATTGTATGATTGTGATTGTATGCTTGCGATTGTATGATTGTGATTGTATGATTGTGATTCTTTGATTGTGATTGTATGATTGTGATTGTATGATTGTGATTGTATGATTGTGATTATATGATTGTGATTGTATGATTGTGATTGTATGATTGTGATTGTATGATTGTGATTGTATGATTGTGATAGTATGATTGTGATTATATGATTGTTATTGTATGACTGTGATTGTATGATTGTGATTGTATGATTGTGATAGTATGTTTGTGAAAGTATGATTGAGATTGTATGATTGTGATTGTATGATTGCGAATGTATGATTGCGATTGTATGATTGCGATTGTATGATTGCGATTGTATGATTGTGATTGTATGATTGTGATTGTATGATTGTGATTGTATGATTGTGATTGTATGATTGTGATTGTATGATTGTGATTGTATGATTGTGATTGTATGATTGTATTTGGGAGATTGTATTTGGGATATTGTAATTGTATGATTGCGATTGTATGATTGTGATTGTATGATTGCGATTGTATGATTGTGATTGTATGATTGTATTTGGGAGATTGTATTTGGGAGATTGTATTTGGGAGATTGTATTTGGGAGATTGTAATTGTATGATTGCGATTGTATGATTGTGATTGTATGATTGCGATTGTATGATTGTGATTGTATGATTGTGATTGTATGATTGTGATTGTATGATTGCGATAGTATGATTGTGATTGTATGATTGTGATGTATGATTGTAATTGTATGATTATGATTGTATGATTGTGATTGTATGATTGAGATTGTATGGTTGTGATTGTATGCTTGCGATTGTATGATTGTGATTGTATGATTGTGATTGTATGATTGTGATGTATGATTGTAATTGTATGATTATGATTGTATGATTGTGATTGTATGATTGAGATTGTATGGTTGTGATTGTATGCTTGCGATTGTATGATTGTGATTGTATGATTGTGATTGTATGACTGTATTTGGGAGATTGTATTTGGGATATTGTAATTGTATGATTGCGATTGTATGATTGTGATTGTATGATTGTGATGTATGATTGTAATTGTATGATTATGATTGTATGATTGTGATTGTATGATTGTGATTGTATGATTGAGATTGTATGATTGTGATTGTATGCTTGCGATTGTATGATTGTGATTGTATGATTGTGATTCTTTGATTGTGATTGTATGATTGTGATTGTATGATTGTGATTGTATGATTGTGATTGTATGATTGTGATTGTATGATTGTGATAGTATGATTGAGATTATATGATTGTTATTGTATGACTGTGATTGTATGATTGTGATTGTATGATTGTGATAGTATGATTGAGAAAGTATGATTGTGATTGTATGATTGTGATTGTATGATTGTGATTGTATGATTGTGATTGTATGATTGTGATTGTATGATTGTGATTGTCTGATTGTGGTTGTGCGATTGTGATTGTACGATTGTGATTGTACGATTGTGATAGTATGATTGTGATTGTATGATTGTGATTGTATGATTGTGATTGTATGATTGTGATTGTATGATTGTGATTGTATGGTTGTGATTGTTTGATTGTATTTGGGAGATTGTATTTGGGAAATTGTAATTGTATGATTGCGATTGTATGATTGTGATTGTATGATTGCGATTGTATGATTGTGAATGTATGATTGTGATGTATGACTGTAATTGTATGATTATGATTGTATGATTGTGATTGTATGATTGAGATTGTATGATTGTGATTGTATGCTTGCGATTGTATGATTGTGATTGTATGATTGTGATTGTATGATTGTGATTGTATGATTGTGATTGTATGATTATGATTGTATGATTGTGATTGTATGATTGCGATTGTATAATTGCGATTGTATGATTGTGATTGTATGATTGTGATTGTATGATTGTGATTGTATGATTGTGATTGTATGATTGTGATTGTATGATTGTGATTGTATGATTGTGAAAGTATGATTGTGATTGTATGATTATGATTGTATGATTGTGATTGTATGATTGTGATTGTATGATTGTATTTGGGAGATTGTATTTGGGAGATTGTAATTGTATGATTGCGATTGTATGATTGTGATTGTATGATTGCGATTGTATGATTGTGATTGTATGATTGTGATGTATGGTTGTAATTGTATGATTATGATTCTATGATTGTAATTGTATGATTGAGATTGTATGATTGTGATTGTATGATTGCGATTGTATGATTGTGATTGTATGATTGCGATTGTATGATTGTGATTGTATGATTGTGATGTATGATTGTAATTGTATGATTATGATTGTATGATTGTGATTGTATGATTGAGATTGTATGATTGTGATTGTATGATTGCGATTGTATGATTGTGATTGTATGAAGGTGATTGTATGATTGCGATTGTATGATTGTGATTGTATGATTGTGATTGTATGATTGTGATTGTATGATTGTGATTGTATGATTGTGATTGTGTGATTGTGATTGTATGATTGTGAAATTATGATTGTGATTGTATGATTGTGATTGTATGATTGTGATTGTATGATTGTGACTGTATGAGTGTGATTGTCTGATTGTGGTTGTATGATTGTGAAAGTATGATTGTGATTGTATGAATATGATTGTATGATTGTGATTGCATGATTGTGATTGTATGATTGTGATTGCATGATTTTGAATGTATGATTGTGATTGAATGGTTGTGATTGTATGACTGTGATCGTATGATTGTGATTGTATGATTGTGATTGTATGATTGCGATAGTATGATTGTGATTGTATGATTGTGATTGTATGATTGTGATTGTATGATTGTGATTGTATGATTGTGATGTATGATTGTAATTGTATGATTATGATTGTATGATTGTGATTGTATGATTGAGATTGTATGATTGTGATTGTATGCTTGCGATTGAATGATTGTGATTGTATGATTGTGATTGTATGATTGTGATTGTATGATTGTATTTGGGAGATTGTATTTGGGATATTGTAATTGTATGATTGCGATTGTATGATTGTGATTGTATGATTGTGATTGTATGATTGTATTTGGGAGATTGTATTTGGGAGATTGTATTTGGGATATTGTAATTGTATGATTGCGATTGTATGATTCTGATTGTATGATTGTGATGTATGATTGTAATTGTATGATTATGATTGTATGATTGTGATTGTATGATTGTGATTGTATGATTGCGATTGTATGATTGTGATTGTATGATTGCGATTGTATGATTATGATTGTATGATTGTGATTCTTTGATTGTAATTGTATGATTGCGATAGTATGATTGTGATTGTATGATTGTGATGTATGATTGTAATTGTATGATTATGATTGTATGATTGTGATTGTATGATTGAGATTGTATGATTGTGATGTATGATTGTAATTGTATGATTATGATTGTATGATTGTGATTGTATGATTGTGATTGTATGATTGAGATTGTATGATTGTGATTGTATGCTTGCGATTGTATGATTGTGATTGTATGATTGTGATTCTTTGATTGTGATTGTATGATTGTGATTGTATGATTGTGATTGTATGATTGTGATTGTATGATTGTGATAGTATGATTGTGATTATATGATTGTTATTGTATGACTGTGATTGTATGATTGTGATTGTATGATTGTGATAGTATGATTGAGAAAGTATGATTGTGATTGTATGATTGTGATTGTATGATTGTGATTGTATGATTGTGATTGTATGATTGTGATTGTATGATTGTGATTGTATGATTGCGATTGTATGATTGTGAATGTATGATTGTGATGTATGACTGTAATTGTATGATTATGATTGTATGATTGTGATTGTATGATTGAGATTGTATGATTGTGATTGTATGCTTGCGATTGTATGATTGTGATTGTATGATTGTGATTGTATGATTGTGATTGTATGATTGCGATTGTATGATTGTGAATGTATGATTGTGATGTATGACTGTAATTGTATGATTATGATTGTATGATTGTGATGTATGATTGTAATTGTATGATTATGATTGTATGATTGTGATTGTATGATTGTGATTGTATGATTGAGATTGTATGATTGTGATTGTATGCTTGCGATTGTATGATTGTGATTGTATGATTGTGATTCTTTGATTGTGATTGTATGATTGTGATTGTATGATTGTGATTGTATGATTTTGATTATATGATTGTGATTGTATGATTGTGATTGTATGATTGTGATTGTATGATTGTGATAGTATGATTGTGATTATATGATTGTTATTGTATGACTGTGATTGTATGATTGTGATTGTATGATTGTGATAGTGTGTTTGTGAAAGTATGATTGAGATTGTATGATTGTGATTGTATGATTGCGATTGTATGATTGCGATTGTATGATTGCGATTGTATGATTGCGATTTTATGATTGCGATTGTATGATTGTGATTGTATGATTGTGATTGTATGATTGTGATTGTATGATTGTGATTGTATGATTGTGATTGTATGATTGTGATTGTATGATTGTATTTGGGAGATTGTATTTGGGATATTGTAATTGTATGATTGCGATTGTATGATTGTGATTGTATGATTGCGATTGTATGATTGTGATTGTATGATTGTATTTGGGAGATTGTATTTGGGAGATTGTATTTGGGAGATTGTATTTGGGAGATTGTATTTGGGAGATTGTATTTGGGAGATTGTAATTGTATGATTGCGATTGTATGATTGTGATTGTATGATTGCGATTGTATGATTGTGATTGTATGATTGTGATTGTATGATTGTGATTGTATGATTGCGATAGTATGATTGTGATTGTATGATTGTGATGTATGATTGTAATTGTATGATTATGATTGTATGATTGTGATTGTATGATTGAGATTGTATGGTTGTGATTGTATGCTTGCGATTGTATGATTGTGATTGTATGATTGTGGTTGTATGACTGTATTTGGGAGATTGTATTTGGGATATTGTAATTGTATGATTGCGATTGTATGATTGTGATTGTATGATTGTGATGTATGATTGTAATTGCATGATTATGATTGTATGATTGTGATTGTATGATTGTGATTGTATGATTGAGATTGTATGATTGTGATTGTATGCTTGCGATTTTATGATTGTGATTGTATGATTGTGATTCTTTGATTGTGATTGTATGATTGTGATTGTATGATTGTGATTGTATGATTGTGATTGTATGATTGTGATTGTATGATTGTGATAGTATGATTGTGATTATATGATTGTTATTGTATGACTGTGATTGTATGATTGTGATTGTATGATTGTGATAGTATGATTGAGAAAGTATGATTGTGATTGTATGATTGTGATTGTATGATTGTGATTGTATGATTGTGATTGTATGATTGTGATTGTATGATTGTGATTGTCTGATTGTGGTTGTGCGATTGTGATTGTACGATTGTGATTGTACGATTGTGATAGTATGATTGTGATTGTATGATTGTGATTGTATGATTGTGATTGTATGATTGTGATTGTATGATTGTGATTGTATGATTGTGATTGTATGATTGTGATTGTTTGATTGTATTTGGGGGATTGTATTTGGGAAATTGTAATTGTATGATTGCGATTGTATGATTGTGATTGTATGATTGCGATTGTATGATTGTGAATGTATGATTGTGATGTATGACTGTAATTGTATGATTATGATTGTATGATTGTGATTGTATGATTGAGATTGTATGATTGTGATTGTATGCTTGCGATTGTATGATTGTGATTGTATGATTGTGATTGTATGATTGTGATTGTATGATTGTGATTGTATGATTATGATTGTATGATTGTGATTGTATGATTGCGATTGTATAATTGCGATTGTATGATTGTGATTGTATGATTGTGATTGTATGATTGTGATTGTATGATTGTGATTGTATGATTGTGATTGTATGATTGTGATTGTATGATTGTGAAAGTATGATTGTGATTGTATGATTATGATTGTATGATTGTGATTGTATGATTGTGATTGTATGATTGTGATTGTATGATTGTATTTGGGAGATTGTATTTGGGAGATTGTAATTGTATGATTGCGATTGTATGATTGTGATTGTATGATTGCGATTGTATGATTGTGATTGTATGATTGTGATGTATGGTTGTAATTGTATGATTATGATTCTATGATTGTAATTGTATGATTGAGATTGTATGATTGTGATTGTATGATTGCGATTGTATGATTGTGATTGTATGATTGCGATTGTATGATTGTGATTGTATGATTGTGATGTATGATTGTAATTGTATGATTATGATTGTATGATTGTGATTGTATGATTGAGATTGTATGATTGTGATTGTATGATTGCGATTGTATGATTGTGATTGTATGAAGGTGATTGTATGATTGCGATTGTATGATTGTGATTGTATGATTGTGATTGTATGATTGTGATTGTATGATTGTGATTGTATGATTGTGATTGTATGATTGTGATTGTGTGATTGTGATTGTATGATTGTGAAATTATGATTGTGATTGTATGATTGTGATTGTATGATTGTGATTGTATGATTGTGACTGTATGAGTGTGATTGTCTGATTGTGGTTGTATGATTGTGAAAGTATGATTGTGATTGTATGAATATGATTGTATGATTGTGATTGCATGATTGTGATTGTATGATTGTGATTGCATGATTTTGAATGTATGATTGTGATTGAATGGTTGTGATTGTATGACTGTGATCGTATGATTGTGATTGTATGATTGTGATTGTATGATTGCGATAGTATGATTGTGATTGTATGATTGTGATTGTATGATTGTGATTGTATGATTGTGATGTATGATTGTAATTGTATGATTATGATTGTATGATTGTGATTGTATGATTGAGATTGTATGATTGTGATTGTATGCTTGCGATTGAATGATTGTGATTGTATGATTGTGATTGTATGATTGTGATTGTATGATTGTATTTGGGAGATTGTATTTGGGATATTGTAATTGTATGATTGCGATTGTATGATTGTGATTGTATGATTGTGATTGTATGATTGTATTTGGGAGATTGTATTTGGGATATTGTAATTGTATGATTGCGATTGTATGATTGTGATTGTATGATTGTGATGTATGATTGTAATTGTATGATTATGATTGTATGATTGTGATTGTATGATTGTGATTGTATGATTGAGATTGTATGATTGTGATTGTATGCTTGCGATTGTATGATTGTGATTGTATGATTGTGATACTTTGATTGTGATTGTATGATTGTGATTGTATGATTGTGATTATATGATTGTGATTGTATGATTGTGATTGTATGATTGTGATAGTATGATTGTGATTATATGATTGTTATTGTATGACTGTGATTGTATGATTGTGATTGTATGTTTGTGATAGTATGATTGTGAAAGTATGATTGAGATTGTATGATTGTGATTGTATGATTGCGATTGTATGATTGCGATTGTATGATTGCGGTTGTATGATTGCGATTGTATGATTGCGATTGTATGATTGTGATTGTATGATTGTGATTGTATGATTGTGATGTATGATTGTAATTGTATGATTATGATTGTATGATTGAGATTGTATGATTGTGATTGTATGCTTGCGATTGAATGATTGTGATTGTATGATTGTGATTGTATGATTGTGATTGTATGATTGTATTTGGGAGATTGTATTTGGGATATTGTAATTGTATGATTGCGATTGTATGATTGTGATTGTATGATTGTGATTGTATGATTGTATTTGGGAGATTGTATTTGGGATATTGTAATTGTATGATTGCGATTGTATGATTGTGATTGTATGATTGTGATGTATGATTGTAATTGTATGATTATGATTGTATGATTGTGATTGTATGATTGTGATTGTATGATTGAGATTGTATGATTGTGATTGTATGCTTGCGATTGTATGATTGTGATTGTATGATTGTGATTGTATGATTGTGATTATATGATTGTGATTGTATGATTGTGATTGTATGATTGTGATAGTATGATTGTGATTATATGATTGTTATTGTATGACTGTGATTGTATGATTGTGATTGTATGATTGTGATAGTATGATTGTGAAAGTATGATTGAGATTGTATGATTGCGATTGTATGATTGCGATTGTATGATTGCGATTGTATGATTGCGATTGTATGATTGCGATTGTATGATTGCGATTGTATGATTGTGATTGTATGATTGTGATTGTATGATTGTGATTGTATGATTGTGATTGTATGATTGTGATTGTATGATTGTGATTGTATGATTGCGATTGTATGATTGTGATTGTATGATTGTATTTGGGAGATTGTATTTGGGAGATTGTATTTGGGAGATTGTATTTGGGAGATTGTATTTGGGAGATTGTAATTGTATGATTGCGATTGTATGATTGTGATTGTATGATTGCGATTGTATGATTGTGATTGTATGATTGTGATTGTATGATTGTAATTGTATGATTGCGATAGTATGATTGTGATTGTATGATTGTGATGTATGATTGTAATTGTATGATTATGATTGTATGATTGTGATTGTATGATTGAGATTGTATGATTGTGATGTATGATTGTAGTTGTATGATTATGATTGTATGATTGTGATTGTATGATTGTGATTGTATGATTGAGATTGTATGATTGTGATTGTATGCTTGCGATTGTATGATTGTGATTGTATGATTGTGATTCTTTGATTGTGTTTGTATGATTGTGATTGTATGATTGTGATTGTATGATTGTGATAGTATGATTGTGATTATATGATTGTTATTGTATGACTGTGATTGTATGATTGTGATTGTATGATTGTGATACTATGATTGAGAAAGTATGATTGTGATTGTATGATTGTGATTGTATGATTGTGATTGTATGATTGTGATTGTATGATTGCGATTGTATGATTGTGAATGTATGATTGTGATGTATGACTGTAATTGTATGATTATGATTGTATGATTGTGATTGTATGATTGAGATTGTATGATTGTGATTGTATGCTTGCGATTGTATGATTGTGATTGTATGATTGTGATTGTATGATTGTGATTGTATGATTGCGATTGTATGATTGTGAATGTATGATTGTGATGTATGACTGTAATTGTATGATTATGATTGTATGATTGTGATGTATGATTGTAATTGTATGATTATGATTGTATGATTGTGATTGTATGATTGTGATTGTATGATTGAGATTGTATGATTGTGATTGTATGCTTGCGATTGTATGATTGTGATTGTATGATTGTGATTCTTTGATTGTGATTGTATGATTGTGATTGTATGATTGTGATTGTATGATTGTGATTATATGATTGTGATTGTATGATTGTGATTGTATGATTGTGATTGTATGATTGTGATAGTATGATTGTGATTATATGATTGTTATTGTATGACTGTGATTGTATGATTGTGATTGTATGATTGTGATAGTATGTTTGTGAAAGTATGATTGAGATTGTATGATTGTGATTGTATGATTGCGATTGTATGATTGCGATTGTATGATTGCGATTGTATGATTGCGATTGTATGATTGCGATTGTATGATTGCGATTGTATGATTGTGATTGTATGATTGTGATTGTATGATTGTGATTGTATGATTGTGATTGTATGATTGTGATTGTATGATTGTGATTGTATGATTGTATTTGGGAGATTGTATTTGGGATATTGTAATTGTATGATTGCGATTGTATGATTGTGATTGTATGATTGCGATTGTATGATTGTGATTGTATGATTGTATTTGGGAGATTGTATTTGGGAGATTGTATTTGGGAGATTGTATTTGGGAGATTGTATTTGGGAGATTGTAATTGTATGATTGCGATTGTATGATTGTGATTGTATGATTGCGATTGTATGATTGTGATTGTATGATTGTGATTGTATGATTGTGATTGTATGATTGCGATAGTATGATTGTGATTGTATGATTGTGATGTATGATTGTAATTGTATGATTATGATTGTATGATTGTGATTGTATGATTGAGATTGTATGGTTGTGATTGTATGCTTGCGATTGTATGATTGTGATTGTATGATTGTGATTGTATGACTGTATTTGGGAGATTGTATTTGGGATATTGTAATTGTATGATTGCGATTGTATGATTGTGATTGTATGATTGTGATGTATGATTGTAATTGTATGATTATGATTGTATGATTGTGATTGTATGATTGTGATTGTATGATTGAGATTGTATGATTGTGATTGTATGCTTGCGATTGTATGATTGTGATTGTATGATTGTGATTCTTTGATTGTGATTGTATGATTGTGATTGTATGATTGTGATTGTATGATTGTGATTGTATGATTGTGATTGTATGATTGTGATTGTATGATTGTGATAGTATGATTGTGATTATATGATTGTTATTGTATGACTGTGATTGTATGATTGTGATTGTATGATTGTGATAGTATGATTGAGAAAGTATGATTGTGATTGTATGATTGTGATTGTATGATTGTGATTGTATGATTGTGATTGTATGATTGTGATTGTATGATTGTGATTGTCTGATTGTGGTTGTGCGATTGTGATTGTACGATTGTGATTGTACGATTGTGATAGTATGATTGTGATTGTATGATTGTGATTGTATGATTGTGATTGTATGATTGTGATTGTATGATTGTGATTGTATGATTGTGATTGTTTGATTGTATTTGGGAGATTGTATTTGGGAAATTGTAATTGTATGATTGCGATTGTATGATTGTGATTGTATGATTGCGATTGTATGATTGTGAATGTATGATTGTGATGTATGACTGTAATTGTATGATTATGATTGTATGATTGTGATTGTATGATTGAGATTGTATGATTGTGATTGTATGCTTGCGATTGTATGATTGTGATTGTATGATTGTGATTGTATGATTGTGATTGTATGATTGTGATTGTATGATTATGATTGTATGATTGTGATTGTATGATTGCGATTGTATAATTGCGATTGTATGATTGTGATTGTATGATTGTGATTGTATGATTGTGATTGTATGATTGTGATTGTATGATTGTGATTGTATGATTGTGATTGTATGATTGTGAAAGTATGATTGTGATTGTATGATTATGATTGTATGATTGTGATTGTATGATTGTGATTGTATGATTGTATTTGGGAGATTGTATTTGGGAGATTGTAATTGTATGATTGCGATTGTATGATTGTGATTGTATGATTGCGATTGTATGATTGTGATTGTATGATTGTGATGTATGGTTGTAATTGTATGATTATGATTCTATGATTGTAATTGTATGATTGAGATTGTATGATTGTGATTGTATGATTGCGATTGTATGATTGTGATTGTATGATTGCGATTGTATGATTGTGATTGTATGATTGTGATGTATGATTGTAATTGTATGATTATGATTGTATGATTGTGATTGTATGATTGAGATTGTATGATTGTGATTGTATGATTGCGATTGTATGATTGTGATTGTATGAAGGTGATTGTATGATTGCGATTGTATGATTGTGATTGTATGATTGTGATTGTATGATTGTGATTGTATGATTGTGATTGTATGATTGTGATTGTATGATTGTGATTGTGTGATTGTCATTGTGTGATTGTGAAATTATGATTGTGATTATATGATTGTGATTCTATGATTGTGATTGTATGATTGTGACTGTATGAGTGTGATTGTCTGATTGTGGTTGTGCGATTGTGATTGTACGATTGTGAATGTACGATTGTGATTGTATGATTGTGATTGTATGAATATGATTGTATGATTGTGATTGCATGATTGTGATTGTATGATTGTGATTGCATGATTTTGAATGTATGATTGTGATTGAATGGTTGTGATTGTATGATTGTGATCGTATGACTGTGATTGTATGATTGTGATTTTATGATTGCGATAGTATGATTGTGATTGTATGATTGTGATTGTATGATTGTGATGTATGATTGTAATTGTATGATTATGATTGTATGATTGTGATTGTATGATTGCGATTGCATGATTGTGATTGTATGCTTGCGATTGTATGATTGTGATTGTATGATTGTGATTGTATGATTGTATTTGGGAGATTGTATTTGGGATATTGTAATTGTAGGATTGCGATTGTATGATTGTGATTGTATGATTGTGATGTATGATTGTAATTGTATGATTATGATTGTATGATTGTGATTGTATGATTGTGATTGTATGATTGAGATTGTATGATTGTGATTGTATGCTTGCGATTGTATGATTGTGATTGTGTGATTGTGATTCTTTGATTGTGATTGTATGATTGTGATTGTATGATTGTGATTGTATGATTGTGATTGTATGATTGTGATTGTATGATTGTGATTATATGATTGTGATTGTATGGTTGTGATTGTATGATTGTGATAGTATGATTGTGATTATATGATTGTTATTGTGTGACTGTGATTGTATGATTGTGATTGTATGATTGTGATAGTATGATTGTGAAAGTATGATTGTGATTGTATGATTGTGATTGTATGATTGTGATTGTATGATTGTGATTGTATGAATGTGATTGTGTGATTGTGATTGTATGATTGTATTTGGGAGATTGTATTTGGGATATTGTAATTGTATGATTGCGATTGTATGATTGTGATTGTATGATTGTGATTGTATGATTGTGATTGTATGATTGTATTTGGGAGATTGTATTTGGGATATTGTAATTGTATGATTGCGATTGTATGATTGCGATTGTATGATTGTGATTGTATGATTGTGTATGTATGATTGTGATTGTATGATTGTATTTGGGAGATTGTATTTGGGATATTGTAATTGTATGATTGCGATTGTATGATTGTGATTGTATGATTGTGATGTATGATTGTAATTGTATGATTATGATTGTATGATTGTGATTGTATGATTGTGATGGTATGATTGTGATTGTATGATTGCGATCGTATGATTGTGATTGTATGATTATGATTGTATGATTGTGATTGTACGATTGCGATTGTATGATTGTGATTGTATGATTAAGTTTGTATTTTTGTGATTTTATGATTGTGATTGTATGATTGTGATTGTATGATTGTGATTGTATGATTGCGATTGTATGAATGCGATTGTATGATTGTGATTGCATAATTGTGATTGTATGATTGTGATTGTATGATTGTGATTGTCTGTTTGTGGTTGTATGATTGTGATTGTATGATTGAGATTGTATGATTGTGATTGTATGATTGCGATTGTATAATTGCGATTGTATGATTGTGATTGTATGATTGTGATTGTATGATTGTGATTGTATGATTGTGATTGTATGATTGTGATTGTATGATTGTGATTGTATGATTGTGAAAGTATGATTGTGATTGTATGATTATGATTGTATGATTGTGATTGTATGATTGTGATTGTATGATTGTATTTGGGAGATTGTATTTGGGAGATTGTAATTGTATGATTGCGATTGTATGATTGTGATTGTATGATTGCGATTGTATGATTGTGATTGTATGATTGTGATGTATGGTTGTAATTGTATGATTATGATTCTATGATTGTAATTGTATGATTGAGATTGTATGATTGTGATTGTATGATTGCGATTGTATGATTGTGATTGTATGATTGCGATTGTATGATTGTGATTGTATGATTATGATGTATGATTGTAATTGTTTGATTATGATTGTATGATTGTGATTGTATGATTGAGATTGTATGATTGTGATTGTATGATTGCGATTGTATGATTGTGATTGTATGAAGGTGATTGTATGATTGCGATTGTATTATTGTGATTGTATGATTGTGATTGTATGATTGTGATTGTATGATTGTGATTGTATGATTGTGATTGTATGATTGTGATTGTATGATTGTGATTGTATGATTGTGAAATTATGATTGTGATTGTATGATTGTGATTGTATGATTGTGATTGTATGATTGTGATTGTATGATTGTAACTGTATGAGTGTGATTGTCTGATTGTGGTTGTGCGATTGTGATTGTACGATTGTGAATGTACGATTGTGATTGTATGATTGTGATTGTATGAATATGATTGTATGATTGTGATTGCATGATTGTGATTGTATGATTGTGATTGCATGATTTTGAATGTATGATTGTGATTGAATGGTTGTGATTGTATGATTGTGATCGTATGATTGTGATTGTATGATTGTGATTCTATGATTGCGATAGTATGATTGTGATTGTATGATTGTGATTGTATGATTGTGATGTATGATTGTAATTGTATGATTATGATTGTATGATTGTGATTGTATGATTGCGATTGTATGATTGTGATTGTATGCTTGCGATTGTATGATTGTGATTGTATGATTGTGATTGTATGATTGTATTTGGGAGATTGTATTTGGGATATTGTAATTGTATGATTGCGATTGTATGATTGTGATTGTATGATTGTGATGTATGATTGTAATTGTATGATTATGATTGTATGATTGTGATTGTATGATTGTGATTGTATGATTATGATTGTATGATTGTGGTTGTGCGATTGTGATTGTACGATTGTGATTGTACGATTGTGATTGTATGATTGTGATTGCATGATTATGATTGTATGATTGTGATTGCATGATTGTGATTGTATGATTGTGATTGCATGATTGTGAATGTATGAATGTGATTGCATGATTGCGATTGTATGATTGTGATTGTATGATTGCGATTGTATGATTGCGATTGTATGATTGCGATTGTATGATTGTGATTGTATGATTGTGATTGTATGATTGTGATTGTATGATTGTGATTGTATGATTGTGATGTATGATTGTAATTGTATGATTATGATTGTATGATTGTGATTGTATGATTGAGATTGTATGATTGTGATGTATGATTGTAATTGTATGATTATGATTGTATGATTGTGATTGTATGATTGTGATTGTATGATTGAGATTGTATGATTGTGATTGTATGCTTGCGATTGTATGATTGTGATTGTATGATTGTGATTCTTTGATTGTGATTGTATGATTGTGATTGTATGATTGTGATTGTATGATTGTGATTGTATGATTGTGATAGTATGATTGTGATTATATGATTGTTATTGTATGACTGTGATTGTATGATTGTGATTGTATGATTGTGATAGTATGATTGAGAAAGTATGATTGTGATTGTATGATTGTGATTGTATGATTGTGATTGTATGATTGTGATTGTATGATTGCGATTGTATGATTGTGAATGTATGATTGTGATGTATGACTGTAATTGTATGATTATGATTGTATGATTGTGATTGTATGATTGAGATTGTATGATTGTGATTGTATGCTTGCGATTGTATGATTGTGATTGTATGATTGTGATTGTATGATTGTGATTGTATGATTGCGATTGTATGATTGTGAATGTATGATTGTGATGTATGACTGTAATTGTATGATTATGATTGTATGATTGTGATGTATGATTGTAATTGTATGATTATGATTGTATGATTGTGATTGTATGATTGTGATTGTACGATTGAGATTGTATGATTGTGATTGTATGCTTGCGATTGTATGATTGTGATTGTATGATTGTGATTCTTTGATTGTGATTGTATGATTGTGATTGTATGATTGTGATTGTATGATTGTGATTATATGATTGTGATTGTATGATTGTGATTGTATGATTGTGATTGTATGATTGTGATAGTATGATTGTGATTATATGATTGTTATTGTATGACTGTGATTGTATGATTGTGATTGTATGATTGTGATAGTATGATTGAGAAAGTATGATTGTGATTGTATGATTGTGATTGTATGATTGTGATTGTATGATTGAGATTGTATGATTGTGATTGTATGCTTGCGATTGTATGATTGTGATTGTATGATTGTGATTCTTTGATTGTGATTGTATGATTGTGATTGTATGATTGTGATTGTATGATTGCGATTGTATGATTGTGAATGTATGATTGTGATGTATGACTGTAATTGTATGATTATGATTGTATGATTGTGATTGTATGATTGAGATTGTATGATTGTGATTGTATGCTTGCGATTGTATGATTGTGATTGTATGATTGTGATTGTATGATTGTGATTGTATGATTGCGATTGTATGATTGTGAATGTATGATTGTGATGTATGACTGTAATTGTATGATGATGATTGTATGATTGTGATGTATGATTGTAATTGTGTGATTATGATTGTATGATTGTGATTGTATGATTGTGATTGTACGATTGAGATTGTATGATTGTGATTGTATGCTTGCGATTGTATGATTGTGATTGTATGATTTTGATTCTTTGATTGTGATTGTATGATTGTGATTGTATGATTGTGATTGTATGATTGTGATTATATGATTGTGATTGTGTGATTGTGATTGTATGATTGTGATTGTATGATTGTGATTGTATGATTGTGATTGTATGATTGTGATTGTATGATTGTGATTGTATGATTGTATTTGGGAGATTGTATTTGGGATATTGTAATTGTATGATTGCGATTGTATGATTGTGATTGTATGATTGCGATTGTATGATTGTGATTGTATGATTGTATTTGGGAGATTGTATTTGGGAGATTGTATTTGGGAGATTGTATTTGGGAGATTGTATTTGGGAGATTGTAATTGTATGATTGCGATTGTATGATTGTGATTGTATGATTGCGATTGTATGATTGTGATTGTATGATTGTGATTGTATGATTGTGATTGTATGATTGCGATAGTATGATTGTGATTGTATGATTGTGATGTATGATTGTAATTGTATGATTATGATTGTATGATTGTGATTGTATGATTGAGATTGTATGGTTGTGATTGTATGCTTGCGATTGTATGATTGTGATTGTATGATTGTGATTGTATGACTGTATTTGGGAGATTGTATTTGGGATATTGTAATTGTATGATTGCGATTGTATGATTGTGATTGTATGATTGTGATGTATGATTGTAATTGTATGATTATGATTGTATGATTGTGATTGTATGATTGTGATTGTATGATTGAGATTGTATGATTGTGATTGTATGCTTGCGATTGTATGATTGTGATTGTATGATTGTGATTCTTTGATTGTGATTGTATGATTGTGATTGTATGATTGTGATTGTATGATTGTGATTGTATGATTGTGATTGTATGATTGTGATTGTATGATTGTGATAGTATGATTGAGATTATATGATTGTTATTGTATGACTGTGATTGTATGATTGTGATTGTATGATTGTGATAGTATGATTGAGAAAGTATGATTGTGATTGTATGATTGTGATTGTATGATTGTGATTGTATGATTGAGATTGTATGATTGTGATTGTATGCTTGCGATTGTATGATTGTGATTGTATGATTGTGATTCTTTGATTGTGATTGTATGATTGTGATTGTATGATTGTGATTGTATGATTGTGATTATATGATTGTGATTGTATGATTGTGATTGTATGATTGTGATTGTATGATTGTGATAGTATGATTGTGATTATATGATTGTTATTGTATGACTGTGATTGTATGATTGTGATTGTATGATTGTGATAGTATGTTTGTGAAAGTATGATTGAGATTGTATGATTGTGATTGTATGATTGCGAATGTATGATTGCGATTGTATGATTGTGATTGTATGATTGTGATTGTATGATTGTGATTGTATGATTGTGATTGTATGATTGTGATTGTATGATTGTATTTGGGAGATTGTATTTGGGATATTGTAATTGTATGATTGCGATTGTATGATTGTGATTGTATGATTGCGATTGTATGATTGTGATTGTATGATTGTATTTGGGAGATTGTATTTGGGAGATTGTATTTGGGAGATTGTATTTGGGAGATTGTAATTGTATGATTGCGATTGTATGATTGTGATTGTATGATTGCGATTGTATGATTGTGATTGTATGATTGTGATTGTATGATTGTGATTGTATGATTGCGATAGTATGATTGTGATTGTATGATTGTGATGTATGATTGTAATTGTATGATTATGATTGTATGATTGTGATTGTATGATTGAGATTGTATGGTTGTGATTGTATGCTTGCGATTGTATGATTGTGATTGTATGATTGTGATTGTATGACTGTATTTGGGAGATTGTATTTGGGATATTGTAATTGTATGATTGCGATTGTATGATTGTGATTGTATGATTGTGATGTATGATTGTAATTGTATGATTATGATTGTATGATTGTGATTGTATGATTGTGATTGTATGATTGAGATTGTATGATTGTGATTGTATGCTTGCGATTGTATGATTGTGATTGTATGATTGTGATTCTTTGATTGTGATTGTATGATTGTGATTGTATGATTGTGATTGTATGATTGTGATTGTATGATTGTGATTGTATGATTGTGATAGTATGATTGAGATTATATGATTGTTATTGTATGACTGTGATTGTATGATTGTGATTGTATGATTGTGATAGTATGATTGAGAAAGTATGATTGTGATTGTATGATTGTGATTGTATGATTGTGATTGTATGATTGTGATTGTATGATTGTGATTGTATGATTGTGATTGTCTGATTGTGGTTGTGCGATTGTGATTGTACGATTGTGATTGTACGATTGTGATAGTATGATTGTGATTGTATGATTGTGATTGTATGATTGTGATTGTATGATTGTGATTGTATGATTGTGATTGTATGGTTGTGATTGTTTGATTGTATTTGGGAGATTGTATTTGGGAAATTGTAATTGTATGATTGCGATTGTATGATTGTGATTGTATGATTGCGATTGTATGATTGTGAATGTATGATTGTGATGTATGACTGTAATTGTATGATTATGATTGTATGATTGTGATTGTATGATTGAGATTGTATGATTGTGATTGTATGCTTGCGATTGTATGATTGTGATTGTATGATTGTGATTGTATGATTGTGATTGTATGATTGTGATTGTATGATTATGATTGTATGATTGTGATTGTATGATTGCGATTGTATAATTGCGATTGTATGATTGTGATTGTATGATTGTGATTGTATGATTGTGATTGTATGATTGTGATTGTATGATTGTGATTGTATGATTGTGATTGTATGATTGTGAAAGTATGATTGTGATTGTATGATTATGATTGTATGATTGTGATTGTATGATTGTGATTGTATGATTGTATTTGGGAGATTGTATTTGGGAGATTGTAATTGTATGATTGCGATTGTATGATTGTGATTGTATGATTGCGATTGTATGATTGTGATTGTATGATTGTGATGTATGGTTGTAATTGTATGATTATGATTCTATGATTGTAATTGTATGATTGAGATTGTATGATTGTGATTGTATGATTGCGATTGTATGATTGTGATTGTATGATTGCGATTGTATGATTGTGATTGTATGATTGTGATGTATGATTGTAATTGTATGATTATGATTGTATGATTGTGATTGTATGATTGAGATTGTATGATTGTGATTGTATGATTGCGATTGTATGATTGTGATTGTATGAAGGTGATTGTATGATTGCGATTGTATGATTGTGATTGTATGATTGTGATTGTATGATTGTGATTGTATGATTGTGATTGTATGATTGTGATTGTGTGATTGTGATTGTATGATTGTGAAATTATGATTGTGATTGTATGATTGTGATTGTATGATTGTGATTGTATGATTGTGACTGTATGAGTGTGATTGTCTGATTGTGGTTGTATGATTGTGAAAGTATGATTGTGATTGTATGAATATGATTGTATGATTGTGATTGCATGATTGTGATTGTATGATTGTGATTGCATGATTTTGAATGTATGATTGTGATTGAATGGTTGTGATTGTATGACTGTGATCGTATGATTGTGATTGTATGATTGTGATTGTATGATTGCGATAGTATGATTGTGATTGTATGATTGTGATTGTATGATTGTGATTGTATGATTGTGATTGTATGATTGTGATGTATGATTGTAATTGTATGATTATGATTGTATGATTGTGATTGTATGATTGAGATTGTATGATTGTGATTGTATGCTTGCGATTGAATGATTGTGATTGTATGATTGTGATTGTATGATTGTGATTGTATGATTGTATTTGGGAGATTGTATTTGGGATATTGTAATTGTATGATTGCGATTGTATGATTGTGATTGTATGATTGTGATTGTATGATTGTATTTGGGAGATTGTATTTGGGATATTGTAATTGTATGATTGCGATTGTATGATTCTGATTGTATGATTGTGATGTATGATTGTAATTGTATGATTATGATTGTATGATTGTGATTGTATGATTGTGATTGTATGATTGAGATTGTATGATTGTGATTGTATGCTTGCGATTGTATGATTATGATTGTATGATTGTGATTCTTTGATTGTGATTGTATGATTGCGATTGTATGATTGCGATTGTATGATTGCGATTGTATGATTGTGATTGTATGATTGTGATTGTATGATTGTGATTGTATGATTGTGATTGTATGATTGTGATTGTATGATTGTGATTGTATGATTGCGATTGTATGATTGTGATTGTATGATTGTATTTGGGAGATTGTATTTGGGAGATTGTATTTGGGAGATTGTATTTGGGAGATTGTAATTGTATGATTGCGATTGTATGATTGTGATTGTATGATTGCGATTGTATGATTGTGATTGTATGATTGTGATTGTATGATTGTAATTGTATGATTGCGATAGTATGATTGTGATTGTATGATTGTGATGTATGATTGTAATTGTATGATTATGATTGTATGATTGTGATTGTATGATTGAGATTGTATGATTGTGATGTATGATTGTAATTGTATGATTATGATTGTATGATTGTGATTGTATGATTGTGATTGTATGATTGAGATTGTATGATTGTGATTGTATGCTTGCGATTGTATGATTGTGATTGTATGATTGTGATTCTTTGATTGTGATTGTATGATTGTGATTGTATGATTGTGATTGTATGATTGTGATTGTATGATTGTGATTGTATGATTGTGATAGTATGATTGTGATTATATGATTGTTATTGTATGACTGTGATTGTATGATTGTGATTGTATGATTGTGATAGTATGATTGAGAAAGTATGATTGTGATTGTATGATTGTGATTGTATGATTGTGATTGTATGATTGTGATTGTATGATTGTGATTGTATGATTGTGATTGTATGATTGCGATTGTATGATTGTGAATGTATGATTGTGATGTATGACTGTAATTGTATGATTATGATTGTATGATTGTGATTGTATGATTGAGATTGTATGATTGTGATTGTATGCTTGCGATTGTATGATTGTGATTGTATGATTGTGATTGTATGATTGTGATTGTATGATTGCGATTGTATGATTGTGAATGTATGATTGTGATGTATGACTGTAATTGTATGATTATGATTGTATGATTGTGATGTATGATTGTAATTGTATGATTATGATTGTATGATTGTGATTGTATGATTGTGATTGTATGATTGAGATTGTATGATTGTGATTGTATGCTTGCGATTGTATGATTGTGATTGTATGATTGTGATTCTTTGATTGTGATTGTATGATTGTGATTGTATGATTGTGATTGTATGATTTTGATTATATGATTGTGATTGTATGATTGTGATTGTATGATTGTGATTGTATGATTGTGATAGTATGATTGTGATTATATGATTGTTATTGTATGACTGTGATTGTATGATTGTGATTGTATGATTGTGATAGTATGTTTGTGAAAGTATGATTGAGATTGTATGATTGTGATTGTATGATTGCGATTGTATGATTGCGATTGTATGATTGCGATTGTATGATTGCGATTTTATGATTGCGATTGTATGATTGTGATTGTATGATTGTGATTGTATGATTGTGATTGTATGATTGTGATTGTATGATTGTGATTGTATGATTGTGATTGTATGATTGTATTTGGGAGATTGTATTTGGGATATTGTAGTTGTATGATTGCGATTGTATGATTGTGATTGTATGATTGCGATTGTATGATTGTGATTGTATGATTGTATTTGGGAGATTGTATTTGGGAGATTGTATTTGGGAGATTGTATTTGGGAGATTGTATTTGGGAGATTGTATTTGGGAGATTGTATTTGGGAGATTGTAATTGTATGATTGCGATTGTATGATTGTGATTGTATGATTGCGATTGTATGATTGTGATTGTATGATTGTGATTGTATGATTGTGATTGTATGATTGCGATAGTATGATTGTGATTGTATGATTGTGATGTATGATTGTAATTGTATGATTATGATTGTATGATTGTGATTGTATGATTGAGATTGTATGGTTGTGATTGTATGCTTGCGATTGTATGATTGTGATTGTATGATTGTGATTGTATGACTGTATTTGGGAGATTGTATTTGGGATATTGTAATTGTATGATTGCGATTGTATGATTGTGATTGTATGATTGTGATGTATGATTGTAATTGCATGATTATGATTGTATGATTGTGATTGTATGATTGTGATTGTATGATTGAGATTGTATGATTGTGATTGTATGCTTGCGATTGTATGATTGTGATTGTATGATTGTGATTCTTTGATTGTGATTGTATGATTGTGATTGTATGATTGTGATTGTATGATTGTGATTGTATGATTGTGATTGTATGATTGTGATAGTATGATTGTGATTATATGATTGTTATTGTATGACTGTGATTGTATGATTGTGATTGTATGATTGTGATAGTATGATTGAGAAAGTATGATGGTGATTGTATGATTGTGATTGTATGATTGTGATTGTATGATTGTGATTGTATGATTGTGATTGTATGATTGTGATTGTCTGATTGTGGTTGTGCGATTGTGATTGTACGATTGTGATTGTACGATTGTGATAGTATGATTGTGATTGTATGATTGTGATTGTATGATTGTGATTGTATGATTGTGATTGTATGATTGTGATTGTATGATTGTGATTGTATGATTGTGATTGTTTGATTGTATTTGGGGGATTGTATTTGGGAAATTGTAATTGTATGATTGCGATTGTATGATTGTGATTGTATGATTGCGATTGTATGATTGTGAATGTATGATTGTGATGTATGACTGTAATTGTATGATTATGATTGTATGATTGTGATTGTATGATTGAGATTGTATGATTGTGATTGTATGCTTGCGATTGTATGATTGTGATTGTATGATTGTGATTGTATGATTGTGATTGTATGATTGTGATTGTATGATTATGATTGTATGATTGTGATTGTATGATTGCGATTGTATAATTGCGATTGTATGATTGTGATTGTATGATTGTGATTGTATGATTGTGATTGTATGATTGTGATTGTATGATTGTGATTGTATGATTGTGATTGTATGATTGTGAAAGTATGATTGTGATTGTATGATTATGATTGTATGATTGTGATTGTATGATTGTGATTGTATGATTGTGATTGTATGATTGTATTTGGGAGATTGTATTTGGGAGATTGTAATTGTATGATTGCGATTGTATGATTGTGATTGTATGATTGCGATTGTATGATTGTGATTGTATGATTGTGATGTATGGTTGTAATTGTATGATTATGATTCTATGATTGTAATTGTATGATTGAGATTGTATGATTGTGATTGTATGATTGCGATTGTATGATTGTGATTGTATGATTGCGATTGTATGATTGTGATTGTATGATTGTGATGTATGATTGTAATTGTATGATTATGATTGTATGATTGTGATTGTATGATTGAGATTGTATGATTGTGATTGTATGATTGCGATTGTATGATTGTGATTGTATGAAGGTGATTGTATGATTGCGATTGTATGATTGTGATTGTATGATTGTGATTGTATGATTGTGATTGTATGATTGTGATTGTATGATTGTGATTGTATGATTGTGATCGTGTGATTGTGATTGTATGATTGTGAAATTATGATTGTGATTGTATGATTGTGATTGTATGATTGTGATTGTATGATTGTGACTGTATGAGTGTGATTGTCTGATTGTGGTTGTATGATTGTGAAAGTATGATTGTGATTGTATGAATATGATTGTATGATTGTGATTGCATGATTGTGATTGTATGATTGTGATTGCATGATTTTGAATGTATGATTGTGATTGAATGGTTGTGATTGTATGACTGTGATCGTATGATTGTGATTGTATGATTGTGATTGTATGATTGCGATAGTATGATTGTGATTGTATGATTGTGATTGTATGATTGTGATTGTATGATTGTGATGTATGATTGTAATTGTATGATTATGATTGTATGATTGTGATTGTATGATTGAGATTGTATGATTGTGATTGTATGCTTGCGATTGAATGATTGTGATTGTATGATTGTGATTGTATGATTGTGATTGTATGATTGTATTTGGGAGATTGTATTTGGGATATTGTAATTGTATGATTGCGATTGTATGATTGTGATTGTATGATTGTGATTGTATGATTGTATTTGGGAGATTGTATTTGGGATATTGTAATTGTATGATTGCGATTGTATGATTGTGATTGTATGATTGTGATGTATGATTGTAATTGTATGATTATGATTGTATGATTGTGATTGTATGATTGTGATTGTATGATTGAGATTGTATGATTGTGATTGTATGCTTGCGATTGTATGATTGTGATTGTATGATTGTGATACTTTGATTGTGATTGTATGATTGTGATTGTATGATTGTGATTATATGATTGTGATTGTATGATTGTGATTGTATGATTGTGATAGTATGATTGTGATTATATGATTGTTATTGTATGACTGTGATTGTATGATTGTGATTGTATGTTTGTGATAGTATGATTGTGAAAGTATGATTGAGATTGTATGATTGTGATTGTATGATTGCGATTGTATGATTGCGATTGTATGATTGCGATTGTATGATTGCGATTGTATGATTGCGATTGTATGATTGTGATTGTATGATTGTGATTGTATGATTGTGATGTATGATTGTAATTGTATGATTATGATTGTATGATTGTGATTGTATGATTGAGATTGTATGATTGTGATTGTATGCTTGCGATTGAATGATTGTGATTGTATGATTGTGATTGTATGATTGTGATTGTATGATTGTATTTGGGAGATTGTATTTGGGATATTGTAATTGTATGATTGCGATTGTATGATTGTGATTGTATGATTGTGATTGTATGATTGTATTTGGGAGATTGTATTTGGGATATTGTAATTGTATGATTGCGATTGTATGATTGTGATTGTATGATTGTGATGTATGATTGTAATTGTATGATTATGATTGTATGATTGTGATTGTATGATTGTGATTGTATGATTGAGATTGTATGATTGTGATTGTATGCTTGCGATTGTATGATTGTGATTGTATGATTGTGATACTTTGATTGTGATTGTATGATTGTGATTGTATGATTGTGATTATATGATTGTGATTGTATGATTGTGATTGTATGATTGTGATAGTATGATTGTGATTATATGATTGTTATTGTATGACTGTGATTGTATGATTGTGATTGTATGATTGTGATAGTATGATTGTGAAAGTATGATTGAGATTGTATGATTGTGATTGTATGATTGCGATTGTATGATTGCGATTGTATGATTGCGATTGTATGATTGCGATTGTATGATTGCGATTGTATGATTGCGATTGTATGATTGTGATTGTATGATTGTGATTGTATGATTGTGATTGTATGATTGTGATTGTATGATTGTGATTGTATGATTGTGATTGTATGATTGCGATTGTATGATTGTGATTGTATGATTGTATTTGGGAGATTGTATTTGGGAGATTGTATTTGGGAGATTGTATTTGGGAGATTGTAATTGTATGATTGCGATTGTATGATTGTGATTGTATGATTGCGATTGTATGATTGTGATTGTATGATTGTGATTGTATGATTGTAATTGTATGATTGCGATAGTATGATTGTGATTGTATGATTGTGATGTATGATTGTAATTGTATGATTATGATTGTATGATTGTGATTGTATGATTGAGATTGTATGATTGTGATGTATGATTGTAGTTGTATGATTATGATTGTATGATTGTGATTGTGTGATTGTGATTGTATGATTGAGATTGTATGATTGTGATTGTATGCTTGCGATTGTATGATTGTGATTGTATGATTGTGATTCTTTGATTGTGTTTGTATGATTGTGATTGTATGATTGTGATTGTATGATTGTGATTGTATGATTGTGATAGTATGATTGTGATTATATGATTGTTATTGTATGACTGTGATTGTATGATTGTGATTGTATGATTGTGATAGTATGATTGAGAAAGTATGATTGTGATTGTATGATTGTGATTGTATGATTGTGATTGTATGATTGTGATTGTATGATTGCGATTGTATGATTGTGAATGTATGATTGTGATGTATGACTGTAATTGTATGATTATGATTGTATGATTGTGATTGTATGATTGAGATTGTATGATTGTGATTGTATGCTTGCGATTGTATGATTGTGATTGTATGATTGTGATTGTATGATTGTGATTGTATGATTGTGATTGTATGATTGTGATTGTATGATTGTGATTGTATGATTGTGATTGTATGATTGTGATTGTATGATTGTGATTGTATGATTGTATTTGGGAGATTGTATTTGGGATATTGTAATTGTATGATTGCGATTGTATGATTGTGATTGTATGATTGCGATTGTATGATTGTGATTGTATGATTGTATTTGGGAGATTGTATTTGGGAGATTGTATTTGGGAGATTGTATTTGGGAGATTGTATTTGGGAGATTGTAATTGTATGATTGCGATTGTATGATTGTGATTGTATGATTGCGATTGTATGATTGTGATTGTATGATTGTGATTGTATGATTGTGATTGTATGATTGCGATAGTATGATTGTGATTGTATGATTGTGATGTATGATTGTAATTGTATGATTATGATTGTATGATTGTGATTGTATGATTGAGATTGTATGGTTGTGATTGTATGCTTGCGATTGTATGATTGTGATTGTATGATTGTGATTGTATGACTGTATTTGGGAGATTGTATTTGGGATATTGTAATTGTATGATTGCGATTGTATGATTGTGATTGTATGATTGTGATGTATGATTGTAATTGTATGATTATGATTGTATGATTGTGATTGTATGATTGTGATTGTATGATTGAGATTGTATGATTGTGATTGTATGCTTGCGATTGTATGATTGTGATTGTATGATTGTGATTCTTTGATTGTGATTGTATGATTGTGATTGTATGATTGTGATTGTATGATTGTGATTGTATGATTGTGATTGTATGATTGTGATTGTATGATTGTGATAGTATGATTGTGATTATATGATTGTTATTGTATGACTGTGATTGTATGATTGTGATTGTATGATTGTGATAGTATGATTGAGAAAGTATGATTGTGATTGTATGATTGTGATTGTATGATTGTGATTGTATGATTGTGATTGTATGATTGTGATTGTATGATTGTGATTGTCTGATTGTGGTTGTGCGATTGTGATTGTACGATTGTGATTGTACGATTGTGATAGTATGATTGTGATTGTATGATTGTGATTGTATGATTGTGATTGTATGATTGTGATTGTATGATTGTGATTGTATGATTGTGATTGTTTGATTGTATTTGGGAGATTGTATTTGGGAAATTGTAATTGTATGATTGCGATTGTATGATTGTGATTGTATGATTGCGATTGTATGATTGTGAATGTATGATTGTGATGTATGACTGTAATTGTATGATTATGATTGTATGATTGTGATTGTATGATTGAGATTGTATGATTGTGATTGTATGCTTGCGATTGTATGATTGTGATTGTATGATTGTGATTGTATGATTGTGATTGTATGATTGTGATTGTATGATTATGATTGTATGATTGTGATTGTATGATTGCGATTGTATAATTGCGATTGTATGATTGTGATTGTATGATTGTGATTGTATGATTGTGATTGTATGATTGTGATTGTATGATTGTGATTGTATGATTGTGATTGTATGATTGTGAAAGTATGATTGTGATTGTATGATTATGATTGTATGATTGTGATTGTATGATTGTGATTGTATGATTGTATTTGGGAGATTGTATTTGGGAGATTGTAATTGTATGATTGCGATTGTATGATTGTGATTGTATGATTGCGATTGTATGATTGTGATTGTATGATTGTGATGTATGGTTGTAATTGTATGATTATGATTCTATGATTGTAATTGTATGATTGAGATTGTATGATTGTGATTGTATGATTGCGATTGTATGATTGTGATTGTATGATTGCGATTGTATGATTGTGATTGTATGATTGTGATGTATGATTGTAATTGTATGATTATGATTGTATGATTGTGATTGTATGATTGAGATTGTATGATTGTGATTGTATGATTGCGATTGTATGATTGTGATTGTATGAAGGTGATTGTATGATTGCGATTGTATGATTGTGATTGTATGATTGTGATTGTATGATTGTGATTGTATGATTGTGATTGTATGATTGTGATTGTATGATTGTGATTGTATGATTGTGATTGTGTGATTGTGATTGTATGATTGTGAAATTATGATTGTGATTGTATGATTGTGATTCTATGATTGTGATTGTATGATTGTGACTGTATGAGTGTGATTGTCTGATTGTGGTTGTGCGATTGTGATTGTACGATTGTGAATGTACGATTGTGATTGTATGATTGTGATTGTATGAATATGATTGTATGATTGTGATTGCATGATTGTGATTGTATGATTGTGATTGCATGATTTTGAATGTATGATTGTGATTGAATGGTTGTGATTGTATGATTGTGATCGTATGACTGTGATTGTATGATTGTGATTTTATGATTGCGATAGTATGATTGTGATTGTATGATTGTGATTGTATGATTGTGATGTATGATTGTAATTGTATGATTATGATTGTATGATTGTGATTGTATGATTGCGATTGCATGATTGTGATTGTATGCTTGCGATTGTATGATTGTGATTGTATGATTGTGATTGTGTGATTGTATTTGGGAGATTGTATTTGGGATATTGTAATTGTAGGATTGCGATTGTATGATTGTGATTGTATGATTGTGATGTATGATTGTAATTGTATGATTATGATTGTATGATTGTGATTGTATGATTGTGGTTGTATGATTGAGATTGTATGATTGTGATTGTATGCTTGCGATTGTATGATTGTGATTGTGTGATTGTGATTCTTTGATTGTGATTGTATGATTGTGATTGTATGATTGTGATTGTATGATTGTGATTGTATGATTGTGATTGTATGATTGTGATTATATGATTGTGATTGTATGGTTGTGATTGTATGATTGTGATAGTATGATTGTGATTATATGATTGTTATTGTGTGACTGTGATTGTATGATTGTGATTGTATGATTGTGATAGTATGATTGTGAAAGTATGATTGTGATTGTATGATTGTGATTGTATGATTGTGATTGTATGATTGTGATTGTATGAATGTGATTGTGTGATTGTGATTGTATGATTGTATTTGGGAGATTGTATTTGGGATATTGTAATTGTATGATTGCGATTGTATGATTGTGATTGTATGATTGTGATTGTATGATTGTGATTGTATGATTGTATTTGGGAGATTGTATTTGGGATATTGTAATTGTATGATTGCGATTGTATGATTGCGATTGTATGATTGTGATTGTATGATTGTGTATGTATGATTGTGATTGTATGATTGTATTTGGGAGATTGTATTTGGGATATTGTAATTGTATGATTGCGATTGTATGATTGTGATTGTATGATTGTGATGTATGATTGTAATTGTATGATTATGATTGTATGATTGTGATTGTATGATTGTGATGGTATGATTGTGATTGTATGATTGCGATCGTATGATTGTGATTGTATGATTATGATTGTATGATTGTGATTGTACGATTGCGATTGTATGATTGTGATTGTATGATTAAGTTTGTATTTTTGTGATTTTATGATTGTGATTGTATGATTGTGATTGTATGATTGTGATTGTATGATTGTGATTGTATGATTGCGATTGTATGAATGCGATTGTATGATTGTGATTGCATAATTGTGATTGTATGATTGTGATTGTATGATTGTGATTGTCTGTTTGTGGTTGTATGATTGTGATTGTATGATTGAGATTGTATGATTGTGATTGTATGATTGCGATTGTATAATTGCGATTGTATGATTGTGATTGTATGATTGTGATTGTATGATTGTGATTGTATGATTGTGATTGTATGATTGTGATTGTATGATTGTGATTGTATGATTGTGAAAGTATGATTGTGATTGTATGATTATGATTGTATGATTGTGATTGTATGATTGTGATTGTATGATTGTATTTGGGAGATTGTATTTGGGAGATTGTAATTGTATGATTGCGATTGTATGATTGTGATTGTATGATTGCGATTGTATGATTGTGATTGTATGATTGTGATGTATGGTTGTAATTGTATGATTATGATTCTATGATTGTAATTGTATGATTGAGATTGTATGATTGTGATTGTATGATTGCGATTGTATGATTGTGATTGTATGATTGCGATTGTATGATTGTGATTGTATGATTGTGATGTATGATTGTAATTGTTTGATTATGATTGTATGATTGTGATTGTATGATTGAGATTGTATGATTGTGATTGTATGATTGCGATTGTATGATTGTGATTGTATGAAGGTGATTGTATGATTGCGATTGTATTATTGTGATTGTATGATTGTGATTGTATGATTGTGATTGTATGATTGTGATTGTATGATTGTGATTGTATGATTGTGATTGTATGATTGTGAAATTATGATTGTGATTGTATGATTGTGATTGTATGATTGTGATTGTATGATTGTGATTGTATGATTGTAACTGTATGAGTGTGATTGTCTGATTGTGGTTGTGCGATTGTGATTGTACGATTGTGAATGTACGATTGTGATTGTATGATTGTGATTGTATGAATATGATTGTATGATTGTGATTGCATGATTGTGATTGTATGATTGTGATTGCATGATTTTGAATGTATGATTGTGATTGAATGGTTGTGATTGTATGATTGTGATCGTATGATTGTGATTGTATGATTGTGATTCTATGATTGCGATAGTATGATTGTGATTGTATGATTGTGATTGTATGATTGTGATGTATGATTGTAATTGTATGATTATGATTGTATGATTGTGATTGTATGATTGCGATTGTATGATTGTGATTGTATGCTTGCGATTGTATGATTGTGATTGTATGATTGTGATTGTATGATTGTATTTGGGAGATTGTATTTGGGATATTGTAATTGTATGATTGCGATTGTATGATTGTGATTGTATGATTGTGATGTATGATTGTAATTGTATGATTATGATTGTATGATTGTGATTGTATGATTGTGATTGTATGATTATGATTGTATGATTGTGGTTGTGCGATTGTGATTGTACGATTGTGATTGTACGATTGTGATTGTATGATTGTGATTGCATGATTATGATTGTATGATTGTGATTGCATGATTGTGATTGTATGATTGTGATTGCATGATTGTGAATGTATGAATGTGATTGCATGATTGCGATTGTATGATTGTGATTGTATGATTGCGATTGTATGATTGCGATTGTATGATTGCGATTGTATGATTGTGATTGTATGATTGTGATTGTATGATTGTGATTGTATGATTGTGATTGTATTATTGTGATTGTATGATTGTGATTGTATGATTGTGATTGTATGATTGTGATTGTATGATTGTGATTGTATGATTGTGAAAGTATGATTGTGATTGTATGAATATGATTGTATGATTGTGATTGCATGATTGTGATTGTATGATTGTGATTGCATGATTTTGAATGTATGATTGTGATTGAATGGTTGTGATTGTATGACTGTGATCGTATGATTGTGATTGTATGATTGTGATTGTATGATTGTGATTGTATGATTGCGATAGTATGATTGTGATTGTATGATTGTGATTGTATGATTGTGATTGTATGATTGTGATGTATGATTGTAATTGTATGATTATGATTGTATGATTGTGATTGTATGATTGAGATTGTATGATTGTGATTGTATGCTTGCGATTGTATGATTGTGATTGTATGATTGTGATTGTATGATTGTATTTGGGAGATTGTATTTGGGATATTGTAATTGTATGATTGCGATTGTATGATTGTGATTGTATGATTGCGATTGTATGATTGTGATTGTATGATTGTATTTGGGAGATTGTATTTGGGAGATTGTATTTGGGAGATTGTATTTGGGAGATTGTATTTGGGAGATTGTAATTGTATGATTGCGATTGTATGATTGTGATTGTATGATTGCGATTGTATGATTGTGATTGTATGATTGTGATTGTATGATTGTGATTGTATGATTGCGATAGTATGATTGTGATTGTATGATTGTGATGTATGATTGTAATTGTATGATTATGATTGTATGATTGTGATTGTATGATTGAGATTGTAGGATTGTGATGTATGATTGTAATTGTATGATTATGATTGTATGATTGTGATTGTATGATTGTGATTGTATGATTGAGATTGTATGATTGTGATTGTATGCTTGAGATTGTATGATTGTGATTGTATGATTGTGATTCTTTGATTGTGATTGTATGATTGTGATTGTATGATTGTGATTGTATGATTGTGATTGTATGATTGTGATAGTATGATTGTGATTATATGATTGTTATTGTATGACTGTGATTGTATGATTGTGATTGTATGATTGTGATAGTATGATTGAGAAAGTATGATTGTGATTGTATGATTGTGATTGTATGATTGTGATTGTATGATTGTGATTGTATGATTGTGATTGTATGATTGTGATTGTCTGATTGTGGTTGTGCGATTGTGATTGTACGATTGTGATTGTACGATTGTGATAGTATGATTGTGATTGTATGATTGTGATTGTATGATTGTGATGTATGATTGTAATTGTATGATTATGATTGTATGATTGTGATTGTATGATTGTGATTGTATGATTGTGATTGTATGATTGTGATTGTATGATTGTGATTGTATGCTTGCGATTGTATGATTGTCATTGTGTGATTGTGATTCTTTGATTGTGATTGTATGATTGTGATTGTATGATTGTGATTGTATGATTGTGATTGTATGATTGTGATTATATGATTGTGATTGTATGGTTGTGATTGTATGATTGTGATAGTATGATTGTGATTATATGATTGTTATTGTGTGACTGTGATTGTATGATTGTGATTGTATGATTGTGATAGTATGATTGTGAAAGTATGATTGTGATTGTATGATTGTGATTCTATGATTGTGATTGTATGATTGTGATTGTATGATTGTGATTGTATGATTGTGATTGTATGATTGTGAAAGTATGATTGTGATTGTATGATTATGATTGTATGATTGTGGTTGTGCGATTGTGATTGTACGATTGTGATTGTACGATTGTGATTGTATGATTGAGATTGTATGATTGTGATTGTATGCTTGCGATTGTATGATTGTGATTGTATGATTGTGATTCTTTGATTGTGATTGTATGATTGTGATTGTATGATTGTGATTGCATGATTGTGATTGTATGATTGTGATTGTATGATTGTGATTGTATGATTGTGATTGTATGATTGTGATTGTATGATTGTGATTGTATGATTATGATTGTATGATTGTGATTGTATGATTGTGATTGTATGATTGTGATTGTATGATTGTGATAGTATGATTGTGATTGTATGATTGTGATTGTATGACTGTGATTGTATGATTATGATTGTATGATTGTGATTGTATGATTGTGAAAGTATGATTGTGATGGTATGATTGTGATTGTATGATTGTGATTGTATGATTGTGATTGTATGAGTGTGATTGTCTGATTGTGGTTGTGCGATTGTGATTGTACGATTGTGATTGTACGATTGTGATTGTACGATTGTTATTGAATGATTGTGATTGTATGATTCTGATTGTACGATTGTGATTGCATGATTGTGATTGTATGATTGTATCTGGGAGATTGTATTTGGGAGATTGTATTTGGGAGATTGTAATTGTATGATTGCGATTGTATGATTGTGATTATATGATTGCGATTGTATGATTGTGATTGTCTGATTGTGATGTATGATTGTAATTGTATGATTATGATTGAATGATTGTGATTGTATGATTGTGATTGTATGATTGTATCTGGGAGATTGTATTTGGGAGATTGTATTTGGGAGATTGTAATTGTATGATTGTGATTGTATGATTGCGATTGTATGATTGTGATTGTATGATTGTGATCTATGATTGTAATTGTATGATTATGATTGTATGATTGTGATTGTATGATTGTGATGGTATGATTGTGATTGTATGATTGCGATCGTATGATTGTGATTGCATGATTATGATTGTATGATTGTGATTGTATGTTTGCAATTGTATGATTGTGATTGTATGATTATGATTGTATGATTGTGATTGTTTGATTGTATTTGGGAGATTGTATTTGGGAAATTGTAATTGTATGATTGCGATTGTATGATTGTGATTGTATGATTGCGATTGTATGATTGTGATTGTATGATTGTGATTGTATGATTGTGATTGTATGATTGTGATTGTTTGATTGTATTTGGGAGATTGTATTTGGGAAATTGTAATTGTATGATTGCGATTGTATGATTGTGATTGTATGATTGCGATTGTATGATTGTGAATGTATGATTGTGATGTATGACTGTAATTGTATGAGTATGATTGTATGATTGTGATTGTATGATTGAGATTGTATGATTGTGATTGTATGCTTGCGATTGTATGATTGTGATTGTATGATTGTGATTGTATGATTGTGATTGTATGATTGTGATTGTATGATTGTGATTGTTGATTATGATTGTATGATTGTGATTGTATGATTGTGATTGTATGATTGTGATTGTATGATTGTATTTGGGTGATTGTATTTGGGAGATTGTATTTGGGAGATTGTAATTGTATGATTGCGATTGTATGATTGTGATTGTATGATTGCGATTGTATGAATGCGATTGTATGATTGTGATTGTATGATTGTGATTGTATGATTGTGATTGTATGGTTGTGATTGTATGATTGTGATTGTATGATTGTGATTGTATGATTGTATTTGGGATATTGTAATTGTATGATTGCGATTGTATGATTGTGATTGTATGATTGTGATGTATGATTGTAATTGTATGATTATGATTGTATGATTGTGATTGTATGATTGAGATTGTATGATTGTGATTGTATGCTTGCGATTGTATGAATGTGATTGTATGATTGTGATTGTATGATTGTGATTGTATGATTGTGATTGTATGATTGTGATTGTATGATTGTGATTGTATGATTGTGATTGTATGATTGTGATTGTATGATTGTGATTGTATGATTGTGATAGTATGATTGTGATTGTATGATTGTGATTGCATGATTATGATTGTATGACTGTGATTGCATGATTGTGATTGTATGATTGTGATTGCATGCTTGCGATTGTATGATTGTGATTGTATGATTGTGATTGTATGATTGTGAATGTACGATTGTGATTGTACGATTGTGATTGTATGATTGTGATAGTATGATTGTGATTGTATGGCTGTGATTGTATGACTGTGATTGTATGATTGTGATTGTATGATTGTGATTGTATGATTGTGAAAGTATGATTGTGATTGTATGATTGTGATTGTATGATTGTGATTGCATGATTTTGAATGTATGATTATGATTGTATGATTGTGATTGTATAATTGTATTTGGGAGATTGTATTTGGGATATTGTAATTGTATGATTGCGATTGTATGATTGTGATTGTATGATTGTGATTGTATGATTGTATTTGGGAGATTGTATTTGGGATATTGTAATTGTATGATTGCGATTGTATGATTGTGATTGTATGATTGTGATGTATGATTGTAATTGTATGATTATGATTGTATGATTGTGATTGTATGATTGTGATTGTATGATTGAGATTGTATGATTGTGATTGTATGCTTGCGATTGTATGATTGTGATTGTATGATTGTGATTCTTTGATTGTGATTGTATGATTGTGATTGTATGATTGTGATTGTATGATTGTGATTATATGATTGTGATTGTATGATTGTGATTGTATGATTGTGATAGTATGATTGTGATTATATGATTGTTATTGTATGACTGTGATTGTATGATTGTGATTGTATGATTGTGATAGTATGATTGTGAAAGTATGATTGAGATTGTATGATTGTGATTGTATGATTGCGATTGTATGATTGCGATTGTATGATTGCGATTGCATGATTGCGATTGTATGATTGTGATTGTATGATTGTGATTGTATGATTGTGATTGTATGATTGTGATTGTATGATTGTGATTGTATGATTGTGATTGTATGATTGTATTTGGGAGATTGTATTTGGGATATTGTAATTGTATGATTGCGATTGTATGATTGTGATTGTATGATTGCGATTGTATGATTGTGATTGTATGATTGTATTTGGGAGATTGTATTTGGGAGATTGTATTTGGGAGATTGTATTTGGGAGATTGTATTTGGGAGATTGTAATTGTATGATTGCGATTCTTTGATTGTGATTGTATGATTGTGATTGTATGATTGTGATTGTATGATTGTGATTGTATGATTGTGATTGTATGATTGTGATTGTATGATTGTGATAGTATGATTGTGATTATATGATTGTTATTGTATGACTGTGATTGTATGATTGTGATTGTATGATTGTGATAGTATGATTGAGAAAGTATGATTGTGATTGTATGATTGTGATTGTATGATTGTGATTGTATGATTGTGATTGTATGATTGTGATTGTATGATTGTGATTGTCTGATTGTGGTTGTGCGATTGTGATTGTACGATTGTGATTGTACGATTGTGATAGTATGATTGTGATTGTATGATTGTGATTGTATGATTGTGATTGTATGATTGTGATTGTATGATTGTGATTGTATGATTGTGATTGTTTGATTGTATTTGGGAGATTGTATTTGGGAAATTGTAATTGTATGATTGCGATTGTATGATTGTGATTGTATGATTGCGATTGTATGATTGTGAATGTATGATTGTGATGTATGACTGTAATTGTATGATTATGATTGTATGATTGTGATTGTATGATTGAGATTGTATGATTGTGATTGTATGCTTGCGATTGTATGATTGTGATTGTATGATTGTGATTGTATGATTGTGATTGTATGATTGCGATTGTATGATTGTGAATGTATGATTGAGATTGTATGATTGTGATTGTATGCTTGCGATTGTATGATTGTGATTGTATGATTGTGATTCTTTGATTGTGATTGTATGATTGTGATTGTATGATTGTGATGTATGATTGTAATTGTATGATTATGATTGTATGATTGTGATTGTATGATTGTGATTGTATGATTGTGATTGTATGATTGTGATTGTATGATTGTGATTGTATGATTGTGATTGTATGATTGTGATTCTTTGATTGTATTTGGGAGATTGTATTTGGGAAATTGTAATTGTATGATTGCGATTGTATGATTGTGATTGTATGATTGCGATTGTATGATTGTGAATGTATGATTGTGATGTATGACTGTAATTGTATGATTATGATTGTATGATTGTGATTGTATGATTGTGATTCTATGATTGTGATTATATGATTGTGATTGTATGATTGTGATTGTATGATTGTGATAGTATGATTGTGATTATATGATTGTTATTGTATGACTGTGATTGTATGATTGTGATTGTATGATTGTGATAGTATGATTGTGAAAGTATGATTGAGATTGTATGATTGTGATTGTATGATTGCGATTGTATGATTGCGATTGTATGATTGCGATTGTATGATTGCGATTGTATGATTGTGATTGTATGATTGTGATTGCATGATTGTGATTGTATGATTGTGATTGTATGATTGTGATTGTATGATTGTGATTGTATGATTGTATTTGGGAGATTGTATTTGGGATATTGTAATTGTATGATTGCGATTGTATGATTGTGATTGTATGATTGCGATTGTATGATTGTGATTGTATGATTGTATTTGGGAGATTGTATTTGGGAGATTGTATTTGGGAGATTGTATTTGGGAGATTGTATTTGGGAGATTGTATTTGGGAGATTGTATTTGGGAGATTGTAATTGTATGATTGCGATTGTATGATTGTGATTGTATGATTGCGATTGTATGATTGTGATTGTATGATTGTGATTGTATGATTGTGATTGTATGATTGCGATAGTATGATTGTGATTGTATGATTGTGATGTATGATTGTAATTGTATGATTATGATTGTATGATTGTGATTGTATGACTGAGATTGTCTGATTGTGATTGTATGCTTGCGATTGTATGATTGCGATTGTATGATTGTGATTGTATGACTGTATTTGGGAGATTGTATTTGGGATATTGTAATTGTATGATTGCGATTGTATGATTGTGATTGTATGATTGCGATTGTATGATTGTGATTGTATGATTGTATTTGGGAGATTGTATTTGGGAGATTGTATTTGGGAGATTGTATTTGGGAGATTGTATTTGGGAGATTGTATTTGGGAGATTGTATTTGGGAGATTGTAATTGTATGATTGCGATTGTATGATTGTGATTGTATGATTGCGATTGTATGATTGTGATTGTATGATTGTGATTGTATGATTGTGATTGTATGATTGCGATAGTATGATTGTGATTGTATGATTGTGATGTATGATTGTAATTGTATGATTATGATTGTATGATTGTGATTGCATGATTGAGATTGTATGATTGTGATGTATGATTGTAATTGTATGATTATGATTGTATGATTGTGATTGTATGATTGTGATTGTATGATTGAGATTGTATGATTGTGATTGTATGCTTGCGATTGTATGATTGTGATTGTATGATTGTGATTCTTTGATTGTGATTGTATGATTGTGATTGTATGATTGTGATTGTATGATTGTGATTGTATGATTGTGATAGTATGATTGTGATTATATGATTGTTATTGTATGACTGTGATTGTATGATTGTGATTGTATGATTGTGATAGTATGATTGAGAAAGTATGATTGTGATTGTATGATTGTGATTGTATGATTGTGATTGTATGATTGTGATTGTATGATTGTGATTGTATGATTGTGATTGTCTGATTGTGGTTGTGCGATTGTGATTGTACGATTGTGATTGTACGATTGTGATAGTATGATTGTGATTGTATGATTGTGATTGTATGATTGTGATGTATGATTGTAATTGTATGATTATGATTGTATGATTGTGATTGTATGATTGTGATTGTATGATTGAGATTGTATGATTGTGATTGTATGCTTGCGATTGTATGATTGTGATTGTGTGATTGTGATTCTTTGATTGTGATTGTATGATTGTGATTGTATGATTGTGATTGTATGATTGTGATTGTATGATTGTGATAGTATGATTGTGATTGTATGGTTGTGATTGTATGACTGTGATTGTATGATTGTGATTGTATGATTGTGATAGTATGATTGAGAAAGTATGATTGTGATTGTATGATTGTGATTGTATGATTGTGATTGTATGATTGTGATTGTATGATTGTGATTGTATGATTGTGATTGTCTGATTGTGGTTGTGCGATTGTGATTGTACGATTGTGATTGTACGATTGTGATAGTATGATTGTGATTGTATGATTGTGATTGTATGATTGTGATGTATGATTGTAATTGTATGATTATGATTGTATGATTGTGATTGTATGATTGTGATTGTATGATTGAGATTGTATGATTGTGATTGTATGCTTGCGATTGTATGATTGTGATTGTGTGATTGTGATTCTTTGATTGTGATTGTATGATTGTGATTGTATGATTGTGATTGTATGATTGTGATTGTATGATTGTGATTATATGATTGTGATTGTATGGTTGTGATTGTATGATTGTGATAGGATGATTGTGATTATATGATTGTTATTGTGTGACTGTGATTGTATGATTGTGATTGTATGATTGTGATAGTATGATTGTGAAAGTATGATTGTGATTGTATGATTGTGATTGTAAGATTGTGATTGTATGATTGTGATTGTATGATTGTGATTGTATGATTGTGATTGTATGATTGTGATTGTATGATTGTGAAAGTATGATTGTGATTGTATGATTATGATTGTATGATTGTGGTTGTGCGATTGTGATTGTACGATTGTGATTGTACGATTGTGATTGTATGATTGTGATTGCATGATTATGATTGTATGATTGTGATTGCATGATTGTGATTGTATGATTGTGATTGCATGATTGTGAATGTATGAATGTGATTGCATGATTGCGATTGTATGATTGTGATTGTATGATTGCGATTGTATGATTGCGATTGTATGATTGCGATTGTATGATTGTGATTGTATGATTGTGATGTATGATTGTAATTGTATGATTATGATTGTATGATTGTGATTGTATGATTGAGATTGTATGATTGTGATTGTATGCTTGCGATTGAATGATTGTGATTGTATGATTGTGATTGTATGATTGTGATTGTATGATTGTATTTGGGAGATTGTATTTGGGATATTGTAATTGTATGATTGCGATTGTATGACTGTGATTGTATGATTGTGATTGTATGATTGTGATTGTATGATTGTATTTGGGAGATTGTATTTGGGATATTGTAATTGTATGATTGCGATTGTATGATTGTGATTGTATGATTGTGATGTATGATTGTAATTGTATGATTATGATTGTATGATTGTGATTGTATGATTGTGATTGTATGATTGAGATTGTATGATTGTGATTGTATGCTTGCGATTGTATGATTGTGATTGTATGATTGTGATTCTTTGATTGTGATTGTATGATTGTGATTGTATGATTGTGATTGTATGATTGTGATTATATGATTGTGATTGTATGATTGTGATTGTATGATTGTGATAGTATGATTGTTATTGTATGACTGTGAATGTATGATTGTGATGTATGACTGTAATTGTATGATTATGATTGTATGATTGTGATGTATGATTGTAATTGTATGATTATGATTGTATGATTGTGATTGTATGACAGTGATTGTATGATTGTGATTATATGATTGTGATTGTATGATTGTGATTGTATGATTGTGATAGTATGATTGTTATTGTATGACTGTGATTGTATGATTGTGATTGTATGATTGTGATAGTATGATTGTGAAAGTATGATTGAGATTGTATGATTGTGATTGTATGATTGCGATTGTATGATTGCGATTGTATGATTGCGATTGTATGATTGCGATTGTATGATTGCGATTGTATGATTGCGATTGTATGATTGCGATTGTATGATTGCGATTGTATGATTGCGATTGTATGATTGTGATTGTATGATTGTGATTGTATGATTGTGATTGTATGATTGTATTTGGGAGATTGTATTTGGGATATTGTAATTGTATGATTGCGATTGTATGATTGTGATTGTATGATTGCGATTGTATGATTGTGATTGTATGATTGTATTTGGGAGATTGTATTTGGGAGATTGTATTTGGGAGATTGTATTTGGGAGATTGTATTTGGGAGATTGTAATTGTATGATTGCGATTGTATGATTGTGATTGTATGATTGCGATTGTATGATTGTGATTGTATGATTGTGATTGTATGATTGTAATTGTATGATTGCGATAGTATGACTGTGATTGTATGATTGTGATGTATGATTGTAATTGTATGTTTATGATTGTATGATTGTGATTGTATGATTGTGATTGTGTGATTGAGATTGTATGATTGTGATTGTATGCTTGCGATTGTATGATTGTGATTGTATGATTGTGATTCTTTGATTGTGATTGTATGATTGTGATTGTATGATTGTGATTGTATGATTGTGATTGTATGATTGTGATAGTATGATTGTGATTATATGATTGTTATTGTATGACTGTGATTGTATGATTGTGATTGTATGATTGTGATAGTATGATTGAGAAAGTATGATTGTGATTGTATGATTGTGATTGTATGATTGTGATTGTATGATTGTGATTGTATGATTGCGATTGTATGATTGTGAATGTATGATTGTGATGTATGACTGTAATTGTATGATTATGATTGTATGATTGTGATTGTATGATTGAGATTGTATGATTGTGATTGTATGCTTGCGATTGTATGATTGTGATTGTATGATTGTGATTGTATGATTGTGATTGTATGATTGCGATTGTATGATTGTGAATGTATGATTGTGATGTATGACTGTAATTGTATGATTATGATTGTATGATTGTGATGTATGATTGTAATTGTATGATTATGATTGTATGATTGTGATTGTATGATTGTGATTGTATGATTGTGATTCTTTGATTGTGATTGTATGATTGTGATTGTATGATTGTGATTGTATGATTGTGATTGTATGATTGTGATTGTATGATTGTGATAGTATGATTGTGATTGTATGACTGTATTTGGGAGATTGTATTTGGGATATTGTAATTGTATGATTGCGATTGTATGATTGTGATTGTATGATTGTGATGTATGATTGTAATTGTATGATTATGATTGTATGATTGTGATTGTATGATTGTGATTGTATGATTGAGATTGTATGATTGTGATTGTATGCTTGCGATTGTATGATTGTGATTGTATGATTGTGATTCTTTGATTGTGATTGTATGATTGTGATTGTATGATTGTGATTGTATGATTGTGATTGTATGATTGTGATTGTATGATTGTGATAGTATGATTGTGATTATATGGTTGTTATTGTATGACTGTGATTGTATGATTGTGATTGTATGATTGTGATAGTATGATTGAGAAAGTATGATTGTGATTGTATGATTGTGAAAGTATGATTGTGATTGTATGAATATGATTGTATGATTGTGATTGCATGATTGTGATTGTATGATTGTGATTGCATGATTTTGAATGTATGATTGTGATTGAATGGTTGTGATTGTATGACTGTGATCGTATGATTGTGATTGTATGATTGTGATTGTATGATTGCGATAGTATGATTGTGATTGTATGATTGTGATTGTATGATTGTGATTGTATGATTGTGATGTATGATTGTAATTGTATGATTATGATTGTATGATTGTGATTGTATGATTGAGATTGTATGATTGTGATTGTATGCTTGCGATTGAATGATTGTGATTGTATGATTGCGATTGTATGATTGTGATTGTATGATTGTATTTGGGAGATCGTATTTGGGATATTGTAATTGTATGATTGCGATTGTATGATTGTGATTGTATGATTGTGATTGTATGATTGTATTTGGGAGATTGTATTTGGGATATTGTAATTGTATGATTGCGATTGTATGATTGTGATTGTATGATTGTGATGTATGATTGTAATTGTATGATTATGATTGTATGATTGTGATTGTATGATTGTGATTGTATGATTGAGATTGTATGATTGTGATTGTATGCTTGCGATTGTATGATTGTGATTGTATGATTGTGATTCTTTGATTGTGATTGTATGATTGTGATTGTATGACTGTGATTGTATGATTGTGATTATATGATTGTGATTGTATGATTGTGATTGTATGATTGTGATAGTATGATTGTTATTGTATGACTGTGAATGTATGATTGTGATGTATGACTGTAATTGTATGATTATGATTGTATGATTGTGATGTGTGATTGTAATTGTATGATTATGATTGTATGATTGTGATTGTATGATTGTGATTGTATGATTGTGATTATATGATTGTGATTGTATGATTGTGATTGTATGATTGTGATAGTATGATTGTTATTGTATGACTGTGATTGTATGATTGCGATTGTATGATTGTGATAGTATGATTGTGAAAGTATGATTGAGATTGTATGATTGTGATTGTATGATTGCGATTGTATGATTGCGATTGTATGATTGCGATTGTATGATTGCGATTGTATGATTGTGATTGTATGATTGTGATTGTATGATTGTGATTGTATGATTGTGATTGTATGATTGTGATTGTATGATTGTGATTGTATGATTGTGATTGTATGATTGTATTTGGGAGATTGTATTTGGGATATTGTAATTGTATGATTGCGATTGTATGATTGTGATTGTATGATTGCGATTGTATGATTGTGATTGTATGATTGTGATTGTATGATTGTAATTGTATGATTGCGATAGTATGATTGTGATTGTATGATTGTGATGTATGATTGTAATTGTATGATTATGATTGTATGATTGTGATTGTATGATTGAGATTGTATGATTGTGATGTATGATTGTAATTGTATGATTATGATTGTATGATTGTGATTGTATGATTGTGATTGTGTGATTGAGATTGTATGATTGTGATTGTATGCTTGCGATTGTATGATTGTGATTGTATGATTGTGATTCTTTGATTGTGATTGTATGATTGTGATTGTATGATTGTGATTGTATGATTGTGATTGTATGATTGTGATAGTATGATTGTGATTATATGATTGTTATTGTATGACTGTGATTGTATGATTGTGATTGTATGATTGTGATAGTATGATTGAGAAAGTATGATTGTGATTGTATGATTGTGATTGTATGATTGTGATTGTATGATTGTGATTGTATGATTGTGATTGTATGATTGCGATTGTATGATTGTGAATGTATGATTGTGATGTATGACTGTAATTGTATGATTATGATTGTATGATTGTGATTGTATGATTGAGATTGTATGATTGTGATTGTATGCTTGCGATTGTATGATTGTGATTGTATGATTGTGATTGTATGATTGTGATTGTATGATTGCGATTGTATGATTGTGAATGTATGATTGTGATGTATGACTGTAATTGTATGATAATGATTGTATGATTGTGATGTATGATTGTAATTGTATGATTATGATTGTATGATTGTGATTGTATGATTGTGATTGTATGATTGAGATTGTATGATTGTGATTGTATGATTGCGATTGTATGATTGTGATTGTATGATTGTGATTGTATGATTGTGATTGTATTATTGCGATAGTATGATTGTGATTGTATGATTGTGAAAGTATGATTGAGGTTGTATGATTGTGATTGTATGATTGCGATTGTATGATTGCGATTGTATGATTGCGATTGTATGATTGCGATTGTATGATTGCGATTGTATGATTGTGATTGTATGATTGTGATTGTATGATTGTGATTGTATGATTGTGATTGTATGAGTGTGATAGTATGATTGTGATTCTATGATTGTTATTGTATGACTGTGATTGTATGATTGTGATTGTATGATTGTGATTGTATGATTGTGATAGTATGATTGAGAAAGTATGATTGTGATTGTATGATTGTGATTGTATGATTGTGATTGTCTGATTGTGGTTGTGCGATTGTGATTGTACGATTGTGATTGTACGATTGTGATAGTATGATTGTGATTGTATGATTGTGATTGTATGATTGTGATGTATGATTGTAATTGTATGATTATGATTGTATGATTGTGATTGTATGATTGTGATTGTATGATTGAGATTGTATGATTGTGATTGTATGCTTGCGATTGTATGATTGTGATTGTGTGATTGTGATTCTTTGATTGTGATTGTATGATTGTGATTGTATGATTATGATTGTATGATTGTGATTGTATGATTGTGATTGTATGATTGAGATTGTATGATTGTGATTGTATGCTTGCGATTGTATGATTGTGATTGTATGATTGTGATTCTTTGATTGTGATTGTATGATTGTGATTGTATGATTGTGATTGTATGATTGTGATTGTATGATTGTGATAGTATGATTGTGATTATATGATTGTTATTGTATGACTGTGATTGTATGATTGTGATTGTATGATTGTGATAGTATGATTGAGAAAGTATGATTGTGATTGTATGATTGTGATTGTATGATTGTGATTGTATGATTGTGATTGTATGATTGTGATTGTCTGATTGTGGTTGTGCGATTGTGATTGTACGATTGTGATTGTACGATTGTGATAGTATGATTGTGATTGTATGATTGTGATTGTATGATTGTGATGTATGATTGTAATTGTATGATTATGATTGTATGATTGTGATTGTATGATTGTGATTGTATGATTGAGATTGTATGATTGTGATAGTATGCTTGCGATTGTATGATTGTGATTGTGTGATTGTGATTCTTTGATTGTGATTGTATGATTGTGATTGTATGATTGTGATTGTATGATTGTGATTGTATGATTGTGATTATATGATTGTGATTGTATGGTTGTGATTGTATGATTGTGATAGTATGATTGTGATTATATGATTGTTATTGTGTGACTGTGATTGTATGACTGTGATTGTATGATTGTGATAGTATGATTGTGAAAGTATGATTGTGATTGTATGATTGTGATTGTATGATTGTGATTGTATGATTGTGATTGTATGATTGTGATTGTATGATTGTGATTGTATGATTGTGATTGTATGATTGTGAAAGTATGATTGTGATTGTATGATTATGATTGTATGATTGTGGTTGTGCGATTGTGATTGTACGATTGTGATTGTACGATTGTGATTGTATGATTGTGATTGCATGATTATGATTGTATGATTGTGATTGCATGATTGTGATTGTATGATTGTGATTGCATGATTGTGAATGTATGAATGTGATTGCATGATTGCGATTGTATGATTGTGATTGTATGATTGCGATTGTATGATTGCGATTGTATGATTGCGATTGTATGATTGTGATTGTATGATTGTGATTGTATGATTATGATTGTATGATTGTGATTGTATGATTGAGATTGTATGATTGTGATTGTATGCTTGCGATTGAATGATTGTGATTGTATGATTGTGATTGTATGATTGTGATTGTATGATTGTATTTGGGAGATTGTATTTGGGATATTGTAATTGTATGATTGCGATTGTATGATTGTGATTGTATGATTGTGATTGTATGATTGTATTTGGGAGATTGTATTTGGGATATTGTAATTGTATGATTGCGATTGTATGATTGTGATTGTATGATTGTGATGTATGATTGTAATTGTATGATTATGATTGTATGATTGTGATTGTATGATTGTAATTGTATGATTATGATTGTATGATTGTGATTGTATGATTGTGATTGTATGATTGAGATTGTATGATTGTGATTGTATGCTTGCGATTGTATGATTGTGATTGTATGATTGTGATTCTTTGATTGTGATTGTATGATTGTGATTGTATGATTGTGATTGTATGATTGTGATTATATGATTGTGATTGTATGATTGTGATTGTATGATTGTGATAGTATGATTGTGATTATATGATTGTTATTGTATGACTGTGATTGTATGATTGTGATTGTATGATTGTGATAGTATGTTTGTGAAAGTATGATTGAGATTGTATGATTGTGATTGTATGATTGCGATTGTATGATTGCGATTGTATGATTGCGATTGTATGATTGCGATTGTATGATTGCGATTGTATGATTGTGATTGTATGATTGTGATTGTATGATTGTGATTGTATGATTGTGATTGTATGATTGTGATTATATGATTGTGATTGTATGATTGTGATTGTATGATTGTATTTGGGAGATTGTATTTGGGATATTGTAATTGTATGATTGCGATTGTATGATTGTGATTGTATGATTGCGATTGTATGATTGTGATTGTATGATTGTATTTGGGAGATTGTATTTGGGAGATTGTATTTGGGAGATTGTATTTGGGAGATTGTATTTGGGAGATTGTAATTGTATGATTGCGATTGTATGATTGTGATTGTATGATTGCGATTGTATGATTGTGATTGTATGATTGTGATTGTATGATTGTGATTGTATGATTGCGATAGTATGATTGTGATTGTATGATTGTGATGTATGATTGTAATTGTATGATTATGATTGTATGATTGTGATTGTATGATTGAGATTGTATGATTGTGATTGTATGCTTGCGATTGTATGATTGTGATTGTATGATTGTGATTGTATGACTGTATTTGGGAGATTGTATTTGGGATATTGTAATTGTATGATTGCGATTGTATGATTGTGATTGTATGATTGTGATGTATGATTGTAATTGTATGATTATGATTGTATGATTGTGATTGTATGATTGTGATTGTATGATTGAGATTGTATGATTGTGATTGTATGCTTGCGATTGTATGATTGTGATTGTATGATTGTGATTCTTTGATTGTGATAGTATGATTGAGAAAGTATGATTGTGATTGTATGATTGTGATTGTATGATTGCGATTGTATGATTGTGATTGTATGATTGTGATTGTATGATTGTGATTGTATGATTGCGATAGTATGATTGTGATTGTATGATTGTGATTGTATGATTGTGATTGTATGATTGTGATAGTATGATTGTGATTATATGATTGTTATTGTATGACTGTGATTGTATGATTGTGATTGTATGATTGTGATAGTATGATTGAGAAAGTATGATTGTGATTGTATGATTGTGATTGTATGATTGTGATTGTATGATTGTGATAGTATGATTGTGATTATATGATTGTTATTGTATGACTGTGATTGTATGATTGTGATTGTATGATTGTGATAGTATGATTGAGAAAGTATGATTGTGATTGTATGATTGTGATTGTATGATTGTGATTGTATGATTGTGATTGTATGATTGTGATTGTCTGATTGTGGTTGTGCGATTGTGATTGTACGATTGTGATTGTACGATTGTGATAGTATGATTGTGATTGTATGATTGTGATTGTATGATTGTGATTGTATGATTGTGATTGTTTGATTGTATTTGGGAGATTGTATTTGGGAAATTGTAATTGTATGATTGCGATTGTATGATTGTGATTGTATGATTGCGATTGTATGATTGTGAATGTATGATTGTGATGTATGACTGTAATTGTATGATTATGATTTTATGATTGTGATTGTATGATTGAGATTGTATGATTGTGATTGTATGCTTGCGATTGTATGATTGTGATTGTATGATTGTGATTGTATGATTGTGATTGTATGATTGTGATTGTATGATTGTGATTGTATGATTATGATTGTATGATTGTGATTGTATGATTGTGATTGTATGATTGTGATTGTATGATTGTGATAGTATGATTGTGATTGTATGATTGTGATTGTATGACTGTGATTGTATGATTATGATTGTATGATTGTGATTGTATGATTGTGAAAGTATGATTGTGATGGTATGATTGTGATTGTATGATTGTGATTGTATGATTGTGATTGTATGAGTGTGATTGTCTGATTGTGGTTGTGCGATTGTGATTGTACGATTGTGATTGTACGATTGTGATTGTACGATTGTTATTGAATGATTGTGATTGTATGATTCTGATTGTACGATTGTGATTGCATGATTGTGATTGTATGATTGTATCTGGGAGATTGTATTTGGGAGATTGTATTTGGGAGATTGTAATTGTATGATTGCGATTGTATGATTGTGATTATATGATTGCGATTGTATGATTGTGATTGTCTGATTGTGATGTATGATTGTAATTGTATGATTATGATTGAATGATTGTGATTGTATGATTGTGATTGTATGATTGTATCTGGGAGATTGTATTTGGGAGATTGTATTTGGGAGATTGTATTTGGGAGATTGTATTTGGGAGATTGTATTTGGGAGATTGTAATTGTATGATTGTGATTGTATGATTGCGATTGTATGATTGTGATCTATGATTGTAATTGTATGATTATGATTGTATGATTGTGATTGTATGATTGTGATGGTATGATTGTGATTGTATGATTGCGATCGTATGATTGTGATTGCATGATTATGATTGTATGATTGTGATTGTATGATTGCGATTGTATGATTGTGATTGTATGATTATGATTGTATTTTTGTGATTGTATGATTGTGATTGTATGATTGTGATTGTATGATTGTGATTGTATGATTGTGATTGTATGATTGTGATTGTATGATTGTGATTGTCTGATTGTGGTTGTGCGATTGTGATTGTACGATTGTGATTGTACGATTGTGATTGTATGATTGTGATTGCATGATTATGATTGTATGATTGTGATTGCATGATTGTGATTGTATGATTGTGATTGCATGATTTCGAATGTATGATTGTGATTGTATGATTGTGATTGTATGATTGTGATTGTATGATTGTGATTGTATGACTGTGATTGTATGATTGTGATTGTATGATTGTGGTTGTATGATTGTGATTGTATGATTATGATTGTATGATTGTGATTGTATGATTGTATTTGGGTGATTGTATTTGGGAGATTGTATTTGGGAGATTGTAATTGTATGATTGCGATTGTATGATTGTGATTGTATGATTGCGATTGTATGAATGCGATTGTATGATTGTGATCGTATGATTGTGATTGTATGATTGTGATTGTATGGTTGTGATTGTATGATTGTGATTGTATGATTGTGATTGTATGATTGTATTTGGGATATTGTAATTGTATGATTGCGATTGTATGATTGTGATTGTATGATTGTGATGTATGATTGTAATTGTATGATTATGATTGTATGATTGTGATTGTATGATTGAGATTGTATGATTGTGATTGTATGCTTGCGATTGTATGATTGTGATTGTATGATTGTGATTGCATGATTATGATTGTATGACTGTGATTGCATGATTGTGATTGTATGATTGTGATTGCATGCTTGCGATTGTATGATTGTGATTGTATGATTGTGATTGTATGATTGTGAATGTACGATTGTGATTGTACGATTGTGATTGTATGATTGTGATAGTATGATTGTGATTGTATGGCTGTGATTTTATGACTGTGATTGTATGATTGTGATTGTATGATTGTGATTGTATGATTGTGAAAGTATGATTGTGATTGTATGATTGTGATTGTATGATTGTGATTGTATGATTGTGATTGTATGATTGTGATTGTATGATTGTGATTGTATGATTGTGATTGTATGATTGTGATTGTATGATTGTGATTGTATGATTGTGATTGTATGATTGTGATTGTATGATTGTGATTGTATGATTGTATTTGGGATATTGTAATTGTATGATTGCGATTGTATGATTGTGATTGTATGATTGTGATTGTATGATTGTCATTGTATGATTGTGATAGTATGATTGTGATTGTATGATTGTGATTGCATGATTATGATTGTATGATTGTGATTGCATGATTGTGATTGTATGATTGTGATTGCATGATTTTGAATGTATGATTATGATTGTATGATTGTGATTGTATGATTGTATTTGGGAGATTGTATTTGGGATATTGTAATTGTATGATTGCGATTGTATGATTGTGATTGTATGATTGTGATTGTATGATTGTATTTGGGAGATTGTATTTGGGATATTGTAATTGTATGATTGCGATTGTATGATTGTGATTGTATGATTGTGATGTATGATTGTAATTGTATGATTATGATTGTATGATTGTGATTGTATGATTGTGATTGTATGATTGAGATAGTATGATTGTGATTGTATGCTTGCGATTGTATGATTGTGATTGTATGATTGTGATTCTTTGATTGTGATTGTATGATTGTGATTGTATGATTGTGATTGTATGATTGTGATTATATGATTGTGATTGTATGATTGTGATTGTATGATTGTGATAGTATGATTGTGATTATATGATTGTTATTGTATGACTGTGATTGTATGATTGTGATTGTATGATTGTGATAGTATGATTGTGAAAGTATGATTGAGATTGTATGATTGTGATTGTATGATTGCGATTGTATGATTGCGATTGTATGATTGCGATTGTATGATTGCGATTGTATGATTGTGATTGTATGATTGTGATTGTATGATTGTGATTGTATGATTGTGATTGTATGATTGTGATTGTATGATTGTGATTGTATGATTGTATTTGGGAGATTGTATTTGGGATATTGTAATTGTATAATTGCGATTGTATGATTGTGATTGTATGATTGCGATTGTATGATTGTGATTGTATGATTGTATTTGGGAGATTGTATTTGGGAGATTGTATTTGGGAGATTGTATTTGGGAGATTGTAATTGTATGATTGCGATTGTATGATTGTGATTGTATGATTGCGATTGTATGATTGTGATTGTATGATTGTGATTGTATGATTGTGATTGTATGATTGCGATAGTATGATTGTGATTGTATGATTGTGATGTATGATTGTAATTGTATGATTATGATTGTATGATTGTGATTGTATGATTGAGATTGTATGATTGTGATGTATGATTGTAATTGTATGATTATGATTGTATGATTGTGATTGTATGATTGTGATTGTATGATTGAGATTGTATGATTGTGATTGTATGCTTGCGATTGTATGATTGTGATTGTATGATTGAGATTCTTTGATTGTGATTGTATGATTGTGATTGTATGATTGTGATTGTATGATTGTGATTGTATGATTGTGATTGTATGATTGTGATTGTATGATTGTGATTGTATGATTGTGATTGTATGATTGTGATTGTATGATTGTGATAGTATGATTGTGATTATATGATTGTGATTATATGATTGTGATTGTATGATTGTATTTGGGAGATTGTATTTGGGATATTGTAATTGTATGATTGCGATTGTATGATTGTGATTGTATGATTGTGATGTATGATTGTAATTGTATGATTATGATTGTATGATTGTGATTGTATGATTGTGATTGTATGATTGAGATAGTATGATTGTGATTGTATGCTTGCGATTGTATGATTGTGATTGTATGATTGTGATTCTTTGATTGTGATTGTATGATTGTGATTGTATGATTGTGATTGTATGATTGTGATTATATGATTGTGATTGTATGATTGTGATTGTATGATTGTGATAGTATGATTGTGATTATATGATTGTTATTGTATGACTGTGATTGTATGATTGTGATTGTATGATTGTGATAGTATGATTGTGAAAGTATGATTGAGATTGTATGATTGTGATTGTATGATTGCGATTGTATGATTGCGATTGTATGATTGCGATTGTATGATTGCGATTGTATGATTGTGATTGTATGATTGTGATTGTATGATTGTGATTGTATGATTGTGATTGTATGATTGTGATTGTATGATTGTGATTGTATGATTGTATTTGGGAGATTGTATTTGGGATATTGTAATTGTATAATTGCGATTGTATGATTGTGATTGTATGATTGCGATTGTATGATTGTGATTGTATGATTGTATTTGGGAGATTGTATTTGGGAGATTGTATTTGGGAGATTGTATTTGGGAGATTGTAATTGTATGATTGCGATTGTATGATTGTGATTGTATGATTGCGATTGTATGATTGTGATTGTATGATTGTGATTGTATGATTGTGATTGTATGATTGCGATAGTATGATTGTGATTGTATGATTGTGATGTATGATTGTAATTGTATGATTATGATTGTATGATTGTGATTGTATGATTGAGATTGTATGATTGTGATGTATGATTGTAATTGTATGATTATGATTGTATGATTGTGATTGTATGATTGTGATTGTATGATTGAGATTGTATGATTGTGATTGTATGCTTGCGATTGTATGATTGTGATTGTATGATTGAGATTCTTTGATTGTGATTGTATGATTGTGATTGTATGATTGTGATTGTATGATTGTGATTGTATGATTGTGATTGTATGATTGTGATTGTATGATTGTGATTGTATGATTGTGATTGTATGATTGTGATTGTATGATTGTGATAGTATGATTGTGATTATATGATTGTTATTGTATGACTGTGATTGTATGATTGTGATTGTATGATTGTGATAGTATGATTGAGAAAGTATGATTGTGATTGTATGATTGTGATTGTATGATTGTGATTGTATGATTGTGATTGTATGATTGTGATTGTCTGATTGTGGTTGTGCGATTGTGATTGTACGATTGTGATTGTACGATTGTGATAGTATGATTGTGATTGTATGATTGTGATTGTATGATTGTGATTGTATGATTGTGATTGTATGATTGTGATTGTATGATTGTGATTGTTTGATTGTATTTGGGAGATTGTATTTGGGAAATTGTAATTGTATGATTGCGATTGTATGATTGTGATTGTATGATTGCGATTGTATGATTGTGAATGTATGATTGTGATGTATGACTGTAATTGTATGATTATGATTGTATGATTGTGATTGTATGATTGAGATTGTATGATTGTGATTGTATGCTTGCGATTGTATGATTGTGATTGTATGATTGTGATTGTATGATTGTGATTGTATGATTGCGATTGTATGATTGTGAATGTATGATTGAGATTGTATGATTGTGATTGTATGCTTGCGATTGTATGATTGTGATTGTATGATTGTGATTCTTTGATTGTGATTGTATGATGGTGATTGTATGATTGTGATGTATGATTGTAATTGTATGATTATGATTGTATGATTGTGATTGTATGATTGTGATTGTATGATTGAGATTGTATGATTGTGATTGTATGCTTGCGATTGTATGATTGTGATTGTATGATTGTGATTCTTTGATTGTGATTGTATGATTGTGATTGTATGATTGTGATTCTATGATTGTGATTATATGATTGTGATTGTATGATTGTGATTGTATGATTGTGATAGTATGATTGTGATTATATGATTGTTATTGTATGACTGTGATTGTATGATTGTGATTGTATGATTGTGATAGTATGATTGTGAAAGTATGATTGAGATTGTATGATTGTGATTGTATGATTGCGATTGTATGATTGCGATTGTATGATTGCGATTGTATGATTGCGATTGTATGATTGTGATTGTATGATTGTGATTGCATGATTGTGATTGTATGATTGTGATTGTATGATTGTGATTGTATGATTGTGATTGTATGATTGTGATTGTATGATTGTATTTGGGAGATTGTATTTGGGATATTGTAATTGTATGATTGCGATTGTATGATTGTGATTGTATGATTGCGATTGTATGATTGTGATTGTATGATTGTATTTGGGAGATTGTATTTGGGAGATTGTATTTGGGAGATTGTATTTGGGAGATTGTATTTGGGAGATTGTATTTGGGAGATTGTATTTGGGAGATTGTATTTGGGAGATTGTAATTGTATGATTGCGATTGTATGATTGCGATTGTATGATTGCGATTGTATGATTGTGATTGTATGATTGTGATTGTATGATTGTGATTGTATGATTGCGATAGTATGATTGTGATTGTATGATTGTGATGTATGATTGTAATTGTATGATTATGATTGTATGATTGTGATTGTATGACTGAGATTGTCTGATTGTGATTGTATGCTTGCGATTGTATGATTGTGATTGTATGATTGTGATTGTATGACTGTATTTGGGAGATTGTATTTGGGATATTGTAATTGTATGATTGCGATTGTATGATTGTGATTGTATGATTGCGATTGTATGATTGTGATTGTATGATTGTATTTGGGAGATTGTATTTGGGAGATTGTATTTGGGAGATTGTATTTGGGAGATTGTATTTGGGAGATTGTAATTGTATGATTGCGATTGTATGATTGTGATTGTATGATTGCGATTGTATGATTGTGATTGTATGATTGTGATTGTATGATTGTGATTGTATGATTGTGATTGTATGATTGCGATAGTATGATTGTGATTGTATGATTGTGATGTATGATTGTAATTGTATGATTATGATTGTATGATTGTGATTGCATGATTGAGATTGTATGATTGTGATGTATGATTGTAATTGTATGATTATGATTGTATGATTGTGATTGTATGATTGTGATTGTATGATTGAGATTGTATGATTGTGATTGTATGCTTGCGATTGTATGATTGTGATTGTATGATTGTGATTCTTTGATTGTGATTGTATGATTGTGATTGTATGATTGTGATTGTATGATTGTGATTGTATGATTGGGATAGTATGATTGTGATTATATGATTGTTATTGTATGACTGTGATTGTATGATTGTGATTGTATGATTGTGATAGTATGATTGAGAAAGTATGATTGTGATTGTATGATTGTGATTGTATGATTGTGATTGTATGATTGTGATTGTATGATTGTGATTGTCTGATTGTGGTTGTGCGATTGTGATTGTACGATTGTGATTGTACGATTGTGATAGTATGATTGTGATTGTATGATTGTGATTGTATGATTGTGATGTATGATTGTAATTGTATGATTATGATTGTATGATTGTGATTGTATGATTGTGATTGTATGATTGAGATTGTATGATTGTGATTGTATGCTTGCGATTGTATGATTGTGATTGTGTGATTGTGATTCTTTGATTGTGATTGTATGATTGTGATTGTATGATTGTGATTGTATGATTGTGATTGTATGATTGTGATTATATGATTGTGATTGTATGGTTGTGATTGTATGATTGTGATAGTATGATTGTGATTATATGATTGTTATTGTGTGACTGTGATTGTATGATTGTGATTGTATGATTGTGATAGTATGATTGTGAAAGTATGATTGTGATTGTATGATTGTGATTGTATGATTGTGATTGTATGATTGTGATTGTATGATTGTGATTGTATGATTGTGATTGTATGATTGTGAAAGTATGATTGTGATTGTATGATTATGATTGTATGATTGTGGTTGTGCGATTGTGATTGTATGATTGTGATTGTATGATTGTGATTGTATGATTGTGATTGTATGATTGTGATTGTATGATTGTGATTGTATGATTGTGATTGTATGATTGTGAAAGTATGATTGTGATTGTATGAATATGATTGTATGATTGTGATTGCATGATTGTGATTGTATGATTGTGATTGCATGATTTTGAATGTATGATTGTGATTGAATGGTTGTGATTGTATGACTGTGATCGTATGATTGTGATTGTATGATTGTGATTGTATGATTGCGATAGTATGATTGTGATTGTATGATTGTGATTGTATGATTGTGATTGTATGATTGTGATTGTATGATTGTGATTGTATGATTGTGATTGTATGATTGTGATAGTATGATTGTGATTATATGATTGTTATTGTATGACTGTGATTGTATGATTGTGATTGTATGATTGTGATAGTATGATTGAGAAAGTATGATTGTGATTGTATGATTGTGATTGTATGATTGTGATTGTATGATTGTGATTGTATGATTGTGATTGTCTGATTGTGGTTGTGCGATTCTGATTGTACGATTGTGATTGTACGATTGTGATAGTATGATTGTGATTGTATGATTGTGATTGTATGATTGTGATGTATGATTGTAATTGTATGATTATGATTGTATGATTGTGATTGTATGATTGTGATTGTATGATTGAGATTGTATGATTGTGATTGTATGCTTGCGATTGTATGATTGTGATTGTGTGATTGTGATTCTTTGATTGTGATTGTATGATTGTGATTGTATGATTGTGATTGTATGATTGTGATTGTATGATTGTGATTATATGATTGTGATTGTATGGTTGTGATTGTATGATTGTGATAGTATGATTGTGATTATATGATTGTTATTGTGTGACTGTGATTGTATGATTGTGATTGTATGATTGTGATAGTATGATTGTGAAAGTATGATTGTGATTGTATGATTGTGATTGTATGATTGTGATTGTATGATTGTGATTGTATGATTGTGATTGTATGATTGTGATTGTATGATTGTGAAAGTATGATTGTGATTGTATGATTATGATTGTATGATTGTGGTTGTGCGATTGTGATTGTACGATTGTGATTGTACGATTGTGATTGTATGATTGTGATTGCATGATTATGATTGTATGATTGTGATTGCATGATTGTGATTGTATGATTGTGATTGCATGATTGTGAATGTATGAATGTGATTGCATGATTGCGATTGTATGATTGTGATTGTATGATTGCGATTGTATGATTGCGATTGTATGATTGCGATTGTATGATTGTGATTGTATGATTGTGATTGTATGATTGTGATTGTATGATTGTGATTGTATGATTGTGATTGTATGATTGTGATTGTATGATTGTGATTGTATGATTGTGATTGTATGATTGTGAAAGTATGATTGTGATTGTATTAATATGATTGTATGATTGTGATTGCATGATTGTGATTGTATGATTGTGATTGCATGATTTTGAATGTATGATTGTGATTGAATGGTTGTGATTGTATGACTGTGATCGTATGATTGTGATTGTATGATTGTGATTGTATGATTGCGATAGTATGATTGTGATTGTATGATTGTGTTTGTATGATTGTGATTGTATGATTGTGATGTATGATTGTAATTGTATGATTATGATTGTATGATTGTGATTGTATGATTGAGATTGTATGATTGTGATTGTATGCTTGCGATTGAATGATTGTGATTGTATGATTGTGATTGTATGATTGTGATTGTATGATTGTATTTGGGAGATTGTATTTGGGATATTGTAATTGTATGATTGCGATTGTATGATTGTGATTGTATGATTGTGATTGTATGATTGTATTTGGGAGATTGTATTTGGGATATTGTAATTGTATGATTGCGATTGTATGATTGTGATTGTATGATTGTGATGTATGATTGTAATTGTATGATTATGATTGTATGATTGTGATTGTATGATTGTGATTGTATGATTGAGATTGTATGATTGTGATTGTATGCTTGCGATTGTATGATTGTGATTGTATGATTGTGATTCTTTGATTGTGATTGTATGATTGTGATTGTATGATTGTGATTGTATGATTGTGATTATATGATTGTGATTGTATGATTGTGATTGTATGATTGTGATAGTATGATTGTTATTGTATGACTGTGAATGTATGATTGTGATGTATGACTGTAATTGTATGATTATGATTGTATGATTGTGATGTATGATTGTAATTGTATGATTATGATTGTATGATTGTGATTGTATGATTGTGATTGTATGATTGTGATTGTATGATTGTGATTGTATGATTGTGATTGTATGATTGTGATAGTATGATTGTTATTGTATGACTGTGATTGTATGATTGTGATTGTATGATTGTGATAGTATGATTGTGAAAGTATGATTGAGATTGTATGATTGTGATTGTATGATTGCGATTGTATGATTGCGATTGTATGATTGCGATTGTATGATTGCGATTGTATGATTGTGATTGTATGATTGTGATTGTATGATTGTGATTGTATGATTGTGATTGTATGATTGTGATTGTATGATTGTGATTGTATGATTGTGATTGTATGATTGTGATTGTATGATTGTATTTGGGAGATTGTATTTGGGATATTGTAATTGTATGATTGCGATTGTATGATTGTGATTGTATGATTGCGATTGTATGATTGTGATTGTATGATTGTATTTGGGAGATTGTATTTGGGAGATTGTATTTGGGAGATTGTATTTGGGAGATTGTATTTGGGAGATTGTATTTGGGAGATTGTAATTGTATGATTGCGATTGTATGATTGTGATTGTATGATTGCGATTGTATGATTGTGATTGTATGATTGTGATTGTATGATTGTAATTGTATGATTGCGATAGTATGATTGTGATTGTATGATTGTGATGTATGATTGTAATTGTATGATTATGATTGTATGATTGTGATTGTATGATTGAGATTGTATGATTGTGATGTATGATTGTAATTGTATGATTATGATTGTATGATTGTGATTGTATGATTGTGATTGTGTGATTGAGATTGTATGATTGTGATTGTATGCTTGCGATTGTATGATTGTGATTGTATGATTGTGATTCTTTGATTGTGATTGTATGATTGTGATTGTATGATTGTGATTGTATGATTGTGATTGTATGATTGTGATAGTATGATTGTGATTATATGATTGTTATTGTATGACTGTGATTGTATGATTGTGATTGTATGATTGTGATTGTATGATTGTGATAGTATGATTGAGAAAGTATGATTGTGATTGTATGATTGTGATTGTATGATTGTGATTGTATGATTGTGATTGTATGATTGCGATTGTATGATTGTGAATGTATGATTGTGATGTATGACTGTAATTGTATGATTATGATTGTATGATTGTGATTGTATGATTGTTATTGTATGACTGTGATTGTATGATTGTGATTGTATGATTGTGATTGTATGATTGTGATAGTATGATTGAGAAAGTATGATTGTGATTGTATGATTGTGATTGTATGATTGTGATTGTCTGATTGTGGTTGTGCGATTGTGATTGTACGATTGTGATTGTACGATTGTGATAGTATGATTGTGATTGTATGATTGTGATTGTATGATTGTGATGTATGATTGTAATTGTATGATTATGATTGTATGATTGTGATTGTATGATTGTGATTGTATGATTGAGATTGTATGATTGTGATTGTATGCTTGCGATTGTATGATTGTGATTGTGTGATTGTGATTCTTTGATTGTGATTGTATGATTGTGATTGTATGATTATGATTGTATGATTGTGATTGTATGATTGTGATTGTATGATTGAGATTGTATGATTGTGATTGTATGCTTGCGATTGTATGATTGTGATTGTATGATTGTGATTCTTTGATTGTGATTGTATGATTGTGATTGTATGATTGTGATTGTATGATTGTGATTGTATGATTGTGATAGTATGATTGTGATTATATGATTGTTATTGTATGACTGTGATTGTATGATTGTGATTGTATGATTGTGATAGTATGATTGAGAAAGTATGATTGTGATTGTATGATTGTGATTGTATGATTGTGATTGTATGATTGTGATTGTATGATTGTGATTGTCTGATTGTGGTTGTGCGATTGTGATTGTACGATTGTGATTGTACGATTGTGATAGTATGATTGTGATTGTATGATTGTGATTGTATGATTGTGATGTATGATTGTAATTGTATGATTATGATTGTATGATTGTGATTGTATGATTGTGATTGTATGATTGAGATTGTATGATTGTGATTGTATGCTTGCGATTGTATGATTGTGATTGTGTGATTGTGATTCTTTGATTGTGATTGTATGATTGTGATTGTATGATTGTGATTGTATGATTGTGATTGTATGATTGTGATTATATGATTGTGATTGTATGGTTGTGATTGTATGATTGTGATAGTATGATTGTGATTATATGATTGTTATTGTGTGACTGTGATTGTATGACTGTGATTGTATGATTGTGATAGTATGATTGTGAAAGTATGATTGTGATTGTATGATTGTGATTGTATGATTGTGATTGTATGATTGTGATTGTATGATTGTGATTGTATGATTGTGATTGTATGATTGTGATTGTATGATTGTGAAAGTATGATTGTGATTGTATGATTATGATTGTATGATTGTGGTTGTGCGATTGTGATTGTACGATTGTGATTGTACGATTGTGATTGTATGATTGTGATTGCATGATTATGATTGTATGATTGTGATTGCATGATTGTGATTGTATGATTGTGATTGCATGATTGTGAATGTATGAATGTGATTGCATGATTGCGATTGTATGATTGTGATTGTATGATTGCGATTGTATGATTGCGATTGTATGATTGCGATTGTATGATTGTGATTGTATGATTGTGATTGTATGATTATGATTGTATGATTGTGATTGTATGATTGAGATTGTATGATTGTGATTGTATGCTTGCGATTGAATGATTGTGATTGTATGATTGTGATTGTATGATTGTGATTGTATGATTGTATTTGGGAGATTGTATTTGGGATATTGTAATTGTATGATTGCGATTGTATGATTGTGATTGTATGATTGTGATTGTATGATTGTATTTGGGAGATTGTATTTGGGATATTGTAATTGTATGATTGCGATTGTATGATTGTGATTGTATGATTGTGATGTATGATTGTAATTGTATGATTATGATTGTATGATTGTGATTGTATGATTGTAATTGTATGATTATGATTGTATGATTGTGATTGTATGATTGTGATTGTATGATTGAGATTGTATGATTGTGATTGTATGCTTGCGATTGTATGATTGTGATTGTATGATTGTGATTCTTTGATTGTGATTGTATGATTGTGATTGTATGATTGTGATTGTATGATTGTGATTATATGATTGTGATTGTATGATTGTGATTGTATGATTGTGATAGTATGATTGTGATTATATGATTGTTATTGTATGACTGTGATTGTATGATTGTGATTGTATGATTGTGATAGTATGTTTGTGAAAGTATGATTGAGATTGTATGATTGTGATTGTATGATTGCGATTGTATGATTGCGATTGTATGATTGCGATTGTATGATTGCGATTGTATGATTGCGATTGTATGATTGCGATTGTATGATTGTGATTGTATGATTGTGATTGTATGATTGTGATTGTATGATTGTGATTATATGATTGTGATTGTATGATTGTGATTGTATGATTGTATTTGGGAGATTGTATTTGGGATATTGTAATTGTATGATTGCGATTGTATGATTGTGATTGTATGATTGCGATTGTATGATTGTGATTGTATGATTGTATTTGGGAGATTGTATTTGGGAGATTGTATTTGGGAGATTGTATTTGGGAGATTGTATTTGGGAGATTGTAATTGTATGATTGCGATTGTATGATTGTGATTGTATGATTGCGATTGTATGATTGTGATTGTATGATTGTGATTGTATGATTGCGATAGTATGATTGTGATTGTATGATTGTGATTCTTTGATTGTGATTGTATGATTGTGATTGTATGATTGTGATTGTATGATTGTGATTATATGATTGTGATTGTATGATTGTGATTGTATGATTGTGATAGTATGATTGTGATTATATGATTGTTATTGTATGACTGTGATTGTATGATTGTGATTGTATGATTGTGATAGTATGTTTGTGAAAGTATGATTGAGATTGTATGATTGTGATTGTATGATTGCGATTGTATGATTGCGATTGTATGATTGCGATTGTATGATTGCGATTGTATGATTGCGATTGTATGATTGCGATTGTATGATTGTGATTGTATGATTGTGATTGTATGATTGTGATTGTATGATTGTGATTATATGATTGTGATTGTATGATTGTGATTGTATGATTGTATTTGGGAGATTGTATTTGGGATATTGTAATTGTATGATTGCGATTGTATGATTGTGATTGTATGATTGCGATTGTATGATTGTGATTGTATGATTGTATTTGGGAGATTGTATTTGGGAGATTGTATTTGGGAGATTGTATTTGGGAGATTGTATTTGGGAGATTGTAATTGTATGATTGTGATTGTATGATTGTGATTGTATGATTGCGATTGTATGATTGTGATTGTATGATTGTGATTGTATGATTGTGATTGTATGATTGCGATAGTATGATTGTGATTGTATGATTGTGATGTATGATTGTAATTGTATGATTATGATTGTATGATTGTGATTGTATGATTGAGATTGTATGATTGTGATTGTATGCTTGCGATTGTATGATTGTGATTGTATGATTGTGATTGTATGACTGTATTTGGGAGATTGTATTTGGGATATTGTAATTGTATGATTGCGATTGTATGATTGTGATTGTATGATTGTGATGTATGATTGTAATTGTATGATTATGATTGTATGATTGTGATTGTATGATTGTGATTGTATGATGGAGATTGTATGATTGTGATTGTATGCTTGCGATTGTATGATTGTGATTGTATGATTGTGATTCTTTGATTGTGATTGTATGATTGTGATTGTATGATTGTGATTGTATGATTGTCATTGTATGATTGTGATTGTATGATTGTGATAGTATGATTGTGATTATATGATTGTTATTGTATGACTGTGATTGTATGATTGTGATTGTATGATTGTGATAGTATGATTGAGAAAGTATGATTGTGATTGTATGATTGTGATTGTATGATTGTGATTGTATGATTGTGATTGTATGATTGTGATCGTCTGATTGTGGTTGTGCGATTGTGATTGTACGATTGTGATTGTACGATTGTGATAGTATGATTGTGATTGTATGATTGTGATTGTATGATTGTGATTGTATGATTGTGATTGTATGATTGTGATTGTATGATTGTGATTGTTTGATTGTATTTGGGAGATTGTATTTGGGAAATTGTAATTGTATGATTGCGATTGTATGATTGTGATTGTATGATTGCGATTGTATGATTGCGATTGTATGATTGCGATTGTATGATTGTGATTGTATGATTGTGATTGTATGATTATGATTGTATGATTGTGATTGTATGATTGAGATTGTATGATTGTGATTGTATGCTTGCGATTGAATGATTGTGATTGTATGATTGTGATTGTATGATTGTGATTGGATGATTGTATTTGGGAGATTGTATTTGGGATATTGTATTTGTATGATTGCGATTGTATGATTGTGATTGTATGATTGTGATTGTATGATTGTATTTGGGAGATTGTATTTGGGATATTGTAATTGTATGATTGCGATTGTATGATTGTGATTGTATGATTGTGATGTATGATTGTAATTGTATGATTATGATTGTATGATTGTGATTGTATGATTGTAATTGTATGATTATGATTGTATGATTGTGATTGTATGATTGTGATTGTATGATTGAGATTGTATGATTGTGATTGTATGCTTGCGATTGTATGATTGTGATTGTATGATTGTGATTCTTTGATTGTGATTGTATGATTGTGATTGTATGATTGTGATTGTATGATTGTGATTATATGATTGTGATTGTATGATTGTGATTGTATGATTGTGATAGTATGATTGTGATTATATGATTGTTATTGTATGACTGTGATTGTATGATTGTGATTGTATGATTGTGATAGTATGTTTGTGAAAGTATGATTGAGATTGTATGATTGTGATTGTATGATTGCGATTATATGATTGATATTGTATGATTGCGATTGTATGATTGCGATTGTATGATTGTGATTGTATGATTGTGATTGTATGATTGTGATTGTATGATTGTGATTGTATGATTGTGATTATATGATTGTGATTGTATGATTGTATTTGGGAGATTGTATTTGGGATATTGTAATTGTATGATTGCGATTGTATGATTGTGATTGTATGATTGCGATTGTATGATTGTGATTGTATGATTGTATTTGGGAGATTGTATTTGGGAGATTGTATTTGGGAGATTGTATTTGGGAGATTGTATTTGGGAGATTGTAATTGTATGATTGCGATTGTATGATTGTGATTGTATGATTGCGATTGTATGATTGTGATTGTATGATTGTGATTGTATGATTGTGATTGTATGATTGCGATAGTATGATTGTGATTGTATGATTGTGATGTATGATTGTAATTGTATGATTATGATTGTATGATTGTGATTGTATGATTGAGATTGTATGATTGTGATTGTATGCTTGCGATTGTATGATTGTGATTGTATGATTGTGATTGTATGACTGTATTTGGGAGATTGTATTTGGGATATTGTAATTGTATGATTGCGATTGTATGATTGTGATTGTATGATTGTGATGTATGATTGTAATTGTATGATTATGATTGTATGATTGTGATTGTATGATTGTGATTGTATGATTGAGATTGTATGATTGTGATTGTATGCTTGCGATTGTATGATTGTGATTGTATGATTGTGATTCTTTGATTGTGATTGTATGATTGTGATTGTATGATTGTGATTGTATGATTGTGATTGTATGATTGTGATTGTATGATTGTGATAGTATGATTGTGATTATATGATTGTTATTGTATGACTGTGATTGTATGATTGCGATTGTATGATTGTGATAGTATGATTGAGAAAGTATGATTGTGATTGTATGATTGTGATTGTATGATTGTGATTGTATGATTGTGATTGTATGATTGTGATCGTCTGATTGTGGTTGTGCGATTGTGATTGTACGATTGTGATTGTACGATTGTGATAGTATGATTGTGATTGTATGATTGTGATTGTATGATTGTGATTGTATGATTGTGATTGTATGATTGTGATTGTATGATTGTGATTGTATGATTGTGATTGTATGATTGTGATTGTTTGATTGTATTTGGGAGATTGTATTTGGGAAATTGTAATTGTATGATTGCGATTGTATGATTGTGATTGTATGATTGCGATTGTATGATTGTGAATGTATGATTGTGATGTATGACTGTAATTGTATGATTATGATTGTATGATTGTGATTGTATGATTGAGATTGTATGATTGTGATTGTATGCTTGCGATTGTATGATTGTGATTGTATGATTGTGATTGTATGATTGTGATTGTATGATTGTGATTGTATGATTGTGATTGTATGATTATGATTGTATGATTGTGATTGTATGATTGTGATTGTATGATTGTGATTGTATGATTGTGATAGTATGATTGTGATTGTATGATTGTGATTGTATGACTGTGATTGTATGATTATGATTGTATGATTGTGATTGTATGATTGTGAAAGTATGATTGTGATGGTATGATTGTGATTGTATGATTGTGATTGTATGATTGTGATTGTATGAGTGTGATTGTCTGATTGTGGTTGTGCGATTGTGATTGTACGATTGTGATTGTACGATTGTGATTGTACGATTGTTATTGAATGATTGTGATTGTATGATTCTGATTGTACGATTGTGATTGCATGATTGTGATTGTATGATTGTATCTGGGAGATTGTATTTGGGAGATTGTATTTGGGAGATTGTAATTGTATGATTGCGATTGTATGATTGTGATTATATGATTGCGATTGTATGATTGTGATTGTCTGATTGTGATGTATGATTGTAATTGTATGATTATGATTGAATGATTGTGATTGTATGATTGTGATTGTATGATTGTATCTGGGAGATTGTATTTGGGAGATTGTATTTGGGAGATTGTATTTGGGAGATTGTATTTGGGAGATTGTATTTGGGAGATTGTAATTGTATGATTGTGATTGTATGATTGCGATTGTATGACTGTGATCTATGATTGTAATTGTATGATTATGATTGTATGATTGTGATTGTATGATTGTGATGGTATGATTGTGATTGTATGATTGCGATCGTATGATTGTGATTGCATGATTATGATTGTATGATTGTGATTGTATGATTGCGATTGTATGATTGTGATTGTATGATTATGATTGTATTTTTGTGATTGTATGATTGTGATTGTATGATTGTGATTGTATGATTGTGATTGTATGATTGTGATTGTATGATTGTGATTGTCTGATTGTGGTTGTGCGATTGTGATTGTACGATTGTGATTGTACGATTGTGATTGTATGATTGTGATTGCATGATTATGATTGTATGATTGTGATTGCATGATTGTGATTGTATGATTGTGATTGCATGATTTCGAATGTATGATTGTGATTGTATGATTGTGATTGTATGATTGTGATTGCATGATTGTGATTGCATGATTGTGATTGTATGATTGTGATTGTATGATTGTGATTGTATGATTGTGATTGTATGATTATGATTGTATGATTGTGATTGTATGATTGTATTTGGGTGATTGTATTTGGGAGATTGTATTTGGGAGATTGTAATTGTATGATTGCGATTGTATGATTGTGATTGTATGATTGCGATTGTATGAATGCGATTGTATGATTGTGATTGTATGATTGTGATTGTATGATTGTGATTGTATGGTTGTGATTGTATGATTGTGATTGTATGATTGTGATTGTATGATTGTATTTGGGATATTGTAATTGTATGATTGCGATTGTATGATTGTGATTGTATGATTGTGATGTATGATTGTAATTGTATGATTATGATTGTATGATTGTGATTGTATGATTGAGATTGTATGATTGTGATTGTATGCTTGCGATTGTATGAATGTGATTGTATGATTGTGATTGTATGATTGTGATTGTATGATTGTGATTGTATGATTGTGATTGTATGATTGTGATTGTATGATTGTGATTGTATGATTGTGATTGTATGATTGTGATTGTATGATTGTGATTGTATGATTGTGATTGTATGATTGTGATAGTATGATTGTGATTGTATGATTGTGATTGCATGATTATGATTGTATGACTGTGATTGCATGATTGTGATTGTATGATTGTGATTGCATGCTTGCGATTGTATGATTGTGATTGTATGATTCTGATTGTATGATTGTGAATGTACGATTGTGATTGTACGATTGTGATTGTATGATTGTGATAGTATGATTGTGATTGTATGGCTGTGATTTTATGACTGTGATTGTATGATTGTGATTGTATGATTGTGATTGTATGATTGTGAAAGTATGATTGTGATTGTATGATTGTGATTGTATGATTGTGATTGTATGATTGTGATTGTATGATTGTGATTGTATGATTGTGATTGTATGATTGTGATTGTATGATTGTGATTGTATGATTGTATTTGGGATATTGTAATTGTATGATTGCGATTGTATGATTGTGATTGTATGATTGTGATTGTATGATTGTCATTGTATGATTGTGATAGTATGATTGTGATTGTATGATTGTGATTGCATGATTATGATTGTATGATTGTGATTGCATGATTGTGATTGTATGATTGTGATTGCATGATTTTGAATGTATGATTATGATTGTATGATTGTGATTGTATGATTGTGATTGTATGATTGAGATTGTATGATTGTGATTGTATGCTTGCGATTGAATGATTGTGATTGTATGATTGTGATTGTATGATTGTGATTGTATGATTGTATTTGGGAGATTGTATTTGGGATATTGTAATTGTATGATTGCGATTGTATGATTGTGATTGTATGATTGTGATTGTATGATTGTATTTGGGAGATTGTATTTGGGATATTGTAATTGTATGATTGCGATTGTATGATTGTGATTGTATGATTGTGATGTATGATTGTGATTATATGATTGTGATTATATGATTGTGATTGTATGATTGTGATTGTATGATTGTGATAGTATGATTGTGATTATATGATTGTTATTGTATGACTGTGATTGTATGATTGTGATTGTATGATTGTGATAGTATGTTTGTGAAAGTATGATTGAGATTGTATGATTGTGATTGTATGATTGCGATTGTATGATTGCGATTGTATGATTGCGATTGTATGATTGCGATTGTATGATTGTGATTGTATGATTGTGATTGTATGATTGTGATTGTATGATTGTGATTGTATGATTGTGATTATATGATTGTGATTGTATGATTGTGATTGTATGATTGTATTTGGGAGATTGTATTTGGGATATTGTAATTGTATGATTGCGATTGTATGATTGTGATTGTATGATTGCGATTGTATGATTGTGATTGTATGATTGTATTTGGGAGATTGTATTTGGGAGATTGTATTTGGGAGATTGTATTTGGGAGATTGTATTTGGGAGATTGTAATTGTATGATTGCGATTGTATGATTGTGATTGTATGATTGCGATTGTATGAATGCGATTGTATGATTGTGATTGTATGATTGTGATTGTATGATTGTGATTGTATGGTTGTGATTGTATGATTGTGATTGTATGATTGTGATTGTATGATTGTATTTGGGATATTGTAATTGTATGATTGCGATTGTATGATTGTGATTGTATGATTGTGATGTATGATTGTAATTGTATGATTATGATTGTATGATTGTGATTGTATGATTGAGATTGTATGATTGTGATTGTATGCTTGCGATTGTATGAATGTGATTGTATGATTGTGATTGTATGATTGTGATTGTATGATTGTGATTGTATGATTGTGATTGTATGATTGTGATTGTATGATTGTGATTGTATGATTGTGATTGTATGATTGTGATAGTATGATTGTGATTGTATGATTGTGATTGCATGATTATGATTGTATGACTGTGATTGCATGATTGTGATTGTATGATTGAGATTGTATGATTGTGATTGTATGCTTGCGATTGTATGATTGTGATTGTATGATTGTGATTCTTTGATTGTGATTGTATGATTGCGATTGTATGATTGCGATTGTATGATTGCGATTGTATGATTGTGATTGTATGATTGTGATTGTATGATTATGATTGTATGATTGTGATTGTATGATTGAGATTGTATGATTGTGATTGTATGCTTGCGATTGAATGATTGTGATTGTATGATTGTGATTGTATGATTGTGATTGTATGATTGTATTTGGGAGATTGTATTTGGGATATTGTAATTGTATGATTGCGATTGTATGATTGTGATTGTATGATTGTGATTGTATGATTGTATTTGGGAGATTGTATTTGGGATATTGTAATTGTATGATTGCGATTGTATGATTGTGATTGTATGATTGTGATGTATGATTGTAATTGTATGATTATGATTGTATGATTGTGATTGTATGATTGTAATTGTATGATTATGATTGTATGATTGTGATTGTATGATTGTGATTGTATGATTGAGATTGTATGATTGTGATTGTATGCTTGCGATTGTATGATTGTGATTGTATGATTGTGATTCTTTGATTGTGATTGTATGATTGTGATTGTATGATTGTGATTGTATGATTGTGATTATATGATTGTGATTGTATGATTGTGATTGTATGATTGTGATAGTATGATTGTGATTATATGATTGTTATTGTATGACTGTGATTGTATGATTGTGATTGTATGATTGTGATAGTATGTTTGTGAAAGTATGATTGAGATTGTATGATTGTGATTGTATGATTGCGATTGTATGATTGCGATTGTATGATTGCGATTGTATGATTGCGATTGTATGATTGTGATTGTATGATTGTGATTGTATGATTGTGATTGTATGATTGTGATTGTATGATTGTGATTATATGATTGTGATTGTATGATTGTGATTGTATGATTGTATTTGGGAGATTGTATTTGGGATATTGTAATTGTATGATTGCGATTGTATGATTGTGATTGTATGATTGCGATTGTATGATTGTGATTGTATGATTGTATTTGGGAGATTGTATTTGGGAGATTGTATTTGGGAGATTGTATTTGGGAGATTGTAATTGTATGATTGCGATTGTATGATTGTGATTGTATGATTGCGATTGTATGAATGCGATTGTATGATTGTGATTGTATGATTGTGATTGTATGATTGTGATTGTATGGTTGTGATTGTATGATTGTGATTGTATGATTGTGATTGTATGATTGTATTTGGGATATTGTAATTGTATGATTGCGATTGTATGATTGTGATTGTATGATTGTGATGTATGATTGTAATTGTATGATTATGATTGTATGATTGTGATTGTATGATTGAGATTGTATGATTGTGATTGTATGCTTGCGATTGTATGAATGTGATTGTATGATTGTGATTGTATGATTGTGATTGTATGATTGTGATTGTATGATTGTGATTGTATGATTGTGATTGTATGATTGTGATTGTATGATTGTGATTGTATGATTGTGATAGTATGATTGTGATTGTATGATTGTGATTGCATGATTATGATTGTATGACTGTGATTGCATGATTGTGATTGTATGATTGTGATTGCATGCTTGCGATTGTATGATTGTGATTGTATGATTGTGATTGTATGATTGTGAATGTACGATTGTGATTGTACGATTGTGATTGTATGATTGTGATAGTATGATTGTGATTGTATGGCTGTGATTTTATGACTGTGATTGTATGATTGTGATTGTATGATTGTGATTGTATGATTGTGAAAGTATGATTGTGATTGTATGATTGTGATTGTATGATTGTGATTGTATGATTGTGATTGTATGATTGTGATTGTATGATTGTGATTGTATGATTGTGATTGTATGATTGTGATTGTATGATTGTGATTGTATGATTGTATTTGGGATATTGTAATTGTATGATTGCGATTGTATGATTGTGATTGTATGATTGTGATTGTATGATTGTCATTGTATGATTGTGATAGTATGATTGTGATTGTATGATTGTGATTGCATGATTGTGATTGTATGATTGTGATTGCATGATTTTGAATGTATGATTATGATTGTATGATTGTGATTGTATGATTGTATTTGGGAGATTGTATTTGGGATATTGTAATTGTATGATTGCGATTGTATGATTGTGATTGTATGATTGTGATTGTATGATTGTATTTGGGAGATTGTATTTGGGAGATTGTATTTGGGATATTGTAATTGTATGATTGCGATTGTATGATTGTGATTGTATGATTGTGATGTATGATTGTAATTGTATGATTATGATTGTATGATTGTGATTGTATGATTGTGATTGTATGATTGAGATTGTATGATTGTGATTGTATGCTTGCGATTGTATGATTGTGATTGTATGATTGTGATTCTTTGATTGTGATTGTATGATTGTGATTGTATGATTGTGATTGTATGATTGTGATTATATGATTGTGATTGTATGATTGTGATTGTATGATTGTGATAGTATGATTGTGATTATATGATTGTTATTGTATGACTGTGATTGTATGATTGTGATTGTATGATTGAGATTGTATGATTGTGATTGTATGCTTGCGATTGTATGATTGTGATTGTATGATTGTGATTGTATGATTGTGATTGTATGATTGCGATTGTATGATTGTGAATGTACGATTGAGATTGTATGATTGTGATTGTATGCTTGCGATTGTATGATTGTGATTGTATGATTGTGATTCTTTGATTGTGATTGTATGATTGTGATTGTATGATTGTGATGTATGATTGTAATTGTATGATTATGATTGTATGATTGTGATTGTATGATTGTGATTGTATGATTGAGATTGTATGATTGTGATTGTATGCTTGCGATTGTATGATTGTGATTGTATGATTGTGATTCTTTGATTGTGATTGTATGATTGTGATTGTATGATTGTGATTCTATGATTGTGATTATATGATTGTGATTGTATGATTGTGATTGTATGATTGTGATAGTATGATTGTGATTATATGATTGTTATTGTATGACTGTGATTGTATGATTGTGATTGTATGATTGTGATAGTATGATTGTGAAAGTATGATTGAGATTGTATGATTGTGATTGTATGATTGCGATTGTATGATTGCGATTGTATGATTGCGATTGTATGATTGCGATTGTATGATTGCGATTGTATGATTGTGATTGCATGATTGTGATTGTATGATTGTGATTGTATGATTGTGATTGTATGATTGTGATTGTATGATTGTATTTGGGAGATTGTATTTGGGATATTGTAATTGTATGATTGCGATTGTATGATTGTGATTGTATGATTGCGATTGTATGATTGTGATTGTATGATTGTATTTGGGAGATTGTATTTGGGAGATTGTATTTGGGAGATTGTATTTGGGAGATTGTATTTGGGAGATTGTATTTGGGAGATTGTATTTGGGAGATTGTATTTGGGAGATTGTAATTGTATGATTGCGATTGTATGATTGTGATTGTATGATTGCGATTGTATGATTGTGATTGTATGATTGTGATTGTATGATTGTGATTGTATGATTGCGATAGTATGATTGTGATTGTATGATTGTGATGTATGATTGTAATTGTATGATTATGATTGTATGATTGTGATTGTATGACTGAGATTGTCTGATTGTGATTGTATGCTTGCGATTGTATGATTGCGATTGTATGATTGTGATTGTATGACTGTATTTGGGAGATTGTATTTGGGATATTGTAATTGTATGATTGCGATTGTATGATTGTGATTGTATGATTGCGATTGTATGATTGTGATTGTATGATTGTATTTGGGAGATTGTATTTGGGAGATTGTATTTGGGAGATTGTATTTGGGAGATTGTATTTGGGAGATTGTATTTGGGAGATTGTATTTGGGAGATTGTAATTGTATGATTGCGATTGTATGATTGTGATTGTATGATTGCGATTGTATGATTGTGATTGTATGATTGTGATTGTATGATTGTGATTGTATGATTGTGATTGTATGATTGCGATAGTATGATTGTGATTGTATGATTGTGATGTATGATTGTAATTGTATGATTATGATTGTATGATTGTGATTGCATGATTGAGATTGTATGATTGTGATGTATGATTGTAATTGTATGATTATGATTGTATGATTGTGATTGTATGATTGTGATTGTATGATTGAGATTGTATGATTGTGATTGTATGCTTGCGATTGTATGATTGTGATTGTATGATTGTGATTCTTTGATTGTGATTGTATGATTGTGATTGTATGATTGTGATTGTATGATTGTGATTGTATGATTGGGATAGTATGATTGTGATTATATGATTGTTATTGTATGACTGTGATTGTATGATTGTGATTGTATGATTGTGATAGTATGATTGAGAAAGTATGATTGTGATTGTATGATTGTGATTGTATGATTGTGATTGTATGATTGTGATTGTATGATTGTGATTGTCTGATTGTGGTTGTGCGATTGTGATTGTGCGATTGTGATTGTACGATTGTGATAGTATGATTGTGATTGTATGATTGTGATTGTATGATTGTGATGTATGATTGTAATTGTATGATTATGATTGTATGATTGTGATTGTATGATTGTGATTGTATGATTGAGATTGTATGATTGTGATTGTATGCTTGCGATTGTATGATTGTGATTGTGTGATTGTGATTCTTTGATTGTGATTGTATGATTGTGATTGTATGATTGTGATTGTATGATTGTGATTGTATGATTGTGATTATATGATTGTGATTGTATGGTTGTGATTGTATGATTGTGATAGTATGATTGTGATTATATGATTGTTATTGTGTGACTGTGATTGTATGATTGTGATTGTATGATTGTGATTGTATGATTGTGATTGTATGATTGTGATTGTATGATTGCGATAGTATGATTGTGATTGTATGATTGTGATTGTATGATTGTGATTGTATGATTGTGATGTATGATTGTAATTGTATGATTATGATTGTATGATTGTGATTGTATGATTGAGATTGTATGATTGTGATTGTATGCTTGCGATTGTATGATTGTGATTGTATGATTGTGATTCTTTGATTGTGATTGTATGATTGTGATTGTATGATTGTGATTGTATGATTGTGATTGTATGATTGTGATAGTATGATTGTGATTATATGATTGTTATTGTATGACTGTGATTGTATGATTGTGATTGTATGATTGTGATAGTATGATTGAGAAAGTATGATTGTGATTGTATGATTGTGATTGTATGATTGTGATTGTATGATTGTGATTGTATGATTGTGATTGTCTGATTGTGGTTGTGCGATTCTGATTGTACGATTGTGATTGTACGATTGTGATAGTATGATTGTGATTGTATGATTGTGATTGTATGATTGTGATGTATGATTGTAATTGTATGATTATGATTGTATGATTGTGATTGTATGATTGAGATTGTATGATTGTGATTGTATGCTTGCGATTGTATGATTGTGATTGTGTGATTGTGATTCTTTGATTGTGATTGTATGATTGTGATTGTATGATTGTGATTGTATGATTGTGATTGTATGATTGTGATTATATGATTGTGATTGTATGGTTGTGATTGTATGATTGTGATAGTATGATTGTGATTATATGATTGTTATTGTGTGACTGTGATTGTATGATTGTGATTGTATGATTGTGATAGTATGATTGTGAAAGTATGATTGTGATTGTATGATTGTGATTGTATGATTGTGATTGTATGATTGTGATTGTATGATTGTGATTGTATGATTGTGAAAGTATGATTGTGATTGTATGATTATGATTGTATGATTGTGGTTGTGCGATTGTGATTGTACGATTGTGATTGTACGATTGTGATTGTATGATTGTGATTGCATGATTATGATTGTATGATTGTGATTGCATGATTGTGATTGTATGATTGTGATTGCATGATTGTGAATGTATGAATGTGATTGCATGATTGCGATTGTATGATTGTGATTGTATGATTGCGATTGTATGATTGCGATTGTATGATTGCGATTGTATGATTGTGATTGTATGATTGTGATTGTATGATTGTGATTGTATGATTGTGATTGTATGATTGTGATTGTATGATTGTGATTGTATGATTGTGATTGTATGATTGTGAAAGTATGATTGTGATTGTATGAATATGATTGTATGATTGTGATTGCATGATTGTGATTGTATGATTGTGATTGCATGATTTTGAATGTATGATTGTGATTGAATGGTTGTGATTGTATGACTGTGATCGTATGATTGTGATTGTATGATTGTGATTGTATGATTGCGATAGTATGATTGTGATTGTATGATTGTGTTTGTATGATTGTGATTGTATGATTGTGATGTATGATTGTAATTGTATGATTATGATTGTATGATTGTGATTGTATGATTGAGATTGTATGATTGTGATTGTATGCTTGCGATTGAATGATTGTGATTGTATGATTGTGATTGTATGATTGTGATTGTATGATTGTATTTGGGAGATTGTATTTGGGATATTGTAATTGTATGATTGCGATTGTATGATTGTGATTGTATGATTGTGATTGTATGATTGTATTTGGGAGATTGTATTTGGGATATTGTAATTGTATGATTGCGATTGTATGATTGTGATTGTATGATTGTGATGTATGATTGTAATTGTATGATTATGATTGTATGATTGTGATTGTATGATTGTGATTGTATGATTGAGATTGTATGATTGTGATTGTATGCTTGCGATTGTATGATTGTGATTGTATGATTGTGATTCTTTGATTGTGATTGTATGATTGTGATTGTATGATTGTGATTGTATGATTGTGATTGTATGATTGTGATTATATGATTGTGATTGTATGATTGTGATTGTATGATTGTGATAGTATGATTGTTATTGTATGACTGTGAATGTATGATTGTGATGTATGACTGTAATTGTATGATTATGATTGTATGATTGTGATGTATGATTGTAATTGTATGATTATGATTGTATGATTGTGATTGTATGATTGTGATTGTATGATTGTGATTATATGATTGTGATTGTATGATTGTGATTGTATGATTGTGATAGTATGATTGTTATTGTATGACTGTGATTGTATGATTGTGATTGTATGATTGTGATAGTATGATTGAGATTGTATGATTGAGATTGTATGATTGTGATTGTATGATTGCGATTGTATGATTGCGATTGTATGATTGCGATTGTATGATTGCGATTGTATGATTGTGATTGTATGATTGTGATTGTATGATTGTGATTGTATGATTGTGATTGTATGATTGTGATTGTATGATTGTGATTGTATGATTGTGATTGTATGATTGTGATTGTATGATTGTGATTGTATGATTGTATTTGGGAGATTGTATTTGGGATATTGTAATTGTATGATTGCGATTGTATGATTGTGATTGTATGATTGCGATTGTATGATTGTGATTGTATGATTGTATTTGGGAGATTGTATTTGGGAGATTGTATTTGGGAGATTGTATTTGGGAGATTGTATTTGGGAGATTGTAATTGTATGATTGCGATTGTATGATTGTGATTGTATGATTGCGATTGTATGATTGTGATTGTATGATTGTGATTGTATGATTGTAATTGTATGATTGCGATAGTATGATTGTGATTGTATGATTGTGATGTATGATTGTAATTGTATGATTATGATTGTATGATTGTGATTGTATGATTGAGATTGTATGATTGTGATGTATGATTTTAATTGTATGATTATGATTGTATGATTGTGATTGTATGATTGTGATTGTGTGATTGAGATTGTATGATTGTGATTGTATGCTTGCGATTGTATGATTGTGATTGTATGATTGTGATTCTTTGATTGTGATTGTATGATTGTGATTGCATGATTGTGATTGTATGATTGTGATTGTATGATTGTGATAGTATGATTGTGATTATATGATTGTTATTGTATGACTGTGATTGTATGATTGTGATTGTATGATTGTGATAGTATGATTGAGAAAGTATGATTGTGATTGTATGATTGTGATTGTATGATTGTGATTGTATGATTGTGATTGTATGATTGCGATTGTATGATTGTGAATGTATGATTGTGATGTATGACTGTAATTGTATGATTATGATTGTATGATTGTGATTGTATGATTGAGATTGTATGATTGTGATTGTATGCTTGCGATTGTATGATTGTGATTGTATGATTGTGATTGTATGATTGTGATTGTATGATTGCGATTGTATGATTGTGAATGTATGATTGTGATGTATGACTGTAATTGTATGATTATGATTGTATGATTGTGATGTATGATTGTAATTGTATGATTATGATTGTATGATTGTGATTGTATGATTGTGATTGTATGATTGAGATTGTATGATTGTGATTGTATGATTGCGATTGTATGATTGTGATTGTATGATTGTGATTGTATGATTGTGATTGTAAGATTGCGATAGTATGATTGTGATTGTATGATTGTGATGTATGATTGTAATTGTATGATTATGATTGTATGATTGTGATTGTATGATTGAGATTGTATGGTTGTGATTGTATGCTTGCGATTGTATGATTGTGATTGTATGATTGTGATTGTATGACTGTATTTGGGAGATTGTATTTGGGATATTGTAATTGTATGATTGCGATTGTATGATTGTGATTGTATGATTGTGATGTATGATTGTAATTGTATGATTATGATTGTATGATTGTGATTGTATGATTGTGATTGTATGATTGAGATTGTATGATTGTGATTGTATGCTTGCGATTGTATGATTGTGATTGTATGATTGTGATTCTTTGATTGTGATTGTATGATTGTGATTGTATGATTGTGATTGTATGATTGTGATTGTATGATTGTGATTGTATGATTGTGATAGTATGATTGTGATTATATGGTTGTTATTGTATGACTGTGATTGTATGATTGTGATTGTATGATTGTGATAGTATGATTGAGAAAGTATGATTGTGATTGTATGATTGTGAAAGTATGATTGTGATTGTATGAATATGATTGTATGATTGTGATTGCATGATTGTGATTGTATGATTGTGATTGCATGATTTTGAATGTATGATTGTGATTGAATGGTTGTGATTGTATGACTGTGATCGTATGATTGTGATTGTATGATTGTGATTGTATGATTGCGATAGTATGATTGTGATTGTATGATTGTGATTGTATGATTGTGATTGTATGATTGTGATGTATGATTGTAATTGTATGATTATGATTGTATGATTGTGATTGTATGATTGAGATTGTATGATTGTGATTGTATGCTTGCGATTGAATGATTGTGATTGTATGATTGTGATTGTATGATTGTGATTGTATGATTGTATTTGGGAGATTGTATTTGGGATATTGTAATTGTATGATTGCGATTGTATGATTGTGATTGTATGATTGTGATTGTATGATTGTATTTGGGAGATTGTATTTGGGATAATGTAATTGTATGATTGCGATTGTATGATTGTGATTGTATGATTGTGATGTATGATTGTAATTGTATGATTATGATTGTATGATTGTGATTGTATGATTGTGATTGTATGATTGAGATTGTATGATTGTGATTGTATGCTTGCGATTGTATGATTGTGATTGTATGATTGTGATTCTTTGATTGTGATTGTATGATTGTGATTGTATGATTGTGATTGTATGATTGTGATTATATGATTGTGATTGTATGATTGTGATTGTATGATTGTATTTGGGAGATTGTATTTGGGATATTGTAATTGTATGATTGCGATTGTATGATTGTGATTGTATGATTGCGATTGTATGATTGTGATTGTATGATTGTATTTGGGAGATTGTATTTGGGAGATTGTATTTGGGAGATTGTATTTGGGAGATTGTAATTGTATGATTGCGATTGTATGATTGTGATTGTATGATTGCGATTGTATGATTGTGATTGTATGATTGTGATTGTATGATTGTAATTGTATGATTGCGATAGTATGATTGTGATTGTATGATTGTGATGTTTGATTGTAATTGTATGATTATGATTGTATGATTGTGATTGTATGATTGAGATTGTATGATTGTGATGTATGATTGTAATTGTATGATTATGATTGTATGATTGTGATTGTATGATTGTGATTGTGTGATTGAGATTGTATGATTGTGATTGTATGCTTGCGATTGTATGATTGTGATTGTATGATTGTGATTCTTTGATTGTGATTGTATGATTGTGATTGTATGATTGTGATTGTATGATTGTGATTGTATGATTGTGATAGTATGATTGTGATTATATGATTGTTATTGTATGACTGTGATTGTATGATTGTGATTGTATGATTGTGATAGTATGATTGAGAAAGTATGATTGTGATTGTATGATTGTGATTGTATGATTGTGATTGTATGATTGTGATTGTATGATTGCGATTGTATGATTGTGAATGTATGATTGTGATGTATGACTGTAATTGTATGATTATGATTGTATGATTGTGATTGTATGATTGAGATTGTATGATTGTGATTGTATGCTTGCGATTGTATGATTGTGATTGTATGATTGTGATTGTATGATTGTGATTGTATGATTGCGATTGTATGATTGTGAACGTATGATTGTGATGTATGACTGTAATTGTATGATTATGATTGTATGATTGTGATGTATGATTGTAATTGTATGATTATGATTGTATGATTGTGATTGTATGATTGTGATTGTATGATTGAGATTGTATGATTGTGATTGTATGATTGCGATTGTATGATTGTGATTGTATGATTGTGATTGTATGATTGTGATTGTATGATTGCGATAGTATGATTGTGATTGTATGATTGTGATGTATGATTGCAATTGTATGATTATGATTGTATGATTGTGATTGTATGATTGAGATTGTATGGTTGTGATTGTATGCTTGCGATTGTATGATTGTGATTGTATGATTGTGATTGTATGACTGTATTTGGGTGATTGTATTTGGGATATTGTAATTGTATGATTGCGATTGTATGATTGTGATTGTATGCTTGCGATTGTATGATTGTGATTGTATGATTGTGATTCTTTGATTGTGATTGTATGATTGTGATTGTATGATTGTGATTGTATGATTGTGATTGTATGATTGTGATTGTATGATTGTGATAGTATGATTGTGATTGTATGACTGTATTTGGGAGATTGTATTTGGGATATTGTAATTGTATGATTGCGATTGTATGATTGTGATTGTATGATTGTGATGTATGATTGTAATTGTATGATTATGATTGTATGATTGTGATTGTATGATTGTGATTGTATGATTGAGATTGTATGATTGTGATTGTATGCTTGCGATTGTATGATTGTGATTGTATGATTGTGATTCTTTGATTGTGATTGTATGATTGTGATTGTATGATTGTGATTGTATGATTGTGATTGTATGATTGTGATTGTATGATTGTGATAGTATGATTGTGATTATATGGTTGTTATTGTATGACTGTGATTGTATGATTGTGATTGTATGATTGTGATAGTATGATTGAGAAAGTATGATTGTGATTGTATGATTGTGATTGTATGATTGTGATTGTATGATTGTGATTGTATGATTGTGATTGTATGATTGTGATTGTATGATTGTGATTGTCTGATTGTGGTTGTCTGATTGTGGTTGTGCGATTGTGATTGTACGATTGTGATTGTACGATTGTGATAGTATGATTGTGATTGTATGATTGTGATTGTATGATTGTGATTGTATGATTGTGATTGTATGATTGTGATTGTATGATTGTGATTGTTTGATTGTATTTGGGAGATTGTATTTGGGAAATTGTAATTGTATGATTGCGATTGTATGATTGTGATTGTATGATTGCGATTGTATGATTGTGAATGTATGATTGTGATGTATGACTGTAATTGTATGATTATGATTGTATGATTGTGATTGTATGATTGAGATTGTATGATTGTGATTGTATGCTTGCGATTGTATGATTGTGATTGTATGATTGTGATTGTATGATTGTGATTGTATGATTGTGATTGTATGATTATGATTGTATGATTGTGATTGTATGATTGCGATTGTATAATTGCGATTGTATGATTGTGATTGTATGATTGTGATTGTATGATTGTGATTGTATGATTGTGATTGTATGATTGTGATTGTATGATTGTGATTGTATGATTGTGAAAGTATGATTGTGATTGTATGATTATGATTGTATGATTGTGATTGTATGATTGTGATTGTATGATTGTATTTGGGAGATTGTATTTGGGAGATTGTAATTGTATGATTGCGATTGTATGATTGTGATTGTATGATTGCGATTGTGTGATTGTGATTGTATGATTGTGATGTATGGTTGTAATTGTATGATTATGATTCTATGATTGTAATTGTATGATTGAGATTGTATGATAGTGATTGTATGATTGCGATTGTATGATTGTGATTGTATGATTGCGATTGTATGATTGTGATTGTATGATTGTGATGTATGATTGTAATTGTATGATTATGATTGTATGATTGTGATTGTATGATTGAGATTGTATGATTGTGATTGTATGATTGCGATTGTATGATTGTGATTGTATGAAGGTGATTGTATGATTGCGATTGTATGATTGTGATTGTATGATTGTGATTGTGTGATTGTGATTGTATGATTGTGATTGTATGATTGTGATTGTGTGATTGTGATTGTATGATTGTGAAATTATGATTGTGATTGTATGATTGTGATTGTATGATTGTGATTGTATGATTGTGATTGTATGATTGTGACTGTATGAGTGTGATTGTCTGATTGTGGTTGTATGATTGTGAAAGTATGATTGTGATTGTATGAATATGATTGTATGATTGTGATTGCATGATTGTGATTGTATGATTGTGATTGCATGATTTTGAATGTATGATTGTGATTGAATGGTTGTGATTGTATGACTGTGATCGTATGATTGTGATTGTATGATTGTGATTGTATGATTGCGATAGTATGATTGTGATTGTATGATTGTGATTGTATGATTGTGATTGTATGATTGTAATTGTATGATTATGATTGTATGATTGTGATTGTATGATTGAGATTGTATGATTGTGACTGTATGATTGTGATTGTATGATTGTGATTGTATGATTGTGATTGTATGATTGTGATTGTATGATTGTGATTGTATGATTGTGATAGTATGATTGTGATTGTATGATTGTGATTGCATGATTATGATTGTATGACTGTGATTGCATGATTGTGATTGTATGATTGTGATTGCATGCTTGCGATTGTATGATTGTGATTGTATGATTGTGATTGTATGATTGTGAATGTACGATTGTGATTGTACGATTGTCATTGTATGATTGTGATAGTATGATTGTGATTGTATGGCTGTGATTTTATGACTGTGATTGTATGATTGTGATTGTATGATTGTGATTGTATGATTGTGAAAGTATGATTGTGATTGTATGATTGTGATTGTATGATTGTGATTGTATGATTGTGATTGTATGATTGTGATTGTATGATTGTGATTGTATGATTGTGATTGTATGATTGTGATTGTATGATTGTGATTGTATGATTGTGATTGTATGATTGTGATTGTATGATTGTATTTGGGATATTGTAATTGTATGATTGCGATTGTATGATTGTGATTGTATGATTGTGATTGTATGATTGTCATTGTATGATTGTGATAGTATGATTGTGATTGTATGATTGTGATTGCATGATTATGATTGTATGATTGTGATTGCATGATTGTGATTGTATGATTGTGATTGCATGATTTTGAATGTATGATTATGATTGTATGATTGTGATTGTATGATTGTATTTGGGAGATTGTATTTGGGATATTGTAATTGTATGATTGCGATTGTATGATTGTGATTGTATGATTGTATTTGGGAGATTGTATTTGGGATATTGTAATTGTATGATTGCGATTGTATGATTGTGATTGTATGATTGTGATGTATGATTGTAATTGTATGATTATGATTGTATGATTGTGATTGTATGATTGTGATTGTATGATTGAGATTGTATGATTGTGATTGTATGCTTGCGATTGTATGATTGTGATTGTATGATTGTGATTCTTTGATTGTGATTGTATGATTGTGATTGTATGATTGTGATTGTATGATTGTGATTATATGATTGTGATTGTATGATTGTGATTGTATGATTGTGATAGTATGATTGTGATTATATGATTGTTATTGTATGACTGTGATTGTATGATTGTGATTGTATGATTGTGATAGTATGATTGTGAAAGTATGATTGAGATTGTATGATTGTGATTGTATGATTGCGATTGTATGATTGCGATTGTATGATTGCGATTGTATGATTGCGATTGTATGATTGCGATTGTATGATTGCGATTGTATGATTGTGATTGTATGATTGTGATTGTATGATTGTGATTGTATGATTGTGATTGTATGATTGTGATTGTATGATTGTATTTGGGAGATTGTATTTGGGATATTGTAATTGTATGATTGCGATTGTATGATTGTGATTGTATGATTGCGATTGTATGATTGTGATTGTATGATTGTATTTGGGAGATTGTATTTGGGAGATTGTATTTGGGAGATTGTAATTGTATGATTGCGATTGTATGATTGTGATTGTATGATTGCGATTGTATGATTGTGATTGTATGATTGTGATTGTATGATTGTGATTGTATGATTGCGATAGTATGATTGTGATTGTATGATTGTGATGTATGATTGTAATTGTATGATTATGATTGTATGATTGTGATTGTATGATTGTGATTGTATGATTGAGATTGTATGATTGTGATTGTATGCTTGCGATTGTATGATTGTGATTGTATGATTGAGATTCTTTGATTGTGATTGTATGATTGTGATTGTATGATTGTGATTGCATGATTGTGATTGTATGATTGTGATTGTATGATTGTGATTGTATGATTGTGATTGTATGATTGTATTTGGGAGATTGTATTTGGGATATTGTAATTGTATGATTGCGATTGTATGATTGTGATTGTATGATTGCGATTGTATGATTGTGATTGTATGATTGTATTTGGGAGATTGTATTTGGGAGATTGTATTTGGGAGATTGTATTTGGGAGATTGTATTTGGGAGATTGTATTTGGGAGATTGTATTTGGGAGATTGTAATTGTATGATTGCGATTGTATGATTGTGATTGTATGATTGCGATTGTATGATTGTGATTGTATGATTGTGATTGTATGATTGTGATTGTATGATTGCGATAGTATGATTGTGATTGTATGATTGTGATGTATGATTGTAATTGTATGATTATGATTGTATGATTGTGATTGTATGACTGAGATTGTCTGATTGTGATTTTATGCTTGCGATTGTATGATTGTGATTGTATGATTGTGATTGTATGACTGTATTTGGGAGATTGTATTTGGGATATTGTAATTGTATGATTGCGATTGTATGATTGTGATTGTATGATTGCGATTGTATGATTGTGATTGTATGATTGTATTTGGGAGATTGTATTTGGGAGATTGTATTTGGGAGATTGTATTTGGGAGATTGTATTTGGGAGATTGTAATTGTATGATTGCGATTGTATGATTGTGATTGTATGATTGCGATTGTATGATTGTGATTGTATGATTGTGATTGTATGATTGTGATTGTATGATTGTGATTGTATGATTGCGATAGTATGATTGTGATTGTATGATTGTGATGTATGATTGTAATTGTATGATTATGATTGTATGATTGTGATTGCATGATTGAGATTGTATGATTGTGATGTATGATTGTAATTGTATGATTATGATTGTATGATTGTGATTGTATGATTGTGATTGTATGATTGTGATTGTATGATTGAGATTGTATGATTGTGATTGTATGCTTGCGATTGTATGATTGTGATTGTATGATTGTGATTCTTTGATTGTGATTGTATGATTGTGATTGTATGATTGTGATTGTATGATTGTGATTGTATGATTGGGATAGTATGATTGTGATTATATGATTGTTATTGTATGACTGTGATTGTATGATTGTGATTGTATGATTGTGATAGTATGATTGAGAAAGTATGATTGTGATTGTATGATTGTGATTGTATGATTGTGATTGTATGATTGTGATTGTATGATTGTGATTGTATGATTGTGATTGTCTGATTGTGGTTGTGCGATTGTGATTGTACGATTGTGATTGTACGATTGTGATAGTATGATTGTGATTGTATGATTGTGATTGTATGATTGTGATGTATGATTGTAATTGTATGATTATGATTGTATGATTGTGATTGTATGATTGTGATTGTATGATTGAGATTGTATGATTGTGATTGTATGCTTGCGATTGTATGATTGTGATTGTGTGATTGTGATTCTTTGATTGTGATTGTATGATTGTGATTGTATGATTGGGATTGTATGATTGTGATTGTATGATTGTGATTATATGATTGTGATTGTATGGTTGTGATTGTATGATTGTGATAGTATGATTGTGATTATATGATTGTTATTGTGTGACTGTGATTGTATGATTGTGATTGTATGATTGTGATAGTATGATTGTGAAAGTATGATTGTGATTGTATGATTGTGATTGTATGATTGTGATTGTATGATTGTGATTGTATGATTGTGATTGTATGATTGTGATTGTATGATTGTGAAAGTATGATTGTGATTGTATGATTATGATTGTATGATTGTGGTTGTGCGATTGTGATTGTATGATTGTGATTGTATGATTGTGATTGTATGATTGTGATTGTATGATTGTGATTGTATGATTGTGATTGTATGATTGTGATTGTATGATTGTGAAAGTATGATTGTGATTGTATGAATATGATTGTATGATTGTGATTGCATGATTGTGATTGTATGATTGTGATTGCATGATTTTGAATGCATGATTGTGATTGAATGGTTGTGATTGTATGACTGTGATCGTATGATTGTGATTGTATGATTGTGATTGTATGATTGCGATAGTATGATTGTGATTGTATGATTGTGATTGTATGATTGTGATTGTATGATTGTGATGTATGAATGTAATTGTATGATTATGATTGTATGATTGTGATTGTATGATTGAGATTGTATGATTGTGATTGTATGCTTGCGATTGTGTGATTGTGATTGTGTGATTGTGATTGTATGATTGAGATTGTATGATTGTGATTGTATGCTTGCGATTGTATGATTGTGATTGTATGATTGTGATTCTTTGATTGTGATTGTATGATTGTGATTGTATGATTGTGATTGTATGATTGTGATTGTATGATTGTGATAGTATGATTGTGATTATATGATTGTTATTGTATGACTGTGATTGTATGATTGTGATTGTATGATTGTGATAGTATGATTGTGATTGTATGATTGTGATTGTATGATTGTGATTGTATGATTGTGATTGTATGATTGTGATTGTATGATTGTGATTGTCTGATTGTGGTTGTGCGATTCTGATTGTACGATTGTGATTGTACGATTGTGATAGTATGATTGTGATTGTATGATTGTGATTGTATGATTGTGATGTATGATTGTAATTGTATGATTATGATTGTATGATTGTGATTGTATGATTGTGATTGTATGATTGAGATTGTATGATTGTGATTGTATGCTTGCGATTGTATGATTGTGATTGTGTGATTGTGATTCTTTGATTGTGATTGTATGATTGTGATTGTATGATTGTGATTGTATGATTGTGATTGTATGATTGTGATTATATGATTGTGATTGTATGGTTGTGATTGTATGATTGTGATAGTATGATTGTGATTATATGATTGTTATTGTGTGACTGTGATTGTATGATTGTGATTGTATGATTGTGATAGTATGATTGTGAAAGTATGATTGTGATTGTATGATTGTGATTGTATGATTGTGATTGTATGATTGTGATTGTATGATTGTGATTGTATGACTGTGATTGTATGATTGTGAAAGTATGATTGTGATTGTATGATTATGATTGTATGATTGTGGTTGTGCGATTGTGATTGTACGATTGTGATTGTACGATTGTGATTGTATGATTGTGATTGCATGATTATGATTGTATGATTGTGATTGCATGATTGTGATTGTATGATTGTGATTGCATGATTGTGAATGTATGAATGTGATTGCATGATTGCGATTGTATGATTGTGATTGTATGATTGCGATTGTATGATTGCGATTGTATGATTGCGATTGTATGATTGTGATTGTATGATTGTGATTGTATGATTGTGATTGTATGATTGTGATTGTATGATTGTGATTGTATGATTGTGATTGTATGATTGTGATTGTATGATTGTGATTGTATGATTGTGAAAGTATGATTGTGATTGTATGAATATGATTGTATGATTGTGATTGCATGATTGTGATTGTATGATTGTGATTGCATGATTTTGAATGTATGATTGTGATTGAATGGTTGTGATTGTATGACTGTGATCGTATGATTGTGATTGTATGATTGTGATTGTATGATTGCGATAGTATGAGTGTGATTGTATGATTGTGTTTGTATGATTGTGATTGTATGATTGTGATGTATGATTGTAATTGTATGATTATGATTGTATGATTGTGATTGTATGATTGAGATTGTATGATTGTGATTGTATGCTTGCGATTGAATGATTGTGATTGTATGATTGTGATTGTATGATTGTGATTGTATGATTGTGATTGTATGATTGTATTTGGGAGATTGTATTTGGGATATTGTAATTGTATGATTGCGATTGTATGATTGTGATTGTATGATTGTGATTGTATGATTGTATTTGGGAGATTGTATTTGGGATATTGTAATTGTATGATTGCGATTGTATGATTGTGATTGTATGATTGTGATGTATGATTGTAATTGTATGATTATGATTGTATGATTGTGATTGTATGATTGTGATTGTATGATTGAGATTGTATGATTGTGATTGTATGCTTGCGATTGTATGATTGTGATTGTATGATTGTGATTCTTTGATTGTGATTGTATGATTGTGATTGTATGATTGTGATTGTATGATTGTGATTATATGATTGTGATTGTATGATTGTGATTGTATGATTGTGATAGTATGATTGTTATTGTATGACTGTGAATGTATGATTGTGATGTATGACTGTAATTGTATGATTATGATTGTATGATTGTGATGTATGATTGTAATTGTATGATTATGATTGTATGATTGTGATTGTATGATTGTGATTGTATGATTGTGATAGTATGATTGTGAAAGTATGATTGAGATTGTATGATTGTGATTGTATGATTGCGATTGTATGATTGCGATTGTATGATTGCGATTGTATGATTGCGATTGTATGATTGTGATTGTATGATTGTGATTGTATGATTGTGATTGTATGATTGTGATTGTATGATTGTGATTGTATGATTGTGATTGTATGATTGTGATTGTATGATTGTATTTGGGAGATTGTATTTGGGATATTGTAATTGTATGATTGCGATTGTATGATTGTGATTGTATGATTGCGATTGTATGATTGTGATTGTATGATTGTATTTGGGAGATTGTATTTGGGAGATTGTATTTGGGAGATTGTATTTGGGAGATTGTATTTGGGAGATTGTAATTGTATGATTGCGATTGTATGATTGTGATTGTATGATTGCGATTGTATGATTGTGATTGTATGATTGTGATTGTATGATTGTAATTGTATGATTGCGATAGTATGATTGTGATTGTATGATTGTGATGTATGATTGTAATTGTATGATTATGATTGTATGATTGTGATTGTATGATTGAGATTGTATGATTGTGATGTATGATTGTAATTGTATGATTATGATTGTATGATTGTGATTGTATGATTGTGATTGTGTGATTGAGATTGTATGATTGTGATTGTATGCTTGCGATTGTATGATTGTGATTGTATGATTGTGATTCTTTGATTGTGATTGTATGATTGTGATTGTATGATTGTGATTGTATGATTGTGATTGTATGATTGTGATAGTATGATTGTGATTATATGATTGTTATTGTATGACTGTGATTGTATGATTGTGATTGTATGATTGTGATAGTATGATTGAGAAAGTATGATTGTGATTGTATGATTGTGATTGTATGATTGTGATTGTATGATTGTGATTGTATGATTGCGATTGTATGATTGTGAATGTATGATTGTGATGTATGACTGTAATTGTATGATTATGATTGTATGATTGTGATTGTATGATTGAGATTGTATGATTGTGATTGTATGCTTGCGATTGTATGATTGTGATTGTATGATTGTGATTGTATGATTGTGATTGTATGATTGCGATTGTATGATTGTGAATGTATGATTGTGATGTATGACTGTAATTGTATGATTATGATTGTATGATTGTGATGTATGATTGTAATTGTATGATTATGATTGTATGATTGTGATTGTATGATTGTGATTGTATGATTGAGATTGTATGATTGTGATTGTATGATTGCGATTGTATGATTGTGATTGTATGATTGTGATTGTATGATTGTGATTGTAAGATTGCGATAGTATGATTGTGATTGTATGATTGTGATGTATGATTGTAATTGTATGATTATGATTGTATGATTGTGATTGTATGATTGAGATTGTATGGTTGTGATTGTATGCTTGCGATTGTATGATTGTGATTGGATGATTGTGATTGTATGACTGTATTTGGGAGATTGTATTTGGGATATTGTAATTGTATGATTGCGATTGTATGATTGTGATTGTATGCTTGCGATTGTATGATTGTGATTCTTTGATTGTGATTGTATGATTGTGATTGTATGATTGTGATTGTATGATTGTGATTGTATGATTGTGATTGTATGATTGTGATAGTATGATTGTGATTGTATGACTGTATTTGGGAGATTGTATTTGGGATATTGTAATTGTATGATTGCGATTGTATGATTGTGATTGTATGATTGTGATGTATGATTGTAATTGTATGATTATGATTGTATGATTGTGATTGTATGATTGTGATTGTATGATTGAGATTGTATGATTGTGATTGTATGCTTGCGATTGTATGATTGTGATTGTATGATTGTGATTCTTTGATTGTGATTGTATGATTGTGATTGTATGATTGTGATTGTATGATTGTGATTGTATGATTGTGATTGTATGATTGTGATAGTATGATTGTGATTATATGGTTGTTATTGTATGACTGTGATTGTATGATTGTGATTGTATGATTGTGATAGTATGATTGAGAAAGTATGATTGTGATTGTATGATTGTGAAAGTATGATTGTGATTGTATGAATATGATTGTATGATTGTGATTGCATGATTGTGATTGTATGATTGTGATTGCATGATTTTGAATGTATGATTGTGATTGAATGGTTGTGATTGTATGACTGTGATCGTATGATTGTGATTGTATGATTGTGATTGTATGATTGCGATAGTATGATTGTGATTGTATGATTGTGATTGTATGATTGTGATTGTATGATTGTGATGTATGATTGTAATTGTATGATTATGATTGTATGATTGTGATTGTATGATTGAGATTGTATGATTGTGATTGTATGCTTGCGATTGAATGATTGTGATTGTATGATTGTGATTGTATGATTGTGATTGTATGATTGTATTTGGGAGATTGTATTTGGGATATTGTAATTGTATGATTGCGATTGTATGATTGTGATTGTATGATTGTGATTGTATGATTGTATTTGGGAGATTGTATTTGGGATAATGTAATTGTATGATTGCGATTGTATGATTGTGATTGTATGATTGTGATGTATGATTGTAATTGTATGATTATGATTGTATGATTGTGATTGTATGATTGTGATTGTATGATTGAGATTGTATGATTGTGATTGTATGCTTGCGATTGTATGATTGTGATTGTATGATTGTGATTCTTTGATTGTGATTGTATGATTGTGATTGTATGATTGTGATTGTATGATTGTGATTATATGATTGTGATTGTATGATTGTGATTGTATGATTGTGATAGTATGATTGTTATTGTATGACTGTGAATGTATGATTGTGATGTATGACTGTAATTGTATGATTATGATTGTATGATTGTGATGTATGATTGTAATTGTATGATTATGATTGTATGATTGTGATTGTATGATTGTGATTGTATGATTGTGATTATATGATTGTGATTGTATGATTGTGATTGTATGATTGTGATAGTATGATTGTTATTGTATGACTGTGATTGTATGATTGTGATTGTATGATTGTGATAGTATGATTGTGAAAGTATGATTGAGATTGTATGATTGTGATTGTATGATTGCGATTGTATGATTGCGATTGTATGATTGCGATTGTATGATTGCGATTGTATGATTGCGATTGTATGATTGTGATTGTATGATTGTGATTGTATGATTGTGATTGTATGATTGTGATTGTATGATTGTGATTGTATGATTGTGATTGTATGATTGTGATTGTATGATTGTATTTGGGAGATTGTATTTGGGATATTGTAATTGTATGATTGCGATTGTATGATTGTGATTGTATGATTGCGATTGTATGATTGTAATTGTATGATTATGATTGTATGATTGTGATTGTATGATTGTGATTGTATGATTGAGATTGTATGATTGTGATTGTATGCTTGCGATTGTATGATTGTGATTGTATGATTGTGATTCTTTGATTGTGATTGTATGATTGTGATTGTATGATTGTGATTGTATGATTGTGATTATATGATTGTGATTGTATGATTGTGATTGTATGATTGTGATAGTATGATTGTTATTGTATGACTGTGAATGTATGATTGTGATGTATGACTGTAATTGTATGATTATGATTGTATGATTGTGATGTATGATTGTAATTGTATGATTATGATTGTATGATTGTGATTGTATGATTGTGATTGTATGATTGTGATAGTATGATTGTGAAAGTATGATTGAGATTGTATGATTGTGATTGTATGATTGCGATTGTATGATTGCGATTGTATGATTGCGATTGTAAGATTGCGATTGTATGATTGTGATTGTATGATTGTGATTGTATGATTGTGATTGTATGATTGTGATTGTATGATTGTGATTGTATGATTGTGATTGTATGATTGTGATTGTATGATTGTATTTGGGAGATTGTATTTGGGATATTGTAATTGTATGATTGCGATTGTATGATTGTGATTGTATGATTGCGATTGTATGATTGTGATTGTATGATTGTATTTGGGAGATTGTATTTGGGAGATTGTATTTGGGAGATTGTATTTGGGAGATTGTAATTGTATGATTGCGATTGTATGATTGTGATTGTATGATTGCGATTGTATGATTGTGATTGTATGATTGTGATTGTATGATTGTAATTGTATGATTGCGATAGTATGATTGTGATTGTATGATTGTGATGTATGATTGTAATTGTATGATTATGATTGTATGATTGTGATTGTATGATTGAGATTGTATGATTGTGATGTATGATTGTAATTGTATGATTATGATTGTATGATTGTGATTGTATGATTGTGATTGTGTGATTGAGATTGTATGATTGTGATTGTATGCTTGCGATTGTATGATTGTGATTGTATGATTGTGATTCTTTGATTGTGATTGTATGATTGTGATTGTATGATTGTGATTGTATGATTGTGATTGTATGATTGTGATAGTATGATTGTGATTATATGATTGTTATTGTATGACTGTGATTGTATGATTGTGATTGTATGATTGTGATAGTATGATTGAGAAAGTATGATTGTGATTGTATGATTGTGATTGTATGATTGTGATTGTATGATTGTGATTGTATGATTGCGATTGTATGATTGTGAATGTATGATTGTGATGTATGACTGTAATTGTATGATTATGATTGTATGATTGTGATTGTATGATTGAGATTGTATGATTGTGATTGTATGCTTGCGATTGTATGATTGTGATTGTATGATTGTGATTGTATGATTGTGATTGTATGATTGCGATTGTATGATTGTGAATGTATGATTGTGATGTATGACTGTAATTGTATGATTATGATTGTATGATTGTGATGTATGATTGTAATTGTATGATTATGATTGTATGATTGTGATTGTATGATTGTGATTGTATGATTGAGATTGTATGATTGTGATTGTATGATTGCGATTGTATGATTGTGATTGTATGATTGTGATTGTATGATTGTGATTGTAAGATTGCGATAGTATGATTGTGATTGTATGATTGTGATGTATGATTGTAATTGTATGATTATGATTGTATGATTGTGATTGTATGATTGAGATTGTATGGTTGTGATTGTATGCTTGCGATTGTATGATTGTGATTGGATGATTGTGATTGTATGACTGTATTTGGGAGATTGTATTTGGGATATTGTAATTGTATGATTGCGATTGTATGATTGTGATTGTATGCTTGCGATTGTATGATTGTGATTGTATGATTGTGATTCTTTGATTGTGATTGTATGATTGTGATTGTATGATTGTGATTGTATGATTGTGATTGTATGATTGTGATTGTATGATTGTGATAGTATGATTGTGATTGTATGACTGTATTTGGGAGATTGTATTTGGGATATTGTAATTGTATGATTGCGATTGTATGATTGTGATTGTATGATTGTGATGTATGATTGTAATTGTATGATTATGATTGTATGATTGTGATTGTATGATTGTGATTGTATGATTGAGATTGTATGATTGTGATTGTATGCTTGCGATTGTATGATTGTGATTGTATGATTGTGATTCTTTGATTGTGATTGTATGATTGTGATTGTATGATTGTGATTGTATGATTGTGATTGTATGATTGTGATTGTATGATTGTGATAGTATGATTGTGATTATATGGTTGTTATTGTATGACTGTGATTGTATGATTGTGATTGTATGATTGTGATAGTATGATTGAGAAAGTATGATTGAGAAAGTATGATTGTGATTGTATGATTGTGAAAGTATGATTGTGATTGTATGAATATGATTGTATGATTGTGATTGCATGATTGTGATTGTATGATTGTGATTGCATGATTTTGAATGTATGATTGTGATTGAATGGTTGTGATTGTATGACTGTGATCGTATGATTGTGATTGTATGATTGTGATTGTATGATTGCGATAGTATGATTGTGATTGTATGATTGTGATTGTATGATTGTGATTGTATGATTGTGATGTATGATTGTAATTGTATGATTATGATTGTATGATTGTGATTGTATGATTGAGATTGTATGATTGTGATTGTATGCTTGCGATTGAATGATTGTGATTGTATGATTGTGATTGTATGATTGTGATTGTATGATTGTATTTGGGAGATTGTATTTGGGATATTGTAATTGTATGATTGCGATTGTATGATTGTGATTGTATGATTGTGATTGTATGATTGTATTTGGGAGATTGTATTTGGGATAATGTAATTGTATGATTGCGATTGTATGATTGTGATTGTATGATTGTGATGTATGATTGTAATTGTATGATTATGATTGTATGATTGTGATTGTATGATTGTGATTGTATGATTGAGATTGTATGATTGTGATTGTATGCTTGCGATTGTATGATTGTGATTGTATGATTGTGATTCTTTGATTGTGATTGTATGATTGTGATTGTATGATTGTGATTGTATGATTGTGATTGTATGATTGTGATTATATGATTGTGATTGTATGATTGTGATTGTATGATTGTGATAGTATGATTGTTATTGTATGACTGTGAATGTATGATTGTGATGTATGACTGTAATTGTATGATTATGATTGTATGATTGTGATGTATGATTGTAATTGTATGATTATGATTGTATGATTGTGATTGTATGATTGTGATTGTATGATTGTGATTATATGATTGTGATTGTATGATTGTGATTGTATGATTGTGATAGTATGATTGTTATTGTATGACTGTGATTGTATGATTGTGATTGTATGATTGTGATAGTATGATTGTGAAAGTATGATTGAGATTGTATGATTGTGATTGTATGATTGCGATTGTATGATTGCGATTGTATGATTGCGATTGTATGATTGCGATTGTATGATTGCGATTGTATGATTGTGATTGTATGATTGTGATTGTATGATTGTGATTGTATGATTGTGATTGTATGATTGTGATTGTATGATTGTGATTGTATGATTGTATTTGGGAGATTGTATTTGGGATATTGTAATTGTATGATTGCGATTGTATGATTGTGATTGTATGATTGCGATTGTATGATTGTGATTGTATGATTGTATTTGGGAGATTGTATTTGGGAGATTGTATTTGGGAGATTGTATTTGGGAGATTGTAATTGTATGATTGCGATTGTATGATTGTGATTGTATGATTGCGATTGTATGATTGTGATTGTATGATTGTGATTGTATGATTGTAATTGTATGATTGCGATAGTATGATTGTGATTGTATGATTGTGATGTTTGATTGTAATTGTATGATTATGATTGTATGATTGTGATTGTATGATTGAGATTGTATGATTGTGATGTATGATTGTAATTGTATGATTATGATTGTATGATTGTGATTGTATGATTGTGATTGTGTGATTGAGATTGTATGATTGTGATTGTATGCTTGCGATTGTATGATTGTGATTGTATGATTGTGATTCTTTGATTGTGATTGTATGATTGTGATTGTATGATTGTGATTGTATGATTGTGATTGTATGATTGTGATAGTATGATTGTGATTATATGATTGTTATTGTATGACTGTGATTGTATGATTGTGATTGTATGATTGTGATAGTATGATTGAGAAAGTATGATTGTGATTGTATGATTGTGATTGTATGATTGTGATTGTATGATTGTGATTGTATGATTGCGATTGTATGATTGTGAATGTATGATTGTGATGTATGACTGTAATTGTATGATTATGATTGTATGATTGTGATTGTATGATTGAGATTGTATGATTGTGATTGTATGCTTGCGATTGTATGATTGTGATTGTATGATTGTGATTGTATGATTGTGATTGTATGATTGCGATTGTATGATTGTGAATGTATGATTGTGATGTATGACTGTAATTGTATGATTATGATTGTATGATTGTGATGTATGATTGTAATTGTATGATTATGATTGTATGATTGTGATTGTATGATTGTGATTGTATGATTGAGATTGTATGATTGTGATTGTATGATTGCGATTGTATGATTGTGATTGTATGATTGTGATTGTATGATTGTGATTGTATGATTGCGATAGTATGATTGTGATTGTATGATTGTGATGTATGATTGCAATTGTATGATTATGATTGTATGATTGTGATTGTATGATTGAGATTGTATGGTTGTGATTGTATGCTTGCGATTGTATGATTGTGATTGTATGATTGTGATTGTATGACTGTATTTGGGTGATTGTATTTGGGATATTGTAATTGTATGATTGCGATTGTATGATTGTGATTGTATGCTTGCGATTGTATGATTGTGATTGTATGATTGTGATTCTTTGATTGTGATTGTATGATTGTGATTGTATGATTGTGATTGTATGATTGTGATTGTATGATTGTGATTGTATGATTGTGATAGTATGATTGTGATTGTATGACTGTATTTGGGAGATTGTATTTGGGATATTGTAATTGTATGATTGCGATTGTATGATTGTGATTGTATGATTGTGATGTATGATTGTAATTGTATGATTATGATTGTATGATTGTGATTGTATGATTGTGATTGTATGATTGAGATTGTATGATTGTGATTGTATGCTTGCGATTGTATGATTGTGATTGTATGATTGTGATTCTTTGATTGTGATTGTATGATTGTGATTGTATGATTGTGATTGTATGATTGTGATTGTATGATTGTGATTGTATGATTGTGATAGTATGATTGTGATTATATGGTTGTTATTGTATGACTGTGATTGTATGATTGTGATTGTATGATTGTGATAGTATGATTGAGAAAGTATGATTGTGATTGTATGATTGTGATTGTATGATTGTGATTGTATGATTGTGATTGTATGATTGTGATTGTATGATTGTGATTGTATGATTGTGATTGTCTGATTGTGGTTGTGCGATTGTGATTGTACGATTGTGATTGTACGATTGTGATAGTATGATTGTGATTGTATGATTGTGATTGTATGATTGTGATTGTATGATTGTGATTGTATGATTGTGATTGTATGATTGTGATTGTTTGATTGTATTTGGGAGATTGTATTTGGGAAATTGTAATTGTATGATTGCGATTGTATGATTGTGATTGTATGATTGCGATTGTATGATTGTGAATGTATGATTGTGATGTATGACTGTAATTGTATGATTATGATTGTATGATTGTGATTGTATGATTGAGATTGTATGATTGTGATTGTATGCTTGCGATTGTATGATTGTGATTGTATGATTGTGATTGTATGATTGTGATTGTATGATTGTGATTGTATGATTATGATTGTATGATTGTGATTGTATGATTGCGATTGTATAATTGCGATTGTATGATTGTGATTGTATGATTGTGATTGTATGATTGTGATTGTATGATTGTGATTGTATGATTGTGATTGTATGATTGTGATTGTATGATTGTGAAAGTATGATTGTGATTGTATGATTATGATTGTATGATTGTGATTGTATGATTGTGATTGTATGATTGTATTTGGGAGATTGTATTTGGGAGATTGTAATTGTATGATTGCGATTGTATGATTGTGATTGTATGATTGCGATTGTGTGATTGTGATTGCATGATTGTGATGTATGGTTGTAATTGTATGATTATGATTCTATGATTGTAATTGTATGATTGAGATTGTATGATAGTGATTGTATGATTGCGATTGTATGATTGTGATTGTATGATTGCGATTGTATGATTGTGATTGTATGATTGTGATGTATGATTGTAATTGTATGATTATGATTGTATGATTGTGATTGTATGATTGAGATTGTATGATTGTGATTGTATGATTGCGATTGTATGATTGTGATTGTATGAAGGTGATTGTATGATTGCGATTGTATGATTGTGATTGTATGATTGTGATTGTATGATTGTGATTGTATGATTGTGATTGTATGATTGTGATTGTGTGATTGTGATTGTATGATTGTGAAATTATGATTGTGATTGTATGATTGTGATTGTATGATTGTGATTGTATGATTGTGACTGTATGAGTGTGATTGTCTGATTGTGGTTGTATGATTGTGAAAGTATGATTGTGATTGTATGAATATGATTGTATGATTGTGATTGCATGATTGTGATTGTATGATTGTGATTGCATGATTTTGAATGTATGATTGTGATTGAATGGTTGTGATTGTATGACTGTGATCGTATGATTGTGATTGTATGATTGTGATTGTATGATTGCGATAGTATGATTGTGATTGTATGATTGTGATTGTATGATTGTGATTGTATGATTGTGATGTATGATTGTAATTGTATGATTATGATTGTATGATTGTGATTGTATGATTGAGATTGTATGATTGTGATTGTATGCTTGCGATTGAATGATTGTGATTGTATGATTGTGATTGTATGATTGTGATTGTATGATTGTATTTGGGAGATTGTATTTGGGATATTGTAATTGTATGATTGCGATTGTATGATTGTGATTGTATGATTGTGATTGTATGATTGTATTTGGGAGATTGTATTTGGGATATTGTAATTGTATGATTGCGATTGTATGATTGTGATTGTATGATTGTGATGTATGATTGTAATTGTATGATTATGATTGTATGATTGTGATTGTATGATTGTGATTGTATGATTGAGATTGTATGATTGTGATTGTATGCTTGCGATTGTATGATTGTGATTGTATGATTGTGATTCTTTGATTGTGATTGTATGATTGTGATTGTATGATTGTGATTGTATGATTGTGATTATATGATTGTGATTGTATGATTGTGATTGTATGATTGTGATAGTATGATTGTGATTATATGATTGTTATTGTATGACTGTGATTGTATGATTGTGATTGTATGATTGTGATAGTATGATTGTGAAAGTATGATTGAGATTGTATGATTGTGATTGTATGATTGCGATTGTATGATTGCGATTGTATGATTGCGATTGTATGATTGCGATTGTATGATTGTGATTGTATGATTGTGATTGTATGATTGTGATTGCATGATTGTGATTGTGTGATTGTGATTGCATGATTTTGAATGTATGATTGTGATTGAATGGTTGTGATTGTATGATTGTGATCGTATGATTGTGATTGTATGATTGTGATTGTATGATTGCGATAGTATGATTGTGATTGTATGATTGTGATTGTATGATTGTGATGTATGATTGTAATTGTATGATTATGATTGTATGATTGTGATTGTATGATTGCGATTGTATGATTGTGATTGTATGCTTGCGATTGTATGATTGTGATTGTATGATTGTGATTGTATGATTGTATTTGGGAGATTGTATTTGGGATATTGTAATTGTATGATTGCGATTGTATGATTGTGATTGTATGATTGTGATGTATGATTGTAATTGTATGATTATGATTGTATGATTGTGATTGTATGATTGTGATTGTATGATTGAGATTGTATGATTGTGATTGTATGCTTGCGATTGTATGATTGTGATTGTGTGATTGTGATTCTTTGATTGTGATTGTATGATTGTGATTGTATGATTGTGATTGTATGATTGTGATTGTATGATTGTGATTGTATGACTGTATTTGGGAGATTGTATTTGGGATATTGTAATTGTATGATTGCGATTGTATGATTGTGATTGTATGATTGTGATGTATGATTGTAATTGTATGATTATGATTGTATGATTGTGATTGTATGATTGTGATTGTATGATTGAGATTGTATGATTGTGATTGTATGCTTGCGATTGTATGATTGTGATTGTATGATTGTGATTCTTTGATTGTGATTATATGATTGTGATTGTATGATTGTGATTGTATGATTGTGATTGTATGATTGTGATTGTATGATTGTGATTGTATGATTGTGATAGTATGATTGTGATTATATGGTTGATATTGTATGACTGTGATTGTATGATTGTGATTGTATGATTGTGATAGTATGATTGAGAAAGTATGATTGTGATTGTATGATTGTGATTGTATGATTGTGATTGTATGATTGTGATTGTATGATTGTGATTGTATGATTGTGATTGTATGATTGTGATTGTATGATTGTGATTGTCTGATTGTGGTTGTGCGATTGTGATTGTACGATTGTGATTGTACGATTGTGATAGTATGATTGTGATTGTATGATTGTGATTGTATGATTGTGATTGTATGATTGTGATTGTATGATTGTGATTGTATGATTGTGATTGTATGATTGTGATTGTTTGATTGTATTTGGGAGATTGTATTTGGGAAATTGTAATTGTATGATTGCGATTGTATGATTGTGATTGTATGATTGCGATTGTATGATTGTGAATGTATGATTGTGATGTATGACTGTAATTGTATGATTATGATTGTATGATTGTGATTGTATGATTGAGATTGTATGATTGTGATTGTATGCTTGCGATTGTATGATTGTGATTGTATGATTGTGATTGTATGATTGTGATTGTATGATTGTGATTGTATGATTATGATTGTATGATTGTGATTGTATGATTGCGATTGTATAATTGCGATTGTATGATTGTGATTGTATGATTGTGATTGTATGATTGTGATTGTATGATTGTGATTGTATGATTGTGATTGTATGATTGTGATTGTATGATTGTGAAAGTATGATTGTGATTGTATGATTATGATTGTATGATTGTGATTGTATGATTGTGATTGTATGATTGTATTTGGGAGATTGTATTTGGGAGATTGTAATTGTATGATTGCGATTGTATGATTGTGATTGTATGATTGCGATTGTGTGATTGTGATTGTATGATTGTGATGTATGGTTGTAATTGTATGATTATGATTCTATGATTGTAATTGTATGATTGAGATTGTATGATAGTGATTGTATGATTGCGATTGTATGATTGTGATTGTATGATTGCGATTGTATGATTGTGATTGTATGATTGTGATGTATGATTGTAATTGTATGATTATGATTGTATGATTGTGATTGTATGATTGAGATTGTATGATTGTGATTGTATGATTGCGATTGTATGATTGTGATTGTATGAAGGTGATTGTATGATTGCGATTGTATGATTGTGATTGTATGATTGTGATTGTATGATTGTGATTGTATGATTGTGATTGTATGATTGTGATTGTGTGATTGTGATTGTATGATTGTGAAATTATGATTGTGATTGTATGATTGTGATTGTATGATTGTGATTGTATGATTGTGACTGTATGAGTGTGATTGTCTGATTGTGGTTGTATGATTGTGAAAGTATGATTGTGATTGTATGAATATGATTGTATGATTGTGATTGCATGATTGTGATTGTATGATTGTGATTGCATGATTTTGAATGTATGATTGTGATTGAATGGTTGTGATTGTATGACTGTGATCGTATGATTGTGATTGTATGATTGTGATTGTATGATTGCGATAGTATGATTGTGATTGTATGATTGTGATTGTATGATTGTGATTGTATGATTGTGATGCATGATTGTAATTGTATGATTATGATTGTATGATTGTGATTGTATGATTGAGATTGTATGATTGTGATTGTATGCTTGCGATTGAATGATTGTGATTGTATGATTGTGATTGTATGATTGTGATTGTATGATTGTATTTGGGAGATTGTATTTGGGATATTGTAATTGTATGATTGCGATTGTATGATTGTGATTGTATGATTGTGATTGTATGATTGTATTTGGGAGATTGTATTTGGGATATTGTAATTGTATGATTGCGATTGTATGATTGTGATTGTATGATTGTGATGTATGATTGTAATTGTATGATTATGATTGTATGATTGTGATTGTATGATTGTGATTGTATGATTGAGATTGTATGATTGTGATTGTATGCTTGCGATTGTATGATTGTGATTGTATGATTGTGATTCTTTGATTGTGGTTGTATGATTGTGATTGTATGATTGTGATTGTATGATTGTGATTATATGATTGTGATTGTATGATTGTGATTGTATGATTGTGATAGTATGATTGTGATTATATGATTGTTATTGTATGACTGTGATTGTATGATTGTGATTGTATGATTGTGATAGTATGATTGTGAAAGTATGATTGAGATTGTATGATTGTGATTGTATGATTGCGATTGTATGATTGCGATTGTATGATTGCGATTGTATGATTGCGATTGTATGATTGTGATTGTATGATTGTGATTGTATGATTGTGATTGTATGATTGTGATTGCATGATTGTGATTGTATGATTGTGATTGCATGATTTTGAATGTATGATTGTGATTGAATGGTTGTGATTGTATGATTGTGATCGTATGATTGTGATTGTATGATTGTGATTGTATGATTGCGATAGTATGATTGTGATTGTATGATTGTGATTGTATGATTGTGATGTATGATTGTAATTGTATGATTATGATTGTATGATTGTGATTGTATGATTGCGATTGTATGATTGTGATTGTATGCTTGCGATTGTATGATTGTGATTGTATGATTGTGATTGTATGATTGTATTTGGGAGATTGTATTTGGGATATTGTAATTGTATGATTGCGATTGTATGATTGTGATTGTATGATTGTGATGTATGATTGTAATTGTATGATTATGATTGTATGATTGTGATTGTATGATTGTGATTGTATGATTGAGATTGTATGATTGTGATTGTATGCTTGCGATTGTATGATTGTGATTGTGTGATTGTGATTCTTTGATTGTGATTGTATGATTGTGATTGTATGATTGTGATTGTATGATTGTGATTGTATGATTGTGATTGTATGATTGTGATTGTGTGATTGTGATTGTATGATTGTATTTGGGAGATTGTATTTGGGATATTGTAATTGTATGATTGCGATTGTATGATTGTGATTGTATGATTGTGATTGTATGATTGTGATTGTATGATTGTATTTGGGAGATTGTATTTGGGATATTGTAATTGTATGATTGCGATTGTATGATTGCGATTGTATGATTGTGATTGTATGATTGTGTATGTATGATTGTGATTGTATGATTGTATTTGGGAGATTGTATTTGGGATATTGTAATTGTATGATTGCGATTGTATGATTGTGATTGTATGATTGTGATGTATGATTGTAATTGTATGATTATGATTGTATGATTGTGATTGTATGATTGTGATGGTATGATTGTGATTGTATGATTGCGATCGTATGATTGTGATTGTATGATTATGATTGTATGATTGTGATTGTACGATTGCGATTGTATGATTGTGATTGTATGATTAAGTTTGTATTTTTGTGATTTTATGATTGTGATTGTATGATTGTGATTGTATGATTGTGATTGTATGATTGCGATTGTATGAATGCGATTGTATGATTGTGATTGCATAATTGTGATTGTATGATTGTGATTGTATGATTGTGATTGTCTGTTTGTGGTTGTATGATTGTGATTGTATGATTGAGATTGTATGATTGTGATTGTATGATTGCGATTGTATAATTGCGATTGTATGATTGTGATTGTATGATTGTGATTGTATGATTGTGATTTTATGATTGTGATTGTATGATTGTGATTGTATGATTGTGATTGTATGATTGTGAAAGTATGATTGTGATTGTATGATTATGATTGTATGATTGTGATTGTATGATTGTGATTGTATGATTGTATTTGGGAGATTGTATTTGGGAGATTGTAATTGTATGATTGCGATTGTATGATTGTGATTGTATGATTGCGATTGTATGATTGTGATTGTATGATTGTGATGTATGGTTGTAATTGTATGATTATGATTCTATGATTGTAATTGTATGATTGAGATTGTATGATTGTGATTGTATGATTGCGATTGTATGATTGTGATTGTATGATTGCGATTGTATGATTGTGATTGTATGATTGTGATGTATGATTGTAATTGTATGATTATGATTGTATGATTGTGATTGTATGATTGAGATTGTATGATTGTGATTGTATGATTGCGATTGTATGATTGTGAATGTATGAAGGTGATTGTATGATTGCGATTGTATGATTGTGATTGTATGATTGTGATTGTATGATTGTGATTGTATGATTGTGATTGTATGATTGTGATTGTATGATTGTGATTGTATGATTGTGATTGTATGATTGTGAAATTATGATTGTGATTGTATGATTGTGATTGTATGATTGTGATGTATGATTGTAATTGTATGATTATGATTGTATGATTGTGATTGTATGATTGTGATTGTATGATTATGATTGTATGATTGTGGTTGTGCGATTGTGATTGTACGATTGTGATTGTACGATTGTGATTGTATGATTGTGATTGCATGATTATGATTGTATGATTGTGATTGCATGATTGTGATTGTATGATTGTGATTGCATGATTGCGAATGTATGAATGTGATTGCATGATTGCGATTGTATGATTGTGATTGTATGATTGCGATTGTATGATTGCGATTGTATGATTGCGATTGTATGATTGTGATTGTATGATTGTGATTGTATGATTGTGATTGTATGATTGTGATTGTATGATTGTGATTGTATGATTGTGATTGTATGATTGTGATTGTATGATTGTGATTGTATGATTGTGAAAGTATGATTGTGATTGTATGAATATGATTGTATGATTGTGATTGCATGATTGTGATTGTATGATTGTGATTGCATGATTTTGAATGTATGATTGTGATTGAATGGTTGTGATTGTATGACTGTGATCGTATGATTGTGATTGTATGATTGTGATTGTATGATTGCGATAGTATGATTGTGATTGTATGATTGTGATTGTATGATTGTGATTGTATGATTGTGATGTATGATTGTAATTGTATGATTATGATTGTATGATTGTGATTGTATGATTGAGATTGTATGATTGTGATTGTATGCTTGCGATTGTATGATTGTGATTGTATGATTGTGATTGTATGATTGTGATTGTATGATTGTATTTGGGAGATTGTATTTGGGATATTGTAATTGTATGATTGCGATTGTATGATTGTGATTGTATAATTGTGATTGTATGATTGTATTTGGGAGATTGTATTTGGGATATTGTAATTGTATGATTGCGATTGTATGATTGTGATTGTATGATTGTGATGTATGATTGTAATTGTATGATTATGATTGTATGATTGTGATTGTATGATTGTGATTGTATGATTGAGATTGTATGATTCTGATTGTATGCTTGCGATTGTATGATTGTGATTGTATGATTGTGATTCTTTGATTGTGATTGTATGATTGTGATTGTATGATTGTGATTGTATGATTGTGATAGTATGATTGTGATTATATGATTGTTATTGTATGACTGTGATTGTATGATTGTGATTGTATGATTGTGATTGTATGATTGTGAAAGTATGATTGAGATTGTATGATTGTGATTGTATGATTGCGATTGTATGATTGCGATTGTATGATTGCGATTGTATGATTGCGATTGTATGATTGCGATTGTATGATTGTGATTGTATGATTGTGATTGTATGATTGTGATTGTATGATTGTGATTGTATGATTGTATGATTGTGATTGTATGATTGTATTTGGGAGATTGTATTTGGGATATTGTAATTGTATGATTGCGATTGTATGATTGTGATTGTATGATTGCGATTGTATGATTGTGATTGTATGATTGTATTTGGGAGATTGTATTTGGGAGATTGTATTTGGGAGATTGTATTTGGGAGATTGTATTTGGGAGATTGTAATTGTATGATTGCGATTGTATGATTGTGATTGTATGATTGCGATTGTATGATTGTGATTGTATGATTGTGATTGTATGATTGTGATTGTATGATTGCGATAGTATGATTGTGATTGTATGATTGTGATGTATGATTGTAATTGTATGATTATGATTGTATGATTGTGATTGTATGATTGAGATTGTATGATTGTGATGTATGATTGTAATTGTATGATTATGATTGTATGATTGTGATTGTATGATTGTGATTGTATGATTGAGATTGTATGATTGTGATTGTATGCTTGCGATTGTATGATTGTGATTGTATGATTGTGATTCTTTGATTGTGATTGTATGATTGTGATTGTATGATTGTGATTGTATGATTGTGATTGTATGATTGTGATAGTATGATTGTGATTATATGATTGTTATTGTATGACTGTGATTGTATGATTGTGATTGTATGATTGTGATAGTATGATTGAGAAAGTATGATTGTGATTGTATGATTGTGATTGTATGATTGTGATTGTATGATTGTGATTGTATGATTGTGATTGTCTGATTGTGGTTGTGCGATTGTGATTGTACGATTGTGATTGTACGGTTGTGATAGTATGATTGTGATTGTATGATTGTGATTGTATGATTGTGATGTATGATTGTAATTGTATGATTATGATTGTATGATTGTGATTGTATGATTGTGATTGTATGATTGTGATTGTATGATTGTGATTGTATGCTTGCGATTGTATGATTGTGATTGTGTGATTGTGATTCTTTGATTGTGATTGTATGATTGTGATTGTATGATTGTGATTGTATGATTGTGATTGTATGATTGTGATTATATGATTGTGATTGTATGGTTGTGATTGTATGATTGTGATAGTATGATTGTGATTATATGATTGTTATTGTGTGACTGTGATTGTATGATTGTGATTGTATGATTGTGATAGTATGATTGTGAAAGTATGATTGTGATTGTATGATTGTGATTGTATGATTGTGATTGTATGATTGTGATTGTATGATTGTGATTGTATGATTGTGATTGTATGATTGTGAAAGTATGATTGTGATTGTATGATTATGATTGTATGATTGTGGTTGTGCGATTGTGATTGTACGATTGTGATTGTACGATTGTGATTGTATGATTGTGATTGCATGATTATGATTGTATGATTGTGATTGCATGATTGTGATTGTATGATTGTGATTGCATGATTGTGAATGTATGAATGTGATTGCATGATTGCGATTGTATGATTGTGATTGTATGATTGCGATTGTATGATTGTGATTGTATGATTGTGATTGTATGATTGTGATTGTATGATTGTGATTGTATGATTGTGATTGTATGATTGTGATTGTATGATTGTGATTGTATGATTGTGATTGTATGATTGTGATTGTATGATTGTGAAAGTATGATTGTGATTGTATGAATATGATTGTATGATTGTGATTGCATGATTGTGATTGTATGATTGTGATTGCATGATTTTGAATGTATGATTGTGATTGAATGGTTGTGATTGTATGACTGTGATCGTATGATTGTGATTGTATGATTGTGATTGTATGATTGCGATAGTATGATTGTGATTGTATGATTGTGATTGTATGATTGTGATTGTATGATTGTGATGTATGATTGTAATTGTATGATTATGATTGTATGATTGTGATTGTATGATTGAGATTGTATGATTGTGATTGTATGCTTGCGATTGTATGATTGTGATTGTATGATTGTGATTGTATGATTGTGATTGTATGATTGTATTTGGGAGATTGTATTTGGGATATTGTAATTGTATGATTGCGATTGTATGATTGTGATTGTATGATTGTGATGTATGATTGTAATTGTATGATTATGATTGTATGATTGTGATTGTATGATTGTGATTGTATGATTGAGATTGTATGATTGTGATTGTATGCTTGCGATTGTATGATTGTGATTGTATGATTGTGATTCTTTGATTGTGATTGTATGATTGTGATTGTATGATTGTGATTGTATGATTGTGATTGTATGATTGTGATTGTATGATTGTGATAGTATGATTGTGATTATATGATTGTTATTGTATGACTGTGATTGTATGATTGTGATTGTATGATTGTGATAGTATGATTGTGAAAGTATGATTGAGATTGTATGATTGTGATTGTATGATTGCGATTGTATGATTGCGATTGTATGATTGCGATTGTATGATTGCGATTGTATGATTGCGATTGTATGATTGCGATTGTATGATTGTGATTGTATGATTGTGATTGTATGATTGTGATTGTATGATTGTGATTGTATGATTGTGATTGTATGATTGTATTTGGGAGATTGTATTTGGGATATTGTAATTGTATGATTGCGATTGTATGATTGTGATTGTATGATTGCGATTGTATGATTGTGATTGTATGATTGTATTTGGGAGATTGTATTTGGGAGATTGTATTTGGGAGATTGTATTTGGGAGATTGTACTTGGGAGATTGTAATTGTATGATTGCGATTGTATGATTGTGATTGTATGATTGCGATTGTATGATTGTGATTGTATGATTGTGATTGTATGATTGTGATTGTATGATTGCGATAGTATGATTGTGATTGTATGATTGTGATGTATGATTGTAATTGTATGATTATGATTGTATGATTGTGATTGTATGATTGAGATTGTATGATTGTGATGTATGATTGTAATTGTATGATTATGATTGTATGATTGTGATTGTATGATTGTGATTGTATGATTGAGATTGTATGATTGTGATTGTATGCTTGCGATTGTATGATTGTGATTGTATGATTGTGATTCTTTGATTGTGATTGTATGATTGTGATTGTATGATTGTGATTGTATGATTGTGATTGTATGATTGTGATAGTATGATTGTGATTATATGATTGTTATTGTATGACTGTGATTGTATGATTGTGATTGTATGATTGTGATAGTATGATTGAGAAAGTATGATTGTGATTGTATGATTGTGATTGTATGATTGTGATTGTATGATTGTGATCGTATGATTGTGATTGTCTGATTGTGGTTGTGCGATTGTGATTGTACGATTGTGATTGTACGATTGTGATAGTATGATTGTGATTGTATGATTGTGATTGTATGATTGTGATGTATGATTGTAATTGTATGATTATGATTGTATGATTGTGATTGTATGATTGTGATTGTACGATTGTGATTGTATGATTGTGATTGTATGCTTGCGATTGTATGATTGTGATTGTGTGATTGTGATTCTTTGATTGTGATTGTATGATTGTGATTGTATGATTGTGATTGTATGATTGTGATTGTATGATTGTGATTGTATGATTGTGATTATATGATTGTGATTGTATGGTTGTGATTGTATGATTGTGATAGTATGATTGTGATTATATGATTGTTATTGTGTGACTGTGATTGTATGATTGTGATTGTATGATTGTGATAGTATGATTGTGAAAGTATGATTGTGATTGTATGATTGTGATTGTATGATTGTGAAAGTATGATTGTGATTGTATGATTATGATTGTATGATTGTGGTTGTGCGATTGTGATTGTACGATTGTGATTGTACGATTGTGATTGTATGATTGTGATTGCATTATTATGATTGTATGATTGTGATTGCATGATTGTGATTGTATGATTGTGATTGCATGATTGTGAATGTATGAATGTGATTGCATGATTGCGATTGTATGATTGTGATTGTATGATTGCGATTGTATGATTGCGATTGTATGATTGCGATTGTATGATTGTGATTGTATGATTGTGATTGTATGATTATGATTGTATGATTGTGATTGTATGATTGAGATTGTATGATTGTGATTGTATGCTTGCGATTGAATGATTGTGATTGTATGATTGTGATTGTATGATTGTGATTGTATGATTGTATTTGGGAGATTGTATTTGGGATATTGTAATTGTATGATTGCGATTGTATGATTGTGATTGTATGATTGTGATTGTATGATTGTATTTGGGAGATTGTATTTGGGATATTGTAATTGTATGATTGCGATTGTATGATTGTGATTGTATGATTGTGATTGTATGATTGTATTTGGGAGATTGTATTTGGGATATTGTAATTGTATGATTGCGATTGTATGATTGTGATTGTATGATTGTGATGTATGATTGTAATTGTATGATTATGATTGTATGATTGTGATTGTATGATTGTGATTGTATGATTGAGATTGTATGATTGTGATTGTATGCTTGCGATTGTATGATTGTGATTGTATGATTGTGATTCTTTGATTGTGATTGTATGATTGTGATTGTATGATTGTGATTGTATGATTGTGATTGTATGATTGTGGTTGTGCGATTGTGATTGTACGATTGTGATTGTACGATTGTGATTGTATGATTGTGATTGCATGATTATGATTGTATGATTGTGATTGCATAATTGTGATTGTATGATTGTGATTGTATGATTGTGATTGTCTGTTTGTGGTTGTATGATTGTGATTGTATGATTGAGATTGTATGATTGTGATTGTATGATTGCGATTGTATAATTGCGATTGTATGATTGTGATTGTATGATTGTGATGTATGATTGTAATTGTATGATTATGATTGTATGATTGTGATTGTATGATTGAGATTGTATGATTGTGATTGTATGATTGCGATTGTATGATTGTGATTGTATGAAGGTGATTGCGATTGTATGATTGTGATTGTATGATTGTGATTGTATGATTGTGATTGTATGATTGTGATTGTATGATTGTGATTGTATGATTGTGATTGTATGATTGTGATTGTATGATTGTGAAATTATGATTGTGATTGTATGATTGTGATTGTATGATTGTGATTGTATGATTGTAACTGTATGAGTGTGATTGTCTGATTGTGGTTGTGCGATTCTGATTGTACGATTGTGAATGTACGATTGTGATTGTATGATTGTGATTGTATGAATATGATTGTATGGTTGTGATTGCATGATTGTGATTGTATGATTGTGATTGCATGATTTTGAATGTATGATTGTGATTGAATGGTTGTGATTGTATGATTGTGATCGTATGATTGTGATTGTATGATTGTGATTGTATGATTGCGATAGTATGATTGTGATTGTATGATTGTGATTGTATGATTGTGATGTATGATTGTAATTGTATGATTATGATTGTATGATTGTGATTGTATGATTGCGATTGTATGATTGTGATTGTATGCTTGCGATGGTATGATTGTGATTGTATGATTGTGATTGTATGATTGTATTTGGGAGATTGTATTTGGGATATTGTAATTGTATGATTGCGATTGTATGATTGTGATTGTATGATTGTGATGTATGATTGTAATTGTATGATTATGATTGTATGATTGTGATTGTATGATTGTGATTGTATGATTATGATTGTATGATTGTGGTTGTGCGATTGTGATTGTACGATTGTGATTGTACGATTGTGATTGTATGATTGTGATTGCATGATTATGATTGTATGATTGTGATTGCATGATTGTGATTGTATGATTGTGATTGCATGATTGTGAATGTATGAATGTGATTGCATGATTGCGATTGTATGATTGTGATTGTATGATTGCGATTGTATGATTGCGATTGTATGATTGCGATTGTATGATTGTGATTGTATGATTGTGATTGTATGATTGTGATTGTATGATTGTGATTGTATGATTGTGATTGTATGATTGTGATTGTATGATTGTGATTGTATGATTGTGATTGTATGATTGTGATTGTATGATTGTGAAAGTATGATTGTGATTGTATGAATATGATTGTATGATTGTGATTGCATGATTGTGATTGTATGATTGTGATTGCATGATTTTGAATGTATGATTGTGATTGAATGGTTGTGATTGTATGACTGTGATCGTATGATTGTGATTGTATGATTGTGATTGTATGATTGCGATAGTATGATTGTGATTGTATGATTGTGATTGTATGATTGTGATTGTATGATTGTGATGTATGATTGTAATTGTATGATTGTGATTGTATGATTGTGATTGTATGATTGAGATTGTATGATTGTGATTGTATGCTTGCGATTGTATGATTGTGAAAGTATGATTGTGATTGTATGATTATGATTGTATGATTGTGGTTGTGCGATTGTGATTGTACGATTGTGATTGTACGATTGTGATTGTATGATTGTGATTGCATTATTATGATTGTATGATTGTGATTGCATGATTGTGATTGTATGATTGTGATTGCATGATTGTGAATGTATGAATGTGATTGCATGATTGCGATTGTATGATTGTGATTGTATGATTGCGATTGTATGATTGCGATTGTATGATTGCGATTGTATGATTGTGATTGTATGATTGTGATTGTATGATTATGATTGTATGATTGTGATTGTATGATTGAGATTGTATGATTGTGATTGTATGCTTGCGATTGAATGATTGTGATTGTATGATTGTGATTGTATGATTGTGATTGTATGATTGTATTTGGGAGATTGTATTTGGGATATTGTAATTGTATGATTGCGATTGTATGATTGTGATTGTATGATTGTGATTGTATGATTGTATTTGGGAGATTGTATTTGGGATATTGTAATTGTATGATTGCGATTGTATGATTGTGATTGTATGATTGTGATTGTATGATTGTATTTGGGAGATTGTATTTGGGATATTGTAATTGTATGATTGCGATTGTATGATTGTGATTGTATGATTGTGATGTATGATTGTAATTGTATGATTATGATTGTATGATTGTGATTGTATGATTGTGATTGTATGATTGAGATTGTATGATTGTGATTGTATGCTTGCGATTGTATGATTGTGATTGTATGATTGTGATTCTCTGATTGTGATTGTATGATTGTGATTGTATGATTGTGATTGTATGATTGTGATTGTATGATTGTGGTTGTGCGATTGTGATTGTACGATTGTGATTGTACGATTGTGATTGTATGATTGTGATTGCATGATTATGATTGTATGATTGTGATTGCATAATTGTGATTGTATGATTGTGATTGTATGATTGTGATTGTCTGTTTGTGGTTGTATGATTGTGATTGTATGATTGAGATTGTATGATTGTGATTGTATGATTGCGATTGTATAATTGCGATTGTATGATTGTGATTGTATGATTGTGATGTATGATTGTAATTGTATGATTATGATTGTATGATTGTGATTGTATGATTGAGATTGTATGATTGTGATTGTATGATTGCGATTGTATGATTGTGATTGTATGAAGGTGATTGCGATTGTATGATTGTGATTGTATGATTGTGATTGTATGATTGTGATTGTATGATTGTGATTGTATGATTGTGATTGTATGATTGTGATTGTATGATTGTGATTGTATGATTGTGAAATTATGATTGTGATTGTATGATTGTGATTGTATGATTGTGATTGTATGATTGTAACTGTATGAGTGTGATTGTCTGATTGTGGTTGTGCGATTCTGATTGTACGATTGTGAATGTACGATTGTGATTGTATGATTGTGATTGTATGAATATGATTGTATGGTTGTGATTGCATGATTGTGATTGTATGATTGTGATTGCATGATTTTGAATGTATGATTGTGATTGAATGGTTGTGATTGTATGATTGTGATCGTATGATTGTGATTGTATGATTGTGATTGTATGATTGCGATAGTATGATTGTGATTGTATGATTGTGATTGTATGATTGTGATGTATGATTGTAATTGTATGATTATGATTGTATGATTGTGATTGTATGATTGCGATTGTATGATTGTGATTGTATGCTTGCGATGGTATGATTGTGATTGTATGATTGTGATTGTATGATTGTATTTGGGAGATTGTATTTGGGATATTGTAATTGTATGATTGCGATTGTATGATTGTGATTGTATGATTGTGATGTATGATTGTAATTGTATGATTATGATTGTATGATTGTGATTGTATGATTGTGATTGTATGATTATGATTGTATGATTGTGGTTGTGCGATTGTGATTGTACGATTGTGATTGTACGATTGTGATTGTATGATTGTGATTGCATGATTATGATTGTATGATTGTGATTGCATGATTGTGATTGTATGATTGTGATTGCATGATTGTGAATGTATGAATGTGATTGCATGATTGCGATTGTATGATTGTGATTGTATGATTGCGATTGTATGATTGCGATTGTATGATTGCGATTGTATGATTGTGATTGTATGATTGTGATTGTATGATTGGGATTGTATGATTGTGATTGTATGATTGTGATTGTATGATTGTGATTGTATGATTGTGATTGTATGATTGTGATTGTATGATTGTGATTGTATGATTGTGAAAGTATGATTGTGATTGTATGAATATGATTGTATGATTGTGATTGCATGATTGTGATTGTATGATTGTGATTGCATGATTTTGAATGTATGATTGTGATTGAATGGTTGTGATTGTATGACTGTGATCGTATGATTGTGATTGTATGATTGTGATTGTATGATTGCGATAGTATGATTGTGATTGTATGATTGTGATTGTATGATTGTGATTGTATGATTGTGATGTATGATTGTAATTGTATGATTGTGATTGTATGATTGTGATTGTATGATTGAGATTGTATGATTGTGATTGTATGCTTGCGATTGTATGATTGTGATTGTATGATTGTGATTGTATGATTGTGATTGTATGATTGTTTTTGGGAGATTGTATTTGGGATATTGTAATTGTATGATTGCGATTGTATGATTGTGATTGTATGATTGTGATTGTATGATTGTATTTGGGAGATTGTATTTGGGATATTGTAATTGTATGATTGCGATTGTATGATTGTGATTGTATGATTGTAATTGTATGATTATGATTGTATGATTGTTATTGTATGACTGTGATTGTATGATTGTGATTGTATGATTGTGATAGTATGATTGTGAAAGTATGATTGAGATTGTATGATTGTGATTGTATGATTGCGATTGTATGATTGCGATTGTATGATTGCGATTGTATGATTGCGATTGTATGATTGTGATTGTATGATTGTGATTGTATGATTGTGATTGTATGATTGTGATTGTATGATTGTGATTGTATGATTGTGATTGTATGATTGTGATTGTATGATTGTATTTGGGAGATTGTATTTGGGATATTGTAATTGTATGATTGCGATTGTATGATTGTGATTGTATGATTGCGATTGTATGATTGTGATTGTATGATTGTATTTGGGAGATTGTATTTGGGAGATTGTATTTGGGAGATTGTATTTGGGAGATTGTATTTGGGAGATTGTATTTGGGAGATTGTAATTGTATGATTGCGATTGTATGATTGTGATTGTATGATTGCGATTGTATGATTGTGATTGTATGATTGTGATTGTATGATTGTGATTGTATGATTGCGATAGTATGATTGTGATTGTATGATTGTGATGTATGATTGTAATTGTATGATTATGATTGTATGATTGTGATTGTATGATTGAGATTGTATGATTGTGATGTATGATTGTAATTGTATGATTATGATTGTATGATTGTGATTGTATGATTGTGATTGTATGATTGAGATTGTATGATTGTGATTGTATGCTTGCGATTGTATGATTGTGATTGTATGATTGTGATTCTTTGATTGTGATTGTATGATTGTGATTGTATGATTGTGATTGTATGATTGTGATTGTATGATTGTGATAGTATGATTGTGATTATATGATTGTTATTGTATGACTGTGATTGTATGATTGTGATTGTATGATTGTGATAGTATGATTGAGAAAGTATGATTGTGATTGTATGATTGTGATTGTATGATTGTGATTGTATGATTGTGATTGTATGATTGTGATTGTCTGATTGTGGTTGTGCGATTGTGATTGTACGATTGTGATTGTACGATTGTGATAGTATGATTGTGATTGTATGATTGTGATTGTATGATTGTGATGTATGACTGTAATTGTATGATTATGATTGTATGATTGTGATTGTATGATTGTGATTGTATGATTGTGATTGTATGATTGTGATTGTATGCTTGCGATTGTGTGATTGTGATTCTTTGATTGTGATTGTATGATTGTGATTGTATGATTGTGATTGTATGATTGTGATTGTATGATTGTGATTATATGATTGTGATTGTATGATTGCGATTGTATGATTGCGATTGTATGATTGCGATTGTATGATTGTGATTGTATGATTGTGATTGTATGATTATGATTGTATGATTGTGATTGTATGATTGAGATTGTATGATTGTGATTGTATGCTTGCGATTGAATGATTGTGATTGTATGATTGTGATTGTATGATTGTGATTGTATGATTGTATTTGGGAGATTGTATTTGGGATATTGTAATTGTATGATTGCGATTGTATGATTGTGATTGTATGATTGTGATTGTATGATTGTATTTGGGAGATTGTATTTGGGATATTGTAATTGTATGATTGCGATTGTATGATTGTGATTGTATGATTGTGATTGTATGATTGTATTTGGGAGATTGTATTTGGGATATTGTAATTGTATGATTGCGATTGTATGATTGTGATTGTATGATTGTGATGTATGATTGTAATTGTATGATTATGATTGTATGATTGTGATTGTATGATTGTGATTGTATGATTGAGATTGTATGATTGTGATTGTATGCTTGCGATTGTATGATTGTGATTGTATGATTGTGATTCTTTGATTGTGATTGTATGATTGTGATTGTATGATTGTGATTGTATGATTGTGATTGTATGATTGTGGTTGTGCGATTGTGATTGTACGATTGTGATTGTACGATTGTGATTGTATGATTGTGATTGCATGATTATGATTGTATGATTGTGATTGCATAATTGTGATTGTATGATTGTGATTGTATGATTGTGATTGTCTGTTTGTGGTTGTATGATTGTGATTGTATGATTGAGATTGTATGATTGTGATTGTATGATTGCGATTGTATAATTGCGATTGTATGATTGTGATTGTATGATTGTGATGTATGATTGTAATTGTATGATTATGATTGTATGATTGTGATTGTATGATTGAGATTGTATGATTGTGATTGTATGATTGCGATTGTATGATTGTGATTGTATGAAGGTGATTGCGATTGTATGATTGTGATTGTATGATTGTGATTGTATGATTGTGATTGTATGATTGTGATTGTATGATTGTGATTGTATGATTGTGATTGTATGATTGTGATTGTATGATTGTGAAATTATGATTGTGATTGTATGATTGTGATTGTATGATTGTGATTGTATGATTGTAACTGTATGAGTGTGATTGTCTGATTGTGGTTGTGCGATTCTGATTGTACGATTGTGAATGTACGATTGTGATTGTATGATTGTGATTGTATGAATATGATTGTATGGTTGTGATTGCATGATTGTGATTGTATGATTGTGATTGCATGATTTTGAATGTATGATTGTGATTGAATGGTTGTGATTGTATGATTGTGATCGTATGATTGTGATTGTATGATTGTGATTGTATGATTGCGATAGTATGATTGAGATTGTATGATTGTGATTGTATGATTGTGATGTATGATTGTAATTGTATGATTATGATTGTATGATTGTGATTGTATGATTGCGATTGTATGATTGTGATTGTATGCTTGCGATGGTATGATTGTGATTGTATGATTGTGATTGTATGATTGTATTTGGGAGATTGTATTTGGGATATTGTAATTGTATGATTGCGATTGTATGATTGTGATTGTATGATTGTGATGTATGATTGTAATTGTATGATTATGATTGTATGATTGTGATTGTATGATTGTGATTGTATGATTATGATTGTATGATTGTGGTTGTGCGATTGTGATTGTACGATTGTGATTGTACGATTGTGATTGTATGATTGTGATTGCATGATTATGATTGTATGATTGTGATTGCATGATTGTGATTGTATGATTGTGATTGCATGATTGTGAATGTATGAATGTGATTGCATGATTGCGATTGTATGATTGTGATTGTATGATTGCGATTGTATGATTGCGATTGTATGATTGCGATTGTATGATTGTGATTGTATGATTGTGATTGTATGATTGGGATTGTATGATTGTGATTGTATGATTGTGATTGTATGATTGTGATTGTATGATTGTGATTGTATGATTGTGATTGTATGATTGTGATTGTATGATTGTGATTGTATGATTGTGAAAGTATGATTGTGATTGTATGAATATGATTGTATGATTGTGATTGCATGATTGTGATTGTATGATTGTGATTGCATGATTTTGAATGTATGATTGTGATTGAATGGTTGTGATTGTATGACTGTGATCGTATGATTGTGATTGTATGATTGTGATTGTATGATTGCGATAGTATGATTGTGATTGTATGATTGTGATTGTATGATTGTGATTGTATGATTGTGATGTATGATTGTAATTGTATGATTGTGATTGTATGATTGTGATTGTATGATTGAGATTGTATGATTGTGATTGTATGCTTGCGATTGTATGATTGTGATTGTATGATTGTGATTGTATGATTGTGATTGTATGATTGTTTTTGGGAGATTGTATTTGGGATATTGTAATTGTATGATTGCGATTGTATGATTGTGATTGTATGATTGTGATTGTATGATTGTATTTGGGAGATTGTATTTGGGATATTGTAATTGTATGATTGCGATTGTATGATTGTGATTGTATGATTGTAATTGTATGATTATGATTGTATGATTGTTATTGTATGACTGTGATTGTATGATTGTGATTGTATGATTGTGATAGTATGATTGTGAAAGTATGATTGAGATTGTATGATTGTGATTGTATGATTGCGATTGTATGATTGCGATTGTATGATTGCGATTGTATGATTGCGATTGTATGATTGTGATTGTATGATTGTGATTGTATGATTGTGATTGTATGATTGTGATTGTATGATTGTGATTGTATGATTGTGATTGTATGATTGTGATTGTATGATTGTATTTGGGAGATTGTATTTGGGATATTGTAATTGTATGATTGCGATTGTATGATTGTGATTGTATGTTTGCGATTGTATGATTGTGATTGTATGATTGTATTTGGGAGATTGTATTTGGGAGATTGTATTTGGGAGATTGTATTTGGGAGATTGTATTTGGGAGATTGTATTTGGGAGATTGTAATTGTATGATTGCGATTGTATGATTGTGATTGTATGATTGCGATTGTATGATTGTGATTGTATGATTGTGATTGTATGATTGTGATTGTATGATTGCGATAGTATGATTGTGATTGTATGATTGTGATGTATGATTGTAATTGTATGATTATGATTGTATGATTGTGATTGTATGATTGAGATTGTATGATTGTGATGTATGATTGTAATTGTATGATTATGATTGTATGATTGTGATTGTATGATTGTGATTGTATGATTGAGATTGTATGATTGTGATTGTATGCTTGCGATTGTATGATTGTGATTGTATGATTGTGATTCTTTGATTGTGATTGTATGATTGTGATTGTATGATTGTGATTGTATGATTGTGATTGTATGATTGTGATAGTATGATTGTGATTATATGATTGTTATTGTATGACTGTGATTGTATGATTGTGATTGTATGATTGTGATAGTATGATTGAGAAAGTATGATTGTGATTGTATGATTGTGATTGTATGATTGTGATTGTATGATTGTGATTGTATGATTGTGATTGTCTGATTGTGGTTGTGCGATTGTGATTGTACGATTGTGATTGTACGATTGTGATAGTATGATTGTGATTGTATGATTGTGATTGTATGATTGTGATGTATGACTGTAATTGTATGATTATGATTGTATGATTGTGATTGTATGATTGTGATTGTATGATTGTGATTGTATGATTGTGATTGTATGCTTGCGATTGTATGATTGTGATTGTGTGATTGTGATTCTTTGATTGTGATTGTATGATTGTGATTGTATGATTGTGATTGTATGATTGTGATTGTATGATTGTGATTATATGATTGTGATTGTATGGTTGTGATTGTATGATTGTGATAGTATGATTGTGATTATATGATTGTTATTGTGTGACTGTGATTGTATGATTGTGATTGTATGATTGTGATGTATGATTGTAATTGTATGATTATGATTGTATGATTGTGATTGTATGATTGTGATTGTATGATTGAGATTGTATGATTGTGATTGTATGCTTGCGATTGTATGATTGTATTTGGGAGATTGTATTTGGGATATTGTAATTGTATGATTGCGATTGTATGATTGTGATTGTATGATTGTGATGTATGATTGTAATTGTATGATTATGATTGTATGATTGTGATTGTATGATTGTGATTGTATGATTGAGATTGTATGATTGTGATTGTATGCTTGCGATTGTATGATTGTGATTGTATGATTGTGATTCTTTGATTGTGATTGTATGATTGTGATTGTATGATTGTGATTGTATGATTGTGATTGTATGATTGTGGTTGTGCGATTGTGATTGTACGATTGTGATTGTACGATTGTGATTGTATGATTGTGATTGCATGATTATGATTGTATGATTGTGATTGCATGATTGTGATTGTATGATTGTGATTGCATGATTGTGAATGTATGAATGTGATTGCATGATTGCGATTGTATGATTGTGATTGTATGATTGCGATTGTATGATTGCGATTGTATGATTGCGATTGTATGATTGTGATTGTATGATTGTGATTGTATGATTGTGATTGTATGATTGTGATTGTATGATTGTGATCGTATGATTGTGATCGTATGATTGTGATTGTATGATTGTGATTGTATGATTGCGATAGTATGATTGTGATTGTATGATTGTGATTGTATGATTGTGATTGTATGATTGTGATGTATGATTGTAATTGTATGATTATGATTGTATGATTGTGATTGTATGATTGAGATTGTATGATTGTGATTGTATGCTTGCGATTGTATGATTGTGATTGTATGATTGTGATTGTATGATTGTGATTGTATGATTGTATTTGGGAGATTGTATTTGGGATATTGTAATTGTATGATTGCGATTGTATGATTGTGATTGTATGATTGTGATTGTATGATTGTATTTGGGAGATTGTATTTGGGATATTGTAATTGTATGATTGCGATTGTATGATTGTGATTGTATGATTGTGATGTATGATTGTAATTGTATGATTATGATTGTATGATTGTGATTGTATGATTGTGATTGTATGATTGAGATTGTATGATTGTGATTGTATGCTTGCGATTGTATGATTGTGATTGTATGATTGTGATTCTTTGATTGTGATTGTATGATTGTGATTGTATGATTGTGATTGTATGATTGTGATTATATGATTGTGATTGTATGATTGTGATTGTATGATTGTGATAGTATGATTGTGATTATATGATTGTTATTGTATGACTGTGATTGTATGATTGTGATTGTATGATTGTGATAGTATGATTGTGAAAGTATGATTGAGATTGTATGATTGTGATTGTATGATTGCGATTGTATGATTGCGATTGTATGATTGCGATTGTATGATTGCGATTGTATGATTGCGATTGTATGATTGTGATTGTATGATTGTGATTGTATGATTGTGATTGTATGATTGTGATTGTATGATTGTTATTGTATGATTGTGATTGTATGATTGTATTTGGGAGATTGTATTTGGGATATTGTAATTGTATGATTGCGATTGTATGATTGTGATTGTATGATTGCGATTGTATGATTGTGATTGTATGATTGTATTTGGGAGATTGTATTTGGGAGATTGTATTTGGGAGATTGTATTTGGGAGATTGTATTTGGGAGATTGTATTTGGGAGATTGTAATTGTATGATTGCGATTGTATGATTGTGATTGTATGATTGCGATTGTATGATTGTGATTGTATGATTGTGATTGTATGATTGTGATTGTATGATTGCGATAGTATGATTGTGATTGTATGATTGTGATGTATGATTGTAATTGTATGATTATGATTGTATGATTGTGATTGTATGATTGAGATTGTATGATTGTGATGTATGATTGTAATTGTATGATTATGATTGTATGATTGTGATTGTATGATTGTGATGTATGATTGTAATTGTATGATTATAATTGTATGATTGTGATAGTATGATTGTGAAAGTATGATTGAGATTGTATGATTGTGATTGTATGATTGCGATTGTATGATTGCGATTGTATGATTGCGATTGTATGATTGCGATTGTATGATTGCGATTGTATGATTGCGATTGTATGATTGCGATTGTATGATTGTGATTGTATGATTGTGATTCTATGATTGTGATTGTATGATTGTGATTGTATGATTGTGATTGTATGATTGTGATTGTATGATTGTATTTGGGAGATTGTATTTGGGATATTGTAATTGTATGATTGCGATTGTATGATTGTGATTGTATGATTGCGATTGTATGATTGTGATTGTATGATTGTATTTGGGAGATTGTATTTGGGAGATTGTATTTGGGAGATTGTATTTGGGAGATTGTATTTGGGAGATTGTAATTGTATGATTGCGTTTGTATGATTGTGATTGTATGATTGCGATTGTATGATTGTGATTGTATGATTGTGATTGTATGATTGTGATTGTATGATTGCGATAGTATGATTGTGATTGTATGATTGTGATGTATGATTGTAATTGTATGATTATGATTGTATGATTGTGATTGTATGATTGAGATTGTATGATTGTGATGTATGATTGTAATTGTATGATTATGATTGTATGATTGTGATTGTATGATTGTGATTGTATGATTGAGATTGTATGATTGTGATTGTATGCTTGCGATTGTATGATTGTGATTGTATGATTGTGATTCTTTGATTGTGATTGTATGATTGTGATTGTATGATTGTGATTGTATGATTGTGATTGTATGATTGTGATAGTATGATTGTGATTATATGATTGTTATTGTATGACTGTGATTGTATGATTGTGATTGTATGATTGTGATAGTATGATTGAGAAAGTATGATTGTGATTGTATGATTGTGATTGTATGATTGTGATTGTATGATTGTGATTGTATGATTGTGATTGTCTGATTGTGGTTGTGCGATTGTGATTGTACGATTGTGATTGTACGATTGTGATAGTATGATTGTGATTGTATGATTGTGATTGTATGATTGTGATGTATGATTGTAATTGTATGATTATGATTTTATGATTGTGATTGTATGATTGTGATTGTATGATTGTGATTGTATGATTGTGATTGTATGCTTGCGATTGTATGATTGTGATTGTGTGATTGTGATTCTTTGATTGTGATTGTATGATTGTGATTGTATGATTGTGATTGTATGATTGTGATTGTATGATTGTGATTATATGATTGTGATTGTATGGTTGTGATTGTATGATTGTGATAGTATGATTGTGATTATATGATTGTTATTGTGTGACTGTGATTGTATGATTGTGATTGTATGATTGTGATTGTATGATTGTGATAGTATGATTGTGAAAGTATGATTGTGATTGTATGATTGTGATTGTATGATTGTGATTGTATGATTGTGATTGTATGATTGTGATTGTATGATTGTGATTGTATGATTGTGATTGTATGATTGTGATTGTATGATTGTGAAAGTATGATTGTGATTGTATGATTATGATTGTATGATTGTGGTTGTGCGATTGTGATTGTACGATTGTGATTGTACGATTGTGATTGTATGATTGTGATTGCATGATTATGATTGTATGATTGTGATTGCATGATTGTGATTGTATGATTGTGATTGCATGATTGTGAATGTATGAATGTGATTGCATGATTGCGATTGTATGATTGTGATTGTATGATTGCGATTGTATGATTGCGATTGTATGATTGCGATTGAATGATTGTGATTGTATGATTGTGATTGTATGATTATGATTGTATGATTGTGATTGTATGATTGAGATTGTATGATTGTGATTGTATGCTTGCGATTGAATGATTGTGATTGTAGGATTGTGATTGTATGATTGTGATTGTATGATTGTATTTGGGAGATTGTATTTGGGATATTGTAATTGTATGATTGCGATTGTATGATTGTGATTGTATGATTGTGATTGTATGATTGTGATTGTATGATTGTATTTGGGAGATTGTATTTGGGATATTGTAATTGTATGATTGCGATTGTATGATTGTGATTGTATGATTGTGATGTATGATTGTAATTGTATGATTATGATTATATGATTGTGATTGTATGATTGTGATTGTATGATTGAGATTGTATGATTGTGATTGTATGCTTGCGATTGTATGATTGTGATTGTATGATTGTGATTCATTGATTGTGATTGTATGATTGTGATTGTATGATTGTGATTGTATGATTGTGATTGTATGATTGTGGTTGTGCGATTGTGATTGTACGATTGTGATTGTACGATTGTGATTGTATGATTGTGATTGCATGATTATGATTGTATGATTGTGATTGCATGATTGTGATTGTATGATTGTGATTGCATGATTGTGAATGTATGAATGTGATTGCATGATTGCGATTGTATGATTGTGATTGTATGATTGCGATTGTATGATTGCGACTGTATGATTGCGATTGTATGATTGCGATTGTATGATTGTGATTGTATGATTGTGATTGTATGATTGTGATTGTATGATTGTGATTGTATGATTGTGATTGTATGATTGTGATTGTATGATTGTGATTGTATGATTGTGATTGTATGATTGTGAAAGTATGATTGTGATTGTATGAATATGATTGTATGATTGTGATTGCATGATTGTGATTGTATGATTGTGATTGCATGATTTTGAATGTATGATTGTGATTGAATGGTTGTGATTGTATGACTGTGATCGTATGATTGTGATTGTATGATTGTGATTGTATGATTGCGATAGTATGATTGTGATTGTATGATTGTGATTGTATGATTGTGATTGTATGATTGTGATGTATGATTGTAATTGTATGATTATGATTGTATGATTGTGATTGTATGATTGAGATTGTATGATTGTGATTGTATGCTTGCGATTGTATGATTGTGATTGTATGATTGTGATTGTATGATTGTGATTGTATGATTGTATTTGGGAGATTGTATTTGGGATATTGTAATTGTATGATTGCGATTGTATGATTGTGATTGTATGATTGTGATTGTATGATTGTATTTGGGAGATTGTATTTGGGATATTGTAATTGTATGATTGCGATTGTATGATTGTGATTGTATGATTGCGATAGTATGATTGTGATTGTATGATTGTGAAAGTATGATTGCGATTGTATGATTGCGATTGTATGATTGCGATTGTATGATTGCGATTGTATGATTGTGATTGTATGATTGTGATTGTATGATTGTGATTGTATGATTGTGATTGTACGATTGTGATAGTATGATTGTGATTGTATGATTGTGATTGTATGCTTGCGATTGTATGATTGTGATTGTATGATTGTGATTCTTTGATTGTGATTGTATGATTGTGATTGTATGATTGTGATTGTATGATTGTGATTGTATGATTGTGATAGTATGATTGTGATTATATGATTGTTATTGTATGACTGTGATTGTATGATTGTGATTGTATGATTGTGATAGTATGATTGATAAAGTATGATTGTGATTGTATGATTGTGATTGTATGATTGTGATTGTATGATTGTGATTGTATGATTGTGATTGTCTGATTGTGGTTGTGCGATTGTGATTGTACGATTGTGATTGTACGATTGTGATAGTATGATTGTGATTGTACGATTGTGATTGTACGATTGTGATAGTATGATTGTGATTGTATGATTGTGATTGTATGATTGTGATGTATGATTGTAATTGTATGATTATGATTGTATGATTGTGATTGTATGATTGAGATTGTATGATTGTGATTGTATGCTTGCGATTGTATGATTGTGATTGTGTGATTGTGATTCTTTGATTGTGATTGTATGATTGTGATTGTATGATTGTGATTGTATGATTGTGATTGTATGATTGTGATTGTATGATTGTGATTGTATGATTGTGATTATATGATTGTGATTGTATGGTTGTGATTGTATGATTGTGATAGTATGATTGTGATTATATGATTGTTATTGTGTGACTGTGATTGTATGATTGTGATTGTATGATTGTGATAGTATGATTGTGAAAGTATGATTGTGATTGTATGATTGTGATTGTATGATTGTGATTGTATGATTGTGATTGTATGATTGTGATTGTATGATTGTGATTGTATGATTGTGAAAGTATGATTGTGATTGTATGATTATGATTGTATGATTGTGGTTGTGCGATTGTGATTGTACGATTGTGATTGTACGATTGTGATTGTATGATTGTGATTGCATGATTATGATTGTATGATTGTGATTGCATGATTGTGATTGTATGATTGTGATTGCATGATTGTGAATGTATGAATGTGATTGCATGATTGCGATTGTATGATTGTGATTGTATGATTGCGATTGTATGATTGCGATTGTATGATTGCGATTGTATGATTGTGATTGTATGATTGTGATTGTATGATTATGATTGTATGATTGTGATTGTATGATTGTGATTGTATGATTGAGATTGTATGATTGTGATTGTATGACTGTGATTGTATGATTGTGATTGTATGATTGTGATAGTATGATTGAGAAAGTATGATTGTGATTGTATGATTGTGATTGTATGATTGTGATTGTATGATTGTGATTGTATGATTGTGATTGTCTGATTGTGGTTGTGCGATTGTGATTGTACGATTGTGATTGTACGATTGTGATAGTATGATTGTGATTGTATGATTGTGATTGTATGATTGTGATGTATGATTGTAATTGTATGATTATGATTTTATGATTGTGATTGTATGATTGTGATTGTATGATTGTGATTGTATGATTGTGATTGTATGCTTGCGATTGTATGATTGTGATTGTGTGATTGTGATTCTTTGATTGTGATTGTATGATTGTGATTGTATGATTGTGATTGTATGATTGTGATTGTATGATTGTGATTATATGATTGTGATTGTATGGTTGTGATTGTATGATTGTGATAGTATGATTGTGATTATATGATTGTTATTGTGTGACTGTGATTGTATGATTGTGATTGTATGATTGTGATTGTATGATTGTGATAGTATGATTGTGAAAGTATGATTGTGATTGTATGATTGTGATTGTATGATTGTGATTGTATGATTGTGATTGTATGATTGTGATTGTATGATTGTGATTGTATGATTGTGATTGTATGATTGTGATTGTATGATTGTGAAAGTATGATTGTGATTGTATGATTATGATTGTATGATTGTGGTTGTGCGATTGTGATTGTACGATTGTGATTGTACGATTGTGATTGTATGATTGTGATTGCATGATTATGATTGTATGATTGTGATTGCATGATTGTGATTGTATGATTGTGATTGCATGATTGTGAATGTATGAATGTGATTGCATGATTGCGATTGTATGATTGTGATTGTATGATTGCGATTGTATGATTGCGATTGTATGATTGCGATTGAATGATTGTGATTGTATGATTGTGATTGTATGATTATGATTGTATGATTGTGATTGTATGATTGAGATTGTATGATTGTGATTGTATGCTTGCGATTGAATGATTGTGATTGTAGGATTGTGATTGTATGATTGTGATTGTATGATTGTATTTGGGAGATTGTATTTGGGATATTGTAATTGTATGATTGCGATTGTATGATTGTGATTGTATGATTGTGATTGTATGATTGTGATTGTATGATTGTATTTGGGAGATTGTATTTGGGATATTGTAATTGTATGATTGCGATTGTATGATTGTGATTGTATGATTGTGATGTATGATTGTAATTGTATGATTATGATTATATGATTGTGATTGTATGATTGTGATTGTATGATTGAGATTGTATGATTGTGATTGTATGCTTGCGATTGTATGATTGTGATTGTATGATTGTGATTCATTGATTGTGATTGTATGATTGTGATTGTATGATTGTGATTGTATGATTGTGATTGTATGATTGTGGTTGTGCGATTGTGATTGTACGATTGTGATTGTACGATTGTGATTGTATGATTGTGATTGCATGATTATGATTGTATGATTGTGATTGCATGATTGTGATTGTATGATTGTGATTGCATGATTGTGAATGTATGAATGTGATTGCATGATTGCGATTGTATGATTGTGATTGTATGATTGCGATTGTATGATTGCGATTGTATGATTGCGATTGTATGATTGCGATTGTATGATTGTGATTGTATGATTGTGATTGTATGATTGTGATTGTATGATTGTGATTGTATGATTGTGATTGTATGATTGTGATTGTATGATTGTGATTGTATGATTGTGAAAGTATGATTGTGATTGTATGAATATGATTGTATGATTGTGATTGCATGATTGTGATTGTATGATTGTGATTGCATGATTTTGAATGTATGATTGTGATTGAATGGTTGTGATTGTATGACTGTGATCGTATGATTGTGATTGTATGATTGTGATTGTATGATTGCGATAGTATGATTGTGATTGTATGATTGTGATTGTATGATTGTGATTGTATGATTGTGATGTATGATTGTAATTGTATGATTATGATTGTATGATTGTGATTGTATGATTGAGATTGTATGATTGTGATTGTATGCTTGCGATTGTATGATTGTGATTGTATGATTGTGATTGTATGATTGTGATTGTATGATTGTATTTGGGAGATTGTATTTGGGATATTGTAATTGTATGATTGCGATTGTATGATTGTGATTGTATGATTGTGATTGTATGATTGTATTTGGGAGATTGTATTTGGGATATTGTAATTGTATGATTGCGATTGTATGATTGTGATTGTATGATTGCGATAGTATGATTGTGATTGTATGATTGTGAAAGTATGATTGCGATTGTATGATTGCGATTGTATGATTGCGATTGTATGATTGCGATTGTATGATTGTGATTGTATGATTGTGATTGTATGATTGTGATTGTATGATTGTGATTGTACGATTGTGATAGTATGATTGTGATTGTATGATTGTGATTGTATGCTTGCGATTGTATGATTGTGATTGTATGATTGTGATTCTTTGATTGTGATTGTATGATTGTGATTGTATGATTGTGATTGTATGATTGTGATTGTATGATTGTGATAGTATGATTGTGATTATATGATTGTTATTGTATGACTGTGATTGTATGATTGTGATTGTATGATTGTGATAGTATGATTGATAAAGTATGATTGTGATTGTATGATTGTGATTGTATGATTGTGATTGTATGATTGTGATTGTATGATTGTGATTGTCTGATTGTGGTTGTGCGATTGTGATTGTACGATTGTGATTGTACGATTGTGATAGTATGATTGTGATTGTACGATTGTGATTGTACGATTGTGATAGTATGATTGTGATTGTATGATTGTGATTGTATGATTGTGATGTATGATTGTAATTGTATGATTATGATTGTATGATTGTGATTGTATGATTGAGATTGTATGATTGTGATTGTATGCTTGCGATTGTATGATTGTGATTGTGTGATTGTGATTCTTTGATTGTGATTGTATGATTGTGATTGTATGATTGTGATTGTATGATTGTGATTGTATGATTGTGATTGTATGATTGTGATTGTATGATTGTGATTATATGATTGTGATTGTATGGTTGTGATTGTATGATTGTGATAGTATGATTGTGATTATATGATTGTTATTGTGTGACTGTGATTGTATGATTGTGATTGTATGATTGTGATAGTATGATTGTGAAAGTATGATTGTGATTGTATGATTGTGATTGTATGATTGTGATTGTATGATTGTGATTGTATGATTGTGATTGTATGATTGTGATTGTATGATTGTGAAAGTATGATTGTGATTGTATGATTATGATTGTATGATTGTGGTTGTGCGATTGTGATTGTACGATTGTGATTGTACGATTGTGATTGTATGATTGTGATTGCATGATTATGATTGTATGATTGTGATTGCATGATTGTGATTGTATGATTGTGATTGCATGATTGTGAATGTATGAATGTGATTGCATGATTGCGATTGTATGATTGTGATTGTATGATTGCGATTGTATGATTGCGATTGTATGATTGCGATTGTATGATTGTGATTGTATGATTGTGATTGTATGATTATGATTGTATGATTGTGATTGTATGATTGAGATTGTATGATTGTGATTGTATGCTTGCGATTGAATGATTGTGATTGTATGATTGTGATTGTATGATTGTGATTGTATGATTGTATTTGGGAGATTGTATTTGGGATATTGTAATTGTATGATTGCGATTGTATGATTGTGATTGTATGATTGTGATTGTATGATTGTATTTGGGAGATTGTATTTGGGAAATTGTAATTGTATGATTGCGATTGTATGATTGTGATTGTATGATTGTGATGTATGATTGTAATTGTATGATTATGATTGTATGATTGTGATTGTATGATTGTGATTGTATGATTGAGATTGTATGATTGTGATTGTATGCTTGCGATTGTATGATTGTGATTGTATGATTGTGATTCTTTGATTGTGATTGTATGATTGTGATTGTATGATTGTGATTGTATGATTGTGATTATATGATTGTGATTGTATGATTGTGATTGTATGATTGTGATAGTATGATTGTGATTATATGATTGTAATTGTATGACTGTGATTGTATGATTGTGATTGTATGATTGTGATAGTATGATTGTGAAAGTATGATTGAGATTGTATGATTGTGATTGTATGATTGCGATTGTATGATTGCGATTGTATGATTGCGATTGTATGATTGCGATTGTATGACTGCGATTGTATGATTGCGATTGTATGATTGTGATTGTATGATTGTGATTGTATGATTGTGATTGTATGATTGTGATTGTATGATTGTGATTGTATGATTTCGATTGTATGAATGCGATTGTATGATTGTGATTGCATAATTGTGATTGTATGATTGTGATTGTATGGTTGTGATTGTCTGATTGTGGTTGTATGATTGTGATTGTATGATTGAGATTGAATGATTGTGATTGTATGATTGCGATTGTATGATTGCGATTGTATGATTGCGATTGTACGATTGTGATTGTATGATTGTGATTGTATGATTGTGATTGTATGATTGTGATTGTATGATTGTGATTGTATGATTGTGATTGTATGATTGTGAAAGTATGATTGTGATTGTATGATTATGATTGTATGATTGTGGTTGTGCGATTGTGATTGTACGATTGTGATTGTACGATTGTGATTGTATGATTGTGATTGCATGATTATGATTGTATGATTGTGATTGCATGATTGTGATTGTATGATTGTGATTGCATGATTTTGAATGTATGAATGTGATTGTATGATTGTGATTGTATGATTGTGATTGTATGATTGCGATTGTATGATTGCGATTGTATGATTGCGATTGTATGATTGTGATTGTATGATTGTGATTGTATGATTGAGATTGTATGATTGTGATTGTATGATTGTGATTGTATGCTTGCGATTGTATGATTGTGATTGTGTGATTGTGATTCTTTGATTGTGATTGTATGATTGTGATTGTATGATTGTGATTGTATGATTGTGATTGTATGATTGTGATTGTATGATTGTGATTATATGATTGTGATTGTATGGTTGTGATTGTATGATTGTGATAGTATGATTGTGATTATATGATTGTTATTGTGTGACTGTGATTGTATGATTGTGATTGTATGATTGTGATAGTATGATTGTGAAAGTATGATTGTGATTGTATGATTGTGATTGTATGATTGTGATTGTATGATTGTGATTGTATGATTGTGATTGTATGATTGTGATTGTATGATTGTGATTGTATGATTGTGAAAGTATGATTGTGATTGTATGATTATGATTGTATGATTGTGGTTGTGCGATTGTGATTGTACGATTGTGATTGTACGATTGTGATTGTATGATTGTGATTGCATGATTATGATTGTATGATTGTGATTGCATGATTGTGATTGTATGATTGTGATTGCATGATTGTGAATGTATGAATGTGATTGCATGATTGCGATTGTATGATTGTGATTGTATGATTGCGATTGTATGATTGCGATTGTATGATTGCGATTGTATGATTGTGATTGTATGATTGTGATTGTATGATTATGATTGTATGATTGTGATTGTATGATTGAGATTGTATGATTGTGATTGTATGCTTGCGATTGAATGATTGTGATTGTATGATTGTGATTGTATGATTGTGATTGTATGATTGTATTTGGGAGATTGTATTTGGGATATTGTAATTGTATGATTGCGATTGTATGATTGTGATTGTATGATTGTGATTGTATGATTGTATTTGGGAGATTGTATTTGGGAAATTGTAATTGTATGATTGCGATTGTATGATTGTGATTGTATGATTGTGATGTATGATTGTAATTGTATGATTATGATTGTATGATTGTGATTGTATGATTGTGATTGTATGATTGAGATTGTATGATTGTGATTGTATGCTTGCGATTGTATGATTGTGATTGTATGATTGTGATTCTTTGATTGTGATTGTATGATTGTGATTGTATGATTGTGATTGTATGATTGTGATTATATGATTGTGATTGTATGATTGTGATTGTATGATTGTGATAGTATGATTGTGATTATATGATTGTAATTGTATGACTGTGATTGTATGATTGTGATTGTATGATTGTGATAGTATGATTGTGAAAGTATGATTGAGATTGTATGATTGTGATTGTATGATTGCGATTGTATGATTGCGATTGTATGATTGCGATTGTATGATTGCGATTGTATGATTGCGATTGTATGATTGTGATTGTATGATTGTGATTGTATGATTGTGATTGTATGATTGTGATTGTATGATTGTGATTGTATGATTGTGATTGTATGATTGTGATTGTATGATTGTGATTGTATGATTGTGATTGTATGATTGTGATTGTATGATTGTATTTGGGAGATTGTATTTGGGATATTGTAATTGTATGATTGCGATTGTATGATTGTGATTGTATGATTGCGATAGTATGATTGTGATTGTATGATTGTATTTGGGAGATTGTATTTGGGAGATTGTATTTGGGAGATTGTATTTGGGAGATTGTGTTTGGGAGATTGTATTTGGGAGATTGTATTTGGGAGATTGTAATTGTATGATTGCGATTGTATGATTGTGATTGTATGATTGCGATTGTATGATTGTGATTGTATGATTGTGATTGTATGATTGTGATTGTATGATTGCGATAGTATGATTGTGATTGTATGATTGTGATGTATGATTGTAATTGTATGATTATGATTGTATGATTGTGATTGTATGATTGAGATTGTATGATTGTGATTGTATGCTTGCGATTGTATGATTGTGATTGTATGATTGTGATTGTATGACTGTATTTGGGAGATTGTATTTGGGATATTGTAATTGTATGATTGCGATTGTATGATTGTGATTGTATGATTGTGATGTATGATTGTAATTGTATGATTATGATTGTATGATTGTGATTGTATGATTGTGATTGTATGATTGAGATTGTATGATTATGATTGTATGATTGTGATTCTTTGATTGTGATTGTATGATTGTGATTCTTTGATTGTGATTGTATGATTGTGATTGTATGATTGTGATTGTATGATTGTGATTGTATGATTGTGATAGTATGATTGTGATTATATGATTGTTATTGTATGACTGTGATTGTATGATTGTGATTGTATGATTGTGATAGTATGATTGTGAGAGTATGATTGTGATTGTATGATTGTGATTGTATGATTGCGATCGTATGATTGTGATTGCATGATTATGATTGTATGATTGTGATTGTATGATTGCGATTGTATGATTGTGATTGTATGATTATGATTGTATTTTTGTGATTGTATGATTGTGATTGTATGATTGTGATTGTATGATTGTGATTGTCTGATTGTGGTTGTGCGATTGTGATTGTACGATTGTGCTTGTACGATTGTGATTGTATGATTGTGATTGCATGATTATGATTGTATGATTGTGATTGCATGATTGTGATTGTATGATTGTGATTGCATGATTTCGAATGTATGATTGTGATTGTATGATTGTGATTGTATGATTGTGATTGTATGATTGTGATTGTATGATTGTGATTGTATGATTGTGATTGTATGATTGTGATTGTATGATTGTGATTGTATGATTGTGATTGTATGATTGTGATTGTATGATTGTGATTGTATGATTATGATTGTATGATTGTGATTGTATGATTGTATTTGGGTGATTGTATTTGGGAGATTGTATTTGGGAGATTGTAATTGTATGATTGCGATTGTATGAGTGTGATTGTCTGATTGTGGTTGTGCGATTGTGATTGTACGATTGTGATTGTACGATTGTTATTGAATGATTGTGATTGTATGATTCTGATTGTACGATTGTGATTGCATGATTGTGATTGTATGATTGTATCTGGGAGATTGTATTTGGGAGATTGTATTTGGGAGATTGTAATTGTATGATTGCGATTGTATGATTGTGGTTATATGATTGCGATTGTATGATTGTGATTGTCTGATTGTGATGGATGATTGTAATTGTATGATTATGATTGTATGATTGTGATTGTATGATTGTGATTGTATGATTGTATCTGGGAGATTGTATTTGGGAGATTGTATTTGGGAGATTGTATTTGGGAGATTGTATTTGGGAGATTGTAATTGTATGATTGTGATTGTATGATTTCGAATGTATGATTGTGATTGTATGATTGTGATTGTATGATTGTGATTGTATGATTGTGATTGTATGATTGTGATTGTATGATTGTGATGTATGATTGTAATTGTATGATTATGATTGTATGATTGTGATTGTATGATTGTGATGGTATGATTGTGATTGTATGATTGCGATCGTATGATTGTGATTGCATGATTATGATTGTATGATTGTGATTGTATGATTGCGATTGTATGATTGTGATTGTATGATTATGATTGTATTTTTGTGATTGTATGATTGTGATTGTATGATTGTGATTGTATGATTGTGATTGTCTGATTGTGGTTGTGCGATTGTGATTGTACGATTGTGATTGTACGATTGTGATTGTATGATTGTGATTGCATGATTATGATTGTATGATTGTGATTGCATGATTGTGATTGTATGATTGTGATTGCATGATTTCGAATGTATGATTGTGATTGTATGATTGTGATTGTATGATTGTGATTGTATGATTGTGATTGTATGATTGTGATTGTATGATTGTGATTGTATGATTGTGATTGTATGATTGTGATTGTATGATTGTGATTGTATGATTGTGATTGTATGATTATGATTGTATGATTGTGATTGTATGATTGTATTTGGGTGATTGTATTTGGGAGATTGTATTTGGGAGATTGTAATTGTATGATTGCGATTGTATGATTGTGATTGTATGATTGCGATTGTATGAATGCGATTGTATGATTGTGATTGTATGATTGTGGTTGTATGATTGTGATTGTATGATTGTGATTGTATGATTGTGATTGTATGATTGTATTTGGGATATTGTAATTGTATGATTGCGATTGTATGATTGTGATTGTATGATTGTGATGTATGATTGTAATTGTATGATTATGATTGTATGATTGTGATTGTATGATTGAGATTGTATGATTGTGATTGTATGCTTGCGATTGTATGAATGTGGTTGCATGATTGTGATTGTATGATTGTGATTGTATGATTGTGATTGTATGATTGTGATTGTATGATTGTGATTGTATGATTGTGATTGTATGATTGTGATGTATGATTGTAATTGTATGATTATGATTGTATGATTGTGATAGTATGATTGTGATTGTATGATTGTGATTGTATGATTGTGATTGTATGATTGTGATTGTATGATTGTGATTGTCTGATTGTGGTTGTGCGATTGTGATTGTACGATTGTGATTGTACGATTGTGATAGTATGATTGTGATTGTATGATTGTGATTGTATGATTGTGATTGTATGATTGTGATTGTTTGATTGTATTTGGGAGATTGTATTTGGGAGATTGCATTTGGGAGATTGTAATTGTATGATAGCGATTGTATGATTGTGATTGTATGATTGTGATTGTATGATTGTGATTGTATGATTGTGATTGTATGATTGTGATTGTATGATTGTGATTGTATGATTGTGATTGTATGATTGTGATTGTATGATTGTGATTGTATGATTGTGATTGTATGATTGTGAAAGTATGATTGTGATTGTATGAATATGATTGTATGATTTCGATTGCATGATTGTGATTGTATGATTGTGATTGCATGATTTTGAATGTATGATTGTGATTGAATGGTTGTGATTGTATGACTGTGATCGTATGATTGTGATTGTATGATTGTGATTGTATGATTGCGATAGTATGATTGTGATTGTACGATTGTGATTGTACGATTGTGATTGTATGATTGTGATTGCATGATTATGATTGTATGATTGTGATTGCATGATTGTGATTGTATGATTGTGATTGCATGATTTTGAATGTATGAATGTGATTGTATGATTGTGATTGTATGATTGTGATTGTATGATTGTGATTGTATGAATATGATTGTATGATTGTGATTGCATGATTGTGATTGTATGATTGTGATTGCATGATTTTGAATGTATGATTGTGATTGAATGGTTGTGATTGTATGACTGTGATCGTATGATTGTGATTGTATGATTGTGATTGTATGATTGCGATAGTATGATTGTGATTGTATGATTGTGATTGTATGATTGTGATTGTATGATTGTGATTGTATGATTGTGATTGTATGATTGTGATTGTATGATTGTGAAAGTATGATTGTGATTGTATGATTATGATTGTATGATTGTGGTTGTGCGATTGTGATTGTACGATTGTGATTGTACGATTGTGATTGTATGATTGTGATTGCATGATTATGATTGTATGATTGTGATTGCATGATTGTGATTGTATGATTGTGATTGCATGATTTTGAATGTATGAATGTGATTGTATGATTGTGATTGTATGATTGTGATTGTATGATTGTGATTGTATGAATATGATTGTATGATTGTGATTGCATGATTGTGATTGTATGATTGTGATTGCATGATTTTGAATGTATGATTGTGATTGAATGGTTGTGATTGTATGACTGTGATCGTATGATTGTGATTGTATGATTGTGATTGTATGATTGCGATAGTATGATTGTGATTGTATGATTGTGATTGTATTTTTGTGATGTATGATTGTAATTGTATGATTATGATTGTATGCTTGCGATTGTATGATTGTGATTGTATGATTGTGATTCTTTGATTGTGATTGTATGATTGTGATTGTATGATTGTGATTGTATGATTGTGATTATATGATTGTGATTGTATGATTGTGATTATATGATTGTGATTGTATGATTGTGATTGTATGATTGTGATAGTATGATTGTGATTATATGATTGTTATTGTATGACTGTGATTGTATGATTGTGATTGTATGATTGTGATAGTATGATTGTGAAAGTATGATTGAGATTGTATGATTGTGATTGTATGATTGCGATTGTATGCTTGCGATTGTATGATTGTGATTGTATGATTGTGATTGTATGATTGTATTTGGGAGATTGTATTTGGGATATTGTAATTGTATGATTGCGATTGTATGATTGTGATTGTATGATTGTGATTGTATGATTGTATTTGGGAGATTGTATTTGGGATATTGTAATTGTATGATTGCGATTGTATGATTGTGATTGTATGATTGTGATGTATGATTGTAATTGTATGATTATGATTGTATGATTGTGATTGTATGATTGTGATTGTATGATTGAGATTGTATGATTGTGATTGTATGCTTGCGATTGTATGATTGTGATTGTATGATTGTGATTCTTTGATTGTGATTGTATGATTGTGATTGTATGATTGTGATTGTATGATTGTGATTATATGATTGTGATTGTATGATTGTGATTGTATGATTGTGATAGTATGATTGTGATTATATGATTGTTATTGTATGACTGTGATTGTATGATTGTGATTGTATGATTGTGATAGTATGATTGTGAAAGTATGATTGAGATTGTATGATTGTGATTGTATGATTGCGATTGTATGATTGCGATTGTATGATTGCGATTGTATGATTGTGATTGTATGATTGTGATTGTATGATTGTGATTGTATGATTATGATTGTATGATTGTGATTGTATGATTGTGATTGTATGATTGTGACTGTATGATTGTGATTGTATGATTGTGATAGTATGATTTTGATTGTATGATTAAGTTTGTATTTTTGTGATTTTATGATTGTGATTGTATGATTGTGATTGTATGATTGTGATTGTATGATTTCGATTGTATGAATGCGATTGTATGATTGTGATTGCATAATTGTGATTGTATGATTGTGATTGTATGGTTGTGATTGTCTGATTGTGGTTGTATGATTGTGATTGTATGATTGAGATTGAATGATTGTGATTGTATGATTGCGATTGTATGATTGCGATTGTATGATTGCGATTGTACGATTGTGATTGTATGATTGTGATTGTATGATTGTGATTGTATGATTGTGATTGTATGATTGTGATTGTATGATTGTGAAAGTATGATTGTGATTGTATGATTATGATTGTATGATTGTGGTTGTGCGATTGTGATTGTACGATTGTGATTGTACGATTGTGATTGTATGATTGTGATTGCATGATTATGATTGTATGATTGTGATTGCATGATTGTGATTGTATGATTGTGATTGCATGATTTTGAATGTATGAATGTGATTGTATGATTGTAATTGTATGACTGTGATTGTATGATTGTGATTGTATGATTGTGATAGTATGATTGTGAAAGTATGATTGAGATTGTATGATTGTGATTGTATGATTGCGATTGTATGATTGCGATTGTATGATTGCGATTGTATGATTGCGATTGTATGATTGCGATTGTATGATTGTGATTGTATGATTGTGATTGTATGATTGTGATTGTATGATTGTGATTGTATGATTGTGATTGTATGATTGTGATTGTATGATTGTGATTGTATGATTGTGATTGTATGATTGTATTTGGGAGATTGTATTTGGGATATTGTAATTGTATGATTGCGATTGTATGATTGTGATTGTATGATTGCGATAGTATGATTGTGATTGTATGATTGTATTTGGGAGATTGTATTTGGGAGATTGTATTTGGGAGATTGTATTTGGGAGATTGTATTTGGGAGATTGTATTTGGGAGATTGTAATTGTATGATTGCGATTGTATGATTGTGATTGTATGATTGCGATTGTATGATTGTGATTGTATGATTGTGATTGTATGATTGTGATTGTATGATTGCGATAGTATGATTGTGATTGTATGATTGTGATGTATGATTGTAATTGTATGATTATGATTGTATGATTGTGATTGTATGATTGAGATTGTATGATTGTGATTGTATGCTTGCGATTGTATGATTGTGATTGTATGATTGTGATTGTATGACTGTATTTGGGAGATTGTATTTGGGATATTGTAATTGTATGATTGCGATTGTATGATTGTGATTGTATGATTGTGATATATGATTGTAATTGTATGATTATGATTGTATGATTGTGATTGTATGATTGTGATTGTATGATTGAGATTGTATGATTATGATTGTATGATTGTGATTCTTTGATTGTGATTGTATGATTGTGATTCTTTGATTGTGATTGTATGATTGTGATTGTATGATTGTGATTGTATGATTGTGATTGTATGATTGTGATTGTATGATTGTGATAGTATGATTGTGATTATATGATTGTTATTGTATGACTGTGATTGTATGATTGTGATTGTATGATTGTGATAGTATGATTGTGAGAGTATGATTGTGATTGTATGATTGTGATTGTATGATTGCGATCGTATGATTGTGATTGCATGATTATGATTGTATGATTGTGATTGTATGATTGCGATTGTATGATTGTGATTGTATGATTATGATTGTATTTTTGTGATTGTATGATTGTGATTGTATGATTGTGATTGTATGATTGTGATTGTCTGATTGTGGTTGTGCGATTGTGATTGTACGATTGTGCTTGTACGATTGTGATTGTATGATTGTGATTGCATGATTATGATTGTATGATTGTGATTGCATGATTGTGATTGTATGATTGTGATTGCATGATTTCGAATGTATGATTGTGATTGTATGATTGTGATTGTATGATTGTGATTGTATGATTGTGATTGTATGATTGTGATTGTATGATTGTGATTGTATGATTGTGATTGTATGATTGTGATTGTATGATTGTGATTGTATGATTGTGATTGTATGATTGTGATTGTATGATTATGATTGTATGATTGTGATTGTATGATTGTATTTGGGTGATTGTATTTGGGAGATTGTATTTGGGAGATTGTAATTGTATGATTGCGATTGTATGAGTGTGATTGTCTGATTGTGGTTGTGCGATTGTGATTGTACGATTGTGATTGTACGATTGTTATTGAATGATTGTGATTGTATGATTCTGATTGTACGATTGTGATTGCATGATTGTGATTGTATGATTGTATCTGGGAGATTGTATTTGGGAGATTGTATTTGGGAGATTGTAATTGTATGATTGCGATTGTATGATTGTGGTTATATGATTGCGATTGTATGATTGTGATTGTCTGATTGTGATGGATGATTGTAATTGTATGATTATGATTGTATGATTGTGATTGTATGATTGTGATTGTATGATTGTATCTGGGAGATTGTATTTGGGAGATTGTATTTGGGAGATTGTATTTGGGAGATTGTATTTGGGAGATTGTAATTGTATGATTGTGATTGTATGATTTCGAATGTATGATTGTGATTGTATGATTGTGATTGTATGATTGTGATTGTATGATTGTGATTGTATGATTGTGATTGTATGATTGTGATGTATGATTGTAATTGTATGATTATGATTGTATGATTGTGATTGTATGATTGTGATGGTATGATTGTGATTGTATGATTGCGATCGTATGATTGTGATTGCATGATTATGATTGTATGATTGTGATTGTATGATTGCGATTGTATGATTGTGATTGTATGATTATGATTGTATTTTTGTGATTGTATGATTGTGATTGTATGATTGTGATTGTATGATTGTGATTGTCTGATTGTGGTTGTGCGATTGTGATTGTACGATTGTGATTGTACGATTGTGATTGTATGATTGTGATTGCATGATTATGATTGTATGATTGTGATTGCATGATTGTGATTGTATGATTGTGATTGCATGATTTCGAATGTATGATTGTGATTGTATGATTGTGATTGTATGATTGTGATTGTATGATTGTGATTGTATGATTGTGATTGTATGATTGTGATTGTATGATTGTGATTGTATGATTGTGATTGTATGATTGTGATTGTATGATTGTGATTGTATGATTGTGATTGTATGATTATGATTGTATGATTGTGATTGTATGATTGTATTTGGGTGATTGTATTTGGGAGATTGTATTTGGGAGATTGTAATTGTATGATTGCGATTGTATGATTGTGATTGTATGATTGCGATTGTATGAATGCGATTGTATGATTGTGATTGTATGATTGTGGTTGTATGATTGTGATTGTATGATTGTGATTGTATGATTGTGATTGTATGATTGTATTTGGGATATTGTAATTGTATGATTGCGATTGTATGATTGTGATTGTATGATTGTGATGTATGATTGTAATTGTATGATTATGATTGTATGATTGTGATTGTATGATTGAGATTGTATGATTGTGATTGTATGCTTGCGATTGTATGAATGTGATTGCATGATTGTGATTGTATGATTGTGATTGTATGATTGTGATTGTATGATTGTGATTGTATGATTGTGATTGTATGATTGTGATTGTATGATTGTGATGTATGATTGTAATTGTATGATTATGATTGTATGATTGTGATAGTATGATTGTGATTGTATGATTGTGATTGTATGATTGTGATTGTATGATTGTGATTGTATGATTGTGATTGTCTGATTGTGGTTGTGCGATTGTGATTGTACGATTGTGATTGTACGATTGTGATAGTATGATTGTGATTGTATGATTGTGATTGTATGATTGTGATTGTATGATTGTGATTGTTTGATTGTATTTGGGAGATTGTATTTGGGAGATTGCATTTGGGAGATTGTAATTGTATGATAGCGATTGTATGATTGTGATTGTATGATTGTGATTGTATGATTGTGATTGTATGATTGTGATTGTATGATTGTGATTGTATGATTGTGATTGTATGATTGTGATTGTATGATTGTGATTGTATGATTGTGATTGTATGATTGTGAAAGTATGATTGTGATTGTATGAATATGATTGTATGATTTCGATTGCATGATTGTGATTGTATGATTGTGATTGCATGATTTTGAATGTATGATTGTGATTGAATGGTTGTGATTGTATGACTGTGATCGTATGATTGTGATTGTATGATTGTGATTGTATGATTGCGATAGTATGATTGTGATTGTACGATTGTGATTGAACGATTGTGATTGTATGATTGTGATTGCATGATTATGATTGTATGATTGTGATTGCATGATTGTGATTGTATGATTGTGATTGCATGATTTTGAATGTATGAATGTGATTGTATGATTGTGATTGTATGATTGTGATTGTATGATTGTGATTGTATGAATATGATTGTATGATTGTGATTGCATGATTGTGATTGTATGATTGTGATTGCATGATTTTGAATGTATGATTGTGATTGAATGGTTGTGATTGTATGACTGTGATCGTATGATTGTGATTGTATGATTGTGATTGTATGATTGCGTTAGTATGATTGTGATTGTATGATTGTGATTGTATGATTGTGATTGTATGATTGTGATTGTATGATTGTGATTGTATGATTGTGATTGTATGATTGTGAAAGTATGATTGTGATTGTATGATTATGATTGTATGATTGTGGTTGTGCGATTGTGATTGTACGATTGTGATTGTACGATTGTGATTGTATGATTGTGATTGCATGATTATGATTGTATGATTGTGATTGCATGATTGTGATTGTATGATTGTGATTGCATGATTTTGAATGTATGAATGTGATTGTATGATTGTGATTGTATGATTGTGATTGTATGATTGTGATTGTATGAATATGATTGTATGATTGTGATTGCATGATTGTGATTGTATGATTGTGATTGCATGATTTTGAATGTATGATTGTGATTGAATGGTTGTGATTGTATGACTGTGATCGTATGATTGTGATTGTATGATTGTGATTGTATGATTGCGATAGTATGATTGTGATTGTATGATTGTGATTGTATTTTTGTGATGTATGATTGTAATTGTATGATTATGATTGTATGCTTGCGATTGTATGATTGTGATTGTATGATTGTGATTCTTTGATTGTGATTGTATGATTGTGATTGTATGATTGTGATTGTATGATTGTGATTATATGATTGTGATTGTATGATTGTGATTATATGATTGTGATTGTATGATTGTGATTGTATGATTGTGATAGTATGATTGTGATTATATGATTGTTATTGTATGACTGTGATTGTATGATTGTGATTGTATGATTGTGATAGTATGATTGTGAAAGTATGATTGAGATTGTATGATTGTGATTGTATGATTGCGATTGTATGCTTGCGATTGTATGATTGTGATTGTATGATTGTGATTGTATGATTGTATTTGGGAGATTGTATTTGGGATATTGTAATTGTATGATTGCGATTGTATGATTGTGATTGTATGATTGTGATTGTATGATTGTATTTGGGAGATTGTATTTGGGATATTGTAATTGTATGATTGCGATTGTATGATTGTGATTGTATGATTGTGATGTATGATTGTAATTGTATGATTATGATTGTATGATTGTGATTGTATGATTGTGATTGTATGATTGAGATTGTATGATTGTGATTGAATGCTTGCGATTGTATGATTGTGATTGTATGATTGTGATTCTTTGATTGTGATTGTATGATTGTGATTGTATGATTGTGATTGTATGATTGTGATTGTATGATTGTGATTGTATGATTGTGATTATATGATTGTGATTGTATGATTGTGATTGTATGATTGTGATAGTATGATTGTGATTATATGATTGTTATTGTATGACTGTGATTGTATGATTGTGATTGTATGATTGTGATAGTATGATTGTGAAAGTATGATTGAGATTGTATGATTGTGATTGTATGATTGCGATTGTATGATTGCGATTGTATGATTGCGATTGTATGATTGTGATTGTATGATTGTGATTGTATGATTGTGATTGTATGATTATGATTGTATGATTGTGATTGTATGATTGTGATTGTATGATTGTGACTGTATGATTGTGATTGTATGATTGTGATAGTATGATTTTGATTGTATGATTAAGTTTGTATTTTTGTGATTTTATGATTGTGATTGTATGATTGTGATTGTATGATTGTGATTGTATGATTTCGATTGTATGAATGCGATTGTATGATTGTGATTGCATAATTGTGATTGTATGATTGTGATTGTATGGTTGTGATTGTCTGATTGTGGTTGTATGATTGTGATTGTATGATTGAGATTGAATGATTGTGATTGTATGATTGCGATTGTATGATTGCGATTGTATGATTGCGATTGTACGATTGTGATTGTATGATTGTGATTGTATGATTGTGATTGTATGATTGTGATTGTATGATTGTGATTGTATGATTGTGATTGTATGATTGTGAAAGTATGATTGTGATTGTATGATTATGATTGTATGATTGTGGTTGTGCGATTGTGATTGTACGATTGTGATTGTACGATTGTGATTGTATGATTGTGATTGCATGATTATGATTGTATGATTGTGATTGCATGATTGTGATTGTATGATTGTGATTGCATGATTTTGAATGTATGAATGTGATTGTATGATTGTGATTGTATGATTGTGATTGTATGATTGCGATTGTATGATTGCGATTGTATGATTGCGATTGTATGATTGTGATTGTATGATTGTGATTGTATGATTGTGATTGTATGATTGTGATTGTATGATTGTGATTGTATGATTGTGATTGTATGATTGTGATTGTATGATTGTGAAAGTATGATTGTGATTGTATGAATATGATTGTACGATTGTGATTGCATGATTGTGATTGTATGATTGTGATTGCATGATTTTGAATGCATGATTGTGATTGAATGGTTGTGATTGTATGACTGTGATCGTATGATTGTGATTGTATGATTGTGATTGTATGATTGCGATAGTATGATTGTGATTGTATGATTGTGATTGTATGATTGTGATTGTATGATTGTGATGTATGATTGTAATTGTATGATTATGATTGTATGATTGTGATTGTATGATTGAGATTGTATGATTGTGATTGTATGCTTGCGATTGTATGTTTGTGATTGTATGATTGTGATTGTATGATTGTATTTGGGAGATTGTATTTGGGATATTGTAATTGTATGATTGCGATTGTATGATTGTGATTGTATGATTGTGATTGTATGATTGCATTTGGGAGATTGTATTTGGGATATTGTAATTGTATGATTGCGATTGTATGATTGTGATTGTATGATTGTGATGTATGATTGTAATTGTATGATTATGATTGTATGATTGTGATTGTATGATTGTGATTGTATGATTGAGGTTGTATGATTGTGATTGTATGCTTGCGATTGTATGATTGTGATTGTATGATTGTGATTCTTTGATTGTGATTGTATGATTGTGATTGTCTGATTGTGATTGTATGATTGTGATTATATGATTGTGATTGTATGATTGTGATTGTATGATTGTGATAGTATGATTGTGATTATATGATTGTTATTGTATGACTGTGATTGTATGATTGTGATTGTATGATTGTGATAGTATGATTGTGAAAGTATGATTGAGATTGTAAGATTGTGATTGTATGATTGCGATTGTATGATTGCGATTGTATGATTGCGATTGTATGATTGTGTTTGTATGATTGTGATTGTATGATTGTGATTGTATGATTGTGATTGTATGATTGTGATTGTATGATTGTGATTGTATGATTGTGATTGTATGATTGTGAAAGTATGATTGTGATTGTATGAATATGATTGTATGATTGTGATTGCATGATTGTGATTGTATGATTGTGATTGCATGATTTTGAATGTATGATTGTGATTGAATGGTTGTGATTGTATGACTGTGATCGTATGATTGTGATTGTATGATTGTGATTGTATGATTGCGATAGTATGATTGTGATTGTATGATTGTGATTGTATTTTTGTGATGTATGATTGTAATTGTATGATTATGATTGTATGCTTGCGATTGTATGATTGTGATTGTATGATTGTGATTCTTTGATTGTGATTGTATGATTGTGATTGTATGATTGTGATTGTATGATTGTGATTATATGATTGTGATTGTATGATTGTGATTATATGATTGTGATTGTATGATTGTGATTGTATGATTGTGATAGTATGATTGTGATTATATGATTGTTATTGTATGACTGTGATTGTATGATTGTGATTGTATGATTGTGATAGTATGATTGTGAAAGTATGATTGAGATTGTATGATTGTGATTGTATGATTGCGATTGTATGCTTGCGATTGTATGATTGTGATTGTATGATTGTGATTGTATGATTGTATTTGGGAGATTGTATTTGGGATATTGTAATTGTATGATTGCGATTGTATGATTGTGATTGTATGATTGTGATTGTATGATTGTATTTGGGAGATTGTATTTGGGATATTGTAATTGTATGATTGCGATTGTATGATTGTGATTGTATGATTGTGATGTATGATTGTAATTGTATGATTATGATTGTATGATTGTGATTGTATGATTGTGATTGTATGATTGAGATTGTATGATTGTGATTGTATGCTTGCGATTGTATGATTGTGATTGTATGATTGTGATTCTTTGATTGTGATTGTATGATTGTGATTGTATGATTGTGATTGTATGATTGTGATTATATGATTGTGATTGTATGATTGTGATTGTATGATTGTGATAGTATGATTGTGATTATATGATTGTTATTGTATGACTGTGATTGTATGATTGTGATTGTATGATTGTGATAGTATGATTGTGAAAGTATGATTGAGATTGTATGATTGTGATTGTATGATTGCGATTGTATGATTGCGATTGTATGATTGCGATTGTATGATTGTGATTGTATGATTGTGATTGTATGATTGTGATTGTATGATTATGATTGTATGATTGTGATTGTATGATTGTGATTGTATGATTGTGACTGTATGATTGTGATTGTATGATTGTGATAGTATGATTTTGATTGTATGATTAAGTTTGTATTTTTGTGATTTTATGATTGTGATTGTATGATTGTGATTGTATGATTGTGATTGTATGATTTCGATTGTATGAATGCGATTGTATGATTGTGATTGCATAATTGTGATTGTATGATTGTGATTGTATGGTTGTGATTGTCTGATTGTGGTTGTATGATTGTGATTGTATGATTGAGATTGAATGATTGTGATTGTATGATTGCGATTGTATGATTGCGATTGTATGATTGCGATTGTACGATTGTGATTGTATGATTGTGATTGTATGATTGTGATTGTATGATTGTGATTGTATGATTGTGATTGTATGATTGTGAAAGTATGATTGTGATTGTATGATTATGATTGTATGATTGTGGTTGTGCGATTGTGATTGTACGATTGTGATTGTACGATTGTGATTGTATGATTGTGATTGCATGATTATGATTGTATGATTGTGATTGCATGATTGTGATTGTATGATTGTGATTGCATGATTTTGAATGTATGAATGTGATTGTATGATTGTAATTGTATGACTGTGATTGTATGATTGTGATTGTATGATTGTGATAGTATGATTGTGAAAGTATGATTGAGATTGTATGATTGTGATTGTATGATTGCGATTGTATGATTGCGATTGTATGATTGCGATTGTATGATTGCGATTGTATGATTGCGATTGTATGATTGTGATTGTATGATTGTGATTGTATGATTGTGATTGTATGATTGTGATTGTATGATTGTGATTGTATGATTGTGATTGTATGATTGTGATTGTATGATTGTGATTGTATGATTGTATTTGGGAGATTGTATTTGGGATATTGTAATTGTATGATTGCGATTGTATGATTGTGATTGTATGATTGCGATAGTATGATTGTGATTGTATGATTGTATTTGGGAGATTGTATTTGGGAGATTGTATTTGGGAGATTGTATTTGGGAGATTGTATTTGGGAGATTGTATTTGGGAGATTGTAATTGTATGATTGCGATTGTATGATTGTGATTGTATGATTGCGATTGTATGATTGTGATTGTATGATTGTGATTGTATGATTGTGATTGTATGATTGCGATAGTATGATTGTGATTGTATGATTGTGATGTATGATTGTAATTGTATGATTATGATTGTATGATTGTGATTGTATGATTGAGATTGTATGATTGTGATTGTATGCTTGCGATTGTATGATTGTGATTGTATGATTGTGATTGTATGACTGTATTTGGGAGATTGTATTTGGGATATTGTAATTGTATGATTGCGATTGTATGATTGTGATTGTATGATTGTGATATATGATTGTAATTGTATGATTATGATTGTATGATTGTGATTGTATGATTGTGATTGTATGATTGAGATTGTATGATTATGATTGTATGATTGTGATTCTTTGATTGTGATTGTATGATTGTGATTCTTTGATTGTGATTGTATGATTGTGATTGTATGATTGTGATTGTATGATTGTGATTGTATGATTGTGATTGTATGATTGTGATAGTATGATTGTGATTATATGATTGTTATTGTATGACTGTGATTGTATGATTGTGATTGTATGATTGTGATAGTATGATTGTGAGAGTATGATTGTGATTGTATGATTGTGATTGTATGATTGCGATCGTATGATTGTGATTGCATGATTATGATTGTATGATTGTGATTGTATGATTGCGATTGTATGATTGTGATTGTATGATTATGATTGTATTTTTGTGATTGTATGATTGTGATTGTATGATTGTGATTGTATGATTGTGATTGTCTGATTGTGGTTGTGCGATTGTGATTGTACGATTGTGCTTGTACGATTGTGATTGTATGATTGTGATTGCATGATTATGATTGTATGATTGTGATTGCATGATTGTGATTGTATGATTGTGATTGCATGATTTCGAATGTATGATTGTGATTGTATGATTGTGATTGTATGATTGTGATTGTATGATTGTGATTGTATGATTGTGATTGTATGATTGTGATTGTATGATTGTGATTGTATGATTGTGATTGTATGATTGTGATTGTATGATTGTGATTGTATGATTGTGATTGTATGATTATGATTGTATGATTGTGATTGTATGATTGTATTTGGGTGATTGTATTTGGGAGATTGTATTTGGGAGATTGTAATTGTATGATTGCGATTGTATGAGTGTGATTGTCTGATTGTGGTTGTGCGATTGTGATTGTACGATTGTGATTGTACGATTGTTATTGAATGATTGTGATTGTATGATTCTGATTGTACGATTGTGATTGCATGATTGTGATTGTATGATTGTATCTGGGAGATTGTATTTGGGAGATTGTATTTGGGAGATTGTAATTGTATGATTGCGATTGTATGATTGTGGTTATATGATTGCGATTGTATGATTGTGATTGTCTGATTGTGATGGATGATTGTAATTGTATGATTATGATTGTATGATTGTGATTGTATGATTGTGATTGTATGATTGTATCTGGGAGATTGTATTTGGGAGATTGTATTTGGGAGATTGTATTTGGGAGATTGTATTTGGGAGATTGTAATTGTATGATTGTGATTGTATGATTTCGAATGTATGATTGTGATTGTATGATTGTGATTGTATGATTGTGATTGTATGATTGTGATTGTATGATTGTGATTGTATGATTGTGATGTATGATTGTAATTGTATGATTATGATTGTATGATTGTGATTGTATGATTGTGATGGTATGATTGTGATTGTATGATTGCGATCGTATGATTGTGATTGCATGATTATGATTGTATGATTGTGATTGTATGATTGCGATTGTATGATTGTGATTGTATGATTATGATTGTATTTTTGTGATTGTATGATTGTGATTGTATGATTGTGATTGTATGATTGTGATTGTCTGATTGTGGTTGTGCGATTGTGATTGTACGATTGTGATTGTACGATTGTGATTGTATGATTGTGATTGCATGATTATGATTGTATGATTGTGATTGCATGATTGTGATTGTATGATTGTGATTGCATGATTTCGAATGTATGATTGTGATTGTATGATTGTGATTGTATGATTGTGATTGTATGATTGTGATTGTATGATTGTGATTGTATGATTGTGATTGTATGATTGTGATTGTATGATTGTGATTGTATGATTGTGATTGTATGATTGTGATTGTATGATTATGATTGTATGATTGTGATTGTATGATTGTATTTGGGTGATTGTATTTGGGAGATTGTATTTGGGAGATTGTAATTGTATGATTGCGATTGTATGATTGTGATTGTATGATTGCGATTGTATGAATGCGATTGTATGATTGTGATTGTATGATTGTGGTTGTATGATTGTGATTGTATGATTGTGATTGTATGATTGTGATTGTATGATTGTATTTGGGATATTGTAATTGTATGATTGCGATTGTATGATTGTGATTGTATGATTGTGATGTATGATTGTAATTGTATGATTATGATTGTATGATTGTGATTGTATGATTGAGATTGTATGATTGTGATTGTATGCTTGCGATTGTATGAATGTGATTGCATGATTGTGATTGTATGATTGTGATTGTATGATTGTGATTGTATGATTGTGATTGTATGATTGTGATTGTATGATTGTGATTGTATGATTGTGATGTATGATTGTAATTGTATGATTATGATTGTATGATTGTGATAGTATGATTGTGATTGTATGATTGTGATTGTATGATTGTGATTGTATGATTGTGATTGTATGATTGTGATTGTCTGATTGTGGTTGTGCGATTGTGATTGTACGATTGTGATTGTACGATTGTGATAGTATGATTGTGATTGTATGATTGTGATTGTATGATTGTGATTGTATGATTGTGATTGTTTGATTGTATTTGGGAGATTGTATTTGGGAGATTGCATTTGGGAGATTGTAATTGTATGATAGCGATTGTATGATTGTGATTGTATGATTGTGATTGTATGATTGTGATTGTATGATTGTGATTGTATGATTGTGATTGTATGATTGTGATTGTATGATTGTGATTGTATGATTGTGATTGTATGATTGTGATTGTATGATTGTGAAAGTATGATTGTGATTGTATGAATATGATTGTATGATTTCGATTGCATGATTGTGATTGTATGATTGTGATTGCATGATTTTGAATGTATGATTGTGATTGAATGGTTGTGATTGTATGACTGTGATCGTATGATTGTGATTGTATGATTGTGATTGTATGATTGCGATAGTATGATTGTGATTGTACGATTGTGATTGAACGATTGTGATTGTATGATTGTGATTGCATGATTATGATTGTATGATTGTGATTGCATGATTGTGATTGTATGATTGTGATTGCATGATTTTGAATGTATGAATGTGATTGTATGATTGTGATTGTATGATTGTGATTGTATGATTGTGATTGTATGAATATGATTGTATGATTGTGATTGCATGATTGTGATTGTATGATTGTGATTGCATGATTTTGAATGTATGATTGTGATTGAATGGTTGTGATTGTATGACTGTGATCGTATGATTGTGATTGTATGATTGTGATTGTATGATTGCGTTAGTATGATTGTGATTGTATGATTGTGATTGTATGATTGTGATTGTATGATTGTGATTGTATGATTGTGATTGTATGATTGTGATTGTATGATTGTGAAAGTATGATTGTGATTGTATGATTATGATTGTATGATTGTGGTTGTGCGATTGTGATTGTACGATTGTGATTGTACGATTGTGATTGTATGATTGTGATTGCATGATTATGATTGTATGATTGTGATTGCATGATTGTGATTGTATGATTGTGATTGCATGATTTTGAATGTATGAATGTGATTGTATGATTGTGATTGTATGATTGTGATTGTATGATTGTGATTGTATGAATATGATTGTATGATTGTGATTGCATGATTGTGATTGTATGATTGTGATTGCATGATTTTGAATGTATGATTGTGATTGAATGGTTGTGATTGTATGACTGTGATCGTATGATTGTGATTGTATGATTGTGATTGTATGATTGCGATAGTATGATTGTGATTGTATGATTGTGATTGTATTTTTGTGATGTATGATTGTAATTGTATGATTATGATTGTATGCTTGCGATTGTATGATTGTGATTGTATGATTGTGATTCTTTGATTGTGATTGTATGATTGTGATTGTATGATTGTGATTGTATGATTGTGATTATATGATTGTGATTGTATGATTGTGATTATATGATTGTGATTGTATGATTGTGATTGTATGATTGTGATAGTATGATTGTGATTATATGATTGTTATTGTATGACTGTGATTGTATGATTGTGATTGTATGATTGTGATAGTATGATTGTGAAAGTATGATTGAGATTGTATGATTGTGATTGTATGATTGCGATTGTATGCTTGCGATTGTATGATTGTGATTGTATGATTGTGATTGTATGATTGTATTTGGGAGATTGTATTTGGGATATTGTAATTGTATGATTGCGATTGTATGATTGTGATTGTATGATTGTGATTGTATGATTGTATTTGGGAGATTGTATTTGGGATATTGTAATTGTATGATTGCGATTGTATGATTGTGATTGTATGATTGTGATGTATGATTGTAATTGTATGATTATGATTGTATGATTGTGATTGTATGATTGTGATTGTATGATTGAGATTGTATGATTGTGATTGTATGCTTGCGATTGTATGATTGTGATTGTATGATTGTGATTCTTTGATTGTGATTGTATGATTGTGATTGTATGATTGTGATTGTATGATTGTGATTATATGATTGTGATTGTATGATTGTGATTGTATGATTGTGATAGTATGATTGTGATTATATGATTGTTATTGTATGACTGTGATTGTATGATTGTGATTGTATGATTGTGATAGTATGATTGTGAAAGTATGATTGAGATTGTATGATTGTGATTGTATGATTGCGATTGTATGATTGCGATTGTATGATTGCGATTGTATGATTGTGATTGTATGATTGTGATTGTATGATTGTGATTGTATGATTATGATTGTATGATTGTGATTGTATGATTGTGATTGTATGATTGTGACTGTATGATTGTGATTGTATGATTGTGATAGTATGATTTTGATTGTATGATTAAGTTTGTATTTTTGTGATTTTATGATTGTGATTGTATGATTGTGATTGTATGATTGTGATTGTATGATTTCGATTGTATGAATGCGATTGTATGATTGTGATTGCATAATTGTGATTGTATGATTGTGATTGTATGGTTGTGATTGTCTGATTGTGGTTGTATGATTGTGATTGTATGATTGAGATTGAATGATTGTGATTGTATGATTGCGATTGTATGATTGCGATTGTATGATTGCGATTGTACGATTGTGATTGTATGATTGTGATTGTATGATTGTGATTGTATGATTGTGATTGTATGATTGTGATTGTATGATTGTGATTGTATGATTGTGAAAGTATGATTGTGATTGTATGATTATGATTGTATGATTGTGGTTGTGCGATTGTGATTGTACGATTGTGATTGTACGATTGTGATTGTATGATTGTGATTGCATGATTATGATTGTATGATTGTGATTGCATGATTGTGATTGTATGATTGTGATTGCATGATTTTGAATGTATGAATGTGATTGTATGATTGTGATTGTATGATTGTGATTGTATGATTGCGATTGTATGATTGCGATTGTATGATTGCGATTGTATGATTGTGATTGTATGATTGTGATTGTATGATTGTGATTGTATGATTGTGATTGTATGATTGTGATTGTATGATTGTGATTGTATGATTGTGAAAGTATGATTGTGATTGTATGAATATGATTGTACGATTGTGATTGCATGATTGTGATTGTATGATTGTGATTGCATGATTTTGAATGCATGATTGTGATTGAATGGTTGTGATTGTATGACTGTGATCGTATGATTGTGATTGTATGATTGTGATTGTATGATTGCGATAGTATGATTGTGATTGTATGATTGTGATTGTATGATTGTGATTGTATGATTGTGATGTATGATTGTAATTGTATGATTATGATTGTATGATTGTGATTGTATGATTGAGATTGTATGATTGTGATTGTATGCTTGCGATTGTATGTTTGTGATTGTATGATTGTGATTGTATGATTGTATTTGGGAGATTGTATTTGGGATATTGTAATTGTATGATTGCGATTGTATGATTGTGATTGTATGATTGTGATTGTATGATTGCATTTGGGAGATTGTATTTGGGATATTGTAATTGTATGATTGCGATTGTATGATTGTGATTGTATGATTGTGATGTATGATTGTAATTGTATGATTATGATTGTATGATTGTGATTGTATGATTGTGATTGTATGATTGAGGTTGTATGATTGTGATTGTATGCTTGCGATTGTATGATTGTGATTGTATGATTGTGATTCTTTGATTGTGATTGTATGATTGTGATTGTCTGATTGTGATTGTATGATTGTGATTATATGATTGTGATTGTATGATTGTGATTGTATGATTGTGATAGTATGATAGTGATTATATGATTGTTATTGTATGACTGTGATTGTATGATGGTGATTGTATGATTGTGATAGTATGATTGTGAAAGTATGATTGAGATTGTAAGATTGTGATTGTATGATTGCGATTGTATGATTGCGATTGTATGATTGCGATTGTATGATTGTGTTTGTATGATTGTGATTGTATGATTGTGATTGTATGATTGTGATTGTATGATTGTGATTGTATGATTGTGATTGTATGATTGTGATTGTATGATTGTGAAAGTATGATTGTGATTGTATGATTATGATTGTATGATTGTGGTTGTGCGATTGTGATTGTACGATTGTGATTGTACGATTGTGATTGTATGATTGTGATTGCATGATTATGATTGTATGATTGTGATTGCATGATTGTGATTGTATGATTGTGATTGCATGATTTTGAATGTATGAATGTGATTGTATGATTGTGATTGTATGATTGTGATTGTATGATTGTGATTGTATGATTGTGATTGTATGATTGTGATTGTATGATTGTGATTGTATGAATATGATTGTATGATTGTGATTGCATGATTGTGATTGTATGATTGTGATTGCATGATTTTGAATGTATGATTGTGATTGAATGGTTGTGATTGTATGACTGTGATCGTATGATTGTGATTGTATGATTGTGATTGTATGATTGCGATAGTATGATTGTGATTGTATGATTGTGATTGTATGATTGTGATGTATGATTGTAATTGTATGATTATGATTGTATGATTGTGATTGTATGATTGTGATTGTATGATTGAGATTGTATGATTGTGATTGTATGCTTGCGATTGTATGATTGTGATTGTATGATTGTGATTCTTTGATTGTGATTGTATGACTGTGATTGTATGATTGTGATTGTATGATTGTGATAGTATGATTGTGAAAGTATGATTGTGATTGTATGATTGTGATTGTATGATTGTGATTGTATGATTGTGATTGTATGATTGTGATTGTATGATTGTGATTGTCTGATTGTGGTTGTGCGATTGTGATTGTACGATTGTGATTGTACGATTGTGATAGTATGATTGTGATTGTATGATTGTGATTGTATGATTGTGATTGTATGATTGTGATTGTTTGATTGTATTTGGGTGATTGTATTTGGGAGATTGCATTTGGGAGATTGTAATTGTATGATAGCGATTGTATGATTGTGATTGTATGATTGTGATTGTATGATTGCGATTGTATGATCGTGATTGTATGATCGTGATTGTATGATTGTGATTGTATGATTGTGATTGTATGATTGTGATTGTATGATTATGATTGTATGATTGTGATTGTATGATTGTGATTGTATGATTGTGACTGTATGATTGTGATTGTATGATTGTGATAGTATGATTTTGATTGTATGATTAAGTTTGTATTTTTGTGATTTTATGATTGTGATTGTATGATTGTGATTGTATGATTGTGATTGTATGATTTCGATTGTATGAATGCGATTGTATGATTGTGATTGCATAATTGTGATTGTATGATTGTGATTGTATGATTGTGATTGTCTGATTGTGGTTGTATGATTGTGATTGTATGATTGTGATTGTATGATTGTGATTGTATGATTGTGATGTATGATTGTAATTGTATGATTATGATTGTATGATTGTGATTGTATGATTGAGATTGTATGATTGTGATTGTATGCTTGCGATTGTATGAATGTGATTGCATGATTGTGATTGTATGATTGTGATTGTATGATTGTGATTGTATGATTGTGATTGTATGATTGTGATTGTATGATTGTGATTGTATGATTGTGATGTATGATTGTAATTGTATGATTATGATTGTATGATTGTGATAGTATGATTGTGATTGTACGATTGTGATAGTATGATTGTGATTGTATGATTGTGATTGTATGATTGTGATTGTATGATTGTGATTGTTTGATTGTATTTGGGAGATTGTATTTGGGAGATTGCATTTGGGAGATTGTAATTGTATGATAGCGATTGTATGATTGTGATTGTATGATTGTGATTGTGTGATTGTGATTGTATGATTGTGATTGTATGATTGTGATTGTATGATTGTGATTGTATGATTGTGATTGTATGATTGTGAAAGTATGATTGTGATTGTATGAATATGATTGTATGATTGTGATTGCATGATTGTGATTGTATGATTGTGATTGCATGATTTTGAATGTATGATTGTGATTGAATGGTTGTGATTGTATGACTGTGATCGTATGATTGTGATTGTATGATTGTGATTGTATGATTGCGATAGTATGATTGTGATTGTATGATTGTGATTGTATGATTGTGATTGTATGATTGTGATGTATGATTGTAATTGTATGATTATGATTGTATGATTGTGATTGTATGATTGAGATTGTATGATTGTGATTGTATGCTTGCGATTGTATGATTGTGATTGTATGATTGTGATTGTATGATTGTGATTGTATGATTGTGATTGTATGATTGTGATTGTATGATTGTGAAAGTATGATTGTGATTGTATGATTATGATTGTATGATTGTGGTTGTGCGATTGTGATTGTACGATTGTGATTGTACGATTGTGATTGTATGATTGTGATTGCATGATTATGATTGTATGATTGTGATTGCATGATTGTGATTGTATGATTGTGATTGCATGATTTTGAATGTATGAATGTGATTGTATGATTGTGATTGTATGATTGTGATTGTATGATTGTGATTGTATGAATATGATTGTATGATTGTGATTGCATGATTGTGATTGTATGATTGTGATTGCATGATTTTGAATGTATGATTGTGATTGAATGGTTGTGATTGTATGACTGTGATCGTATGATTGTGATTGTATGATTGTGATTGTATGATTGCGATAGTATGATTGTGATTGTATGATTGTGATTGTATGATTGTGATTGTATGATTGTGATTGTATGATTGTGATTGTATGATTGTGATTGTATGATTCTGATTGTATGATTGTGAAAGTATGATTGTGATTGTATGATTATGATTGTATGATTGTGGTTGTGCGATTGTGATTGTACGATTGTGATTGTACGATTGTGATTGTATGATTGTGATTGCATGATTATGATTGTATGATTGTGATTGCATGATTGTGATTGTATGATTGTGATTGCATGATTTTGAATGTATGAATGTGATTGTATGATTGTGATTGTATGATTGTGATTGTGTGATTGTGATTGTATGAATATGATTGTATGATTGTGATTGCATGATTGTGATTGTATGATTGTGATTGCATGATTTTGAATGTATGATTGTGATTGAATGGTTGTGATTGTATGACTGTGATCGTATGATTGTGATTGTATGATTGTGATTGTATGATTGCGATAGTATGATTGTGATTGTATGATTGTGATTGTATGATTGTGATGTATGATTGTAATTGTATGATTATGATTGTATGCTTGCGATTGTATGATTGTGATTGTATGATTGTGATTCTTTGATTGTGATTGTATGATTGTGATTGTATGATTGTGATTGTATGATTGTGATTATATGATTGTGATTATATGATTGTTATTGTATGACTGTGATTGTATGATTGTGATTGTATGATTGTGATAGTATGATTGTGAAAGTATGATTGAGATTGTATGATTGTGATTGTATGATTGCGATTGTATGCTTGCGATTGTATGATTGTGATTGTATGATTGTATTTGGGAGATTGTATTTGGGATATTGTAATTGTATGATTGCGATTGTATGATTGTGATTGTATGATTGTGATTGTATGATTGTATTTGGGAGATTGTATTTGGGATATTGTAATTGTATGTTTGCGATTGTATGATTGTGATTGTATGATTGTGATGTATGATTGTAATTGTATGATTATGATTGTATGATTGTGATTGTATGATTGTGATTGTATGATTGAGATTGTATGATTGTGATTGTATGCTTGCGATTGTATGATTGTGATTGTATGATTGTGATTCTTTGATTGTGATTGTATGATTGTGATTGTATGATTGTGATTGTATGATTGTGATTATATGATTGTGATTGTATGATTGTGATTGTATGATTGTGATAGTATGATTGTGATTATATGATTGTTTTTGTATGACTGTGATTGTATGATTGTGATTGTATGATTGTGATAGTATGATTGTGAAAGTATGATTGAGATTGTATGATTGTGATTGTATGATTGCGATTGTATGATTGCGATTGTATGATTGCGATTGTATGATTGTGATTGTATGATTGTGATTGTATGATTGTGATTGTATGATTATGATTGTATGATTGTGATTGTATGATTGTGATTGTATGATTGTGACTGTATGATTGTGATTGTATGATTGTGATAGTATGATTTTGATTGTATGATTAAGTTTGTATTTTTGTGATTTTATGATTGTGATTGTATGATTGTGATTGTATGATTGTGATTGTATGATTGTGATTGTATGATTTCGATTGTATGAATGCGATTGTATGATTGTGATTGCATAATTGTGATTGTATGATTGTGATTGTATGGTTGTGATTGTCTGATTGTGGTTGTATGATTGTGATTGCATGATTGAGATTGTATGATTGTGATTGTATGATTGCGATTGTATGATTGCGATTGTATGATTGCGATTGTATGATTGCGATTGTATGATTGCGATTGTATGATTGTGATTGTATGATTGTGATTGTATGATTGTGATTGTGCGATTGTGATTGTACGATTGTGATTGTACGATTGTGATTGTATGATTGTGATTGCATGATTATGATTGTATGATTGTGATTGCATGATTGTGATTGTATGATTGTGATTGCATGATTTTGAATGTATGAATGTGATTGTATGATTGTGATTGTATGATTGTGATTGTATGATTGCGATTGTATGATTGCGATTGTATGATTGCGATTGTATGATTGTGATTGTATGATTGTGATTGTATGATTGTGATTGTATGATTGTGATTGTATGATTGTGATTGTATGATTGTGATTGTATGATTGTGATTGTATGATTGTGATTGTATGATTGTGAAAGTATGATTGTGATTGTATGAATATGATTGTACGATTGTGATTGCATGATTGTGATTGTATGATTGTGATTGCATGATTTTGAATACATGATTGTGATTGAATGGTTGTGATTGTATGACTGTGATCGTATGATTGTGATTGTATGATTGTGATTGTATGATTGCGATAGTATGATTGTGATTGTATGATTGTGATTGTATGATTGTGATGTATGATTGTAATTGTATGATTATGATTGTATGATTGTGATTGTATGATTGAGATTGTATGATTGTGATTGTATGCTTGCGATTGTATGTTTGTGATTGTATGATTGTGATTGTATGATTGTATTTGGGAGATTATATTTGGGATATTGTAATTGTATGATTGCGATTGTATGATTGTGATTGTATGATTGTGATTGTATGATTGTATTTGGGAGATTGTATTTGGGATATTGTAATTGTATGATTGCGATTGTATGATTGTGATTGTATGATTGTGATGTATGATTGTAATTGTATGATTATGATTGTATGATTGTGATTGTATGATTGTGATTGTATGATTGAGGTTGTATGATTGTGATTGTATGCTTGCGATTGTATGATTGTGATTGTATGATTGTGATTCTTTGATTGTGATTGTATGATTGTGATTGTCTGATTGTGATTGTATGATTGTGATTATATGATTGTGATTGTATGATTGTGATTGTATGATTGTGATAGTATGATTGTGATTATATGATTGTTATTGTATGACTGTGATTGTATGATTGTGATTGTATGATTGTGATAGTATGATTGTGAAAGTATGATTGAGATTGTAAGATTGTGATTGTATGATTGCGATTGTATGATTGCGATTGTATGATTGCGATTGTATGATTGTGTTTGTATGATTGTGATTGTATGATTGTGATTGTATGATTGTGATTGTATGATTGTGATTGTATGATTGTGATTGTATGATTGTGATTGTATGATTGTGAAAGTATGATTGTGATTGTATGATTATGATTGTATGATTGTGGTTGTGCGATTGTGATTGTACGATTGTGATTGTACGATTGTGATTGTATGATTGTGATTGCACGATTATGATTGTATGATTGTGATTGCATGATTGTGATTGTATGATTGTGATTGCATGATTTTGAATGTATGAATGTGATTGTATGATTGTGATTGTATGATTGTGATTGTATGATTGTGATTGTATGATTGTGATTGTATGAATATGATTGTATGATTGTGATTGCATGATTGTGATTGTATGATTGTGATTGCATGATTTTGAATGTATGATTGTGATTGAATGGTTGTGATTGTATGACTGTGATCGTATGATTGTGATTGTATGATTGTGATTGTATGATTGCGATAGTATGATTGTGATTGTATGATTGTGATTGTATGATTGTGATGTATGATTGTAATTGTATGATTATGATTGTATGATTGTGATTGTATGATTGTGATTGTATGATTGAGATTGTATGATTGTGATTGAATGCTTGCGATTGTATGATTGTGATTGTATGATTGTGATTCTTTGATTGTGATTGTATGACTGTGATTGTATGATTGTGATTGTATGATTGTGATAGTATGATTGTGAAAGTATGATTGTGATTGTATGATTGTGATTGTATGATTGTGATTGTATGATTGTGATTGTATGATTGTGATTGTATGATTGTGATTGTCTGATTGTGGTTGTGCGATTGTGATTGTACGATTGTGATTGTACGATTGTGATAGTATGATTGTGATTGTATGATTGTGATTGTATGATTGTGATTGTATGATTGTGATTGTTTGATTGTATTTGGGTGATTGTATTTGGGAGATTGCATTTGGGAGATTGTAATTGTATGATAGCGATTGTATGATTGTGATTGTATGATTGCGATTGTATGATCGTGATTGTATGATCGTGATTGTATGATTGTGATTGTATGATTGTGATTGTATGATTGTGATTGTATGATTATGATTGTATGATTGTGATTGTATGATTGTGATTGTATGATTGTGACTGTATGATTGTGATTGTATGATTGTGATAGTATGATTTTGATTGTATGATTAAGTTTGTATTTTTGTGATTTTATGATTGTGATTGTATGATTGTGATTGTATGATTGTGATTGTATGATTTCGATTGTATGAATGCGATTGTATGATTGTGATTGCATAATTGTGATTGTATGATTGTGATTGTATGATTGTGATTGTCTGATTGTGGTTGTATGATTGTGATTGTATGATTGTGATTGTATGATTGTGATTGTATGATTGTGATGTATGATTGTAATTGTATGATTATGATTGTATGATTGTGATTGTATGATTGAGATTGTATGATTGTGATTGTATGCTTGCGATTGTATGAATGTGATTGCATGATTGTGATTGTATGATTGTGATTGTATGATTGTGATTGTATGATTGTGATTGTATGATTGTGATTGTATGATTGTGATTGTATGATTGTGATTGTATGATTGTGATGTATGATTGTAATTGTATGATTATGATTGTATGATTGTGATAGTATGATTGTGATTGTACGATTGTGATAGTATGATTGTGATTGTATGATTGTGATTGTATGATTGTGATTGTATGATTGTGATTGTTTGATTGTATTTGGGAGATTGTATTTGGGAGATTGCATTTGGGAGATTGTAATTGTATGATAGCGATTGTATGATTGTGATTGTATGATTGTGATTGTGTGATTGTGATTGTATGATTGTGATTGTATGATTGTGATTGTATGATTGTGATTGTATGATTGTGATTGTATGATTGTGAAAGTATGATTGTGATTGTATGAATATGATTGTATGATTGTGATTGCATGATTGTGATTGTATGATTGTGATTGCATGATTTTGAATGTATGATTGTGATTGAATGGTTGTGATTGTATGACTGTGATCGTATGATTGTGATTGTATGATTGTGATTGTATGATTGCGATAGTATGATTGTGATTGTATGATTGTGATTGTATGATTGTGATTGTATGATTGTGATGTATGATTGTAATTGTATGATTATGATTGTATGATTGTGATTGTATGATTGAGATTGTATGATTGTGATTGTATGCTTGCGATTGTATGATTCTGATTGTATGATTGTGATTGTATGATTGTGATTGTATGATTGTGATTGTATGATTGTGATTGTATGATTGTGATTGTATGATTGTGAAAGTATGATTGTGATTGTATGATTATGATTGTATGATTGTGGTTGTGCGATTGTGATTGTACGATTGTGATTGTACGATTGTGATTGTATGATTGTGATTGCATGATTATGATTGTATGATTGTGATTGCATGATTGTGATTGTATGATTGTGATTGCATGATTTTGAATGTATGAATGTGATTGTATGATTGTGATTGTATGATTGTGATTGTATGATTGTGATTGTATGAATATGATTGTATGATTGTGATTGCATGATTGTGATTGTATGATTGTGATTGCATGATTTTGAATGTATGATTGTGATTGAATGGTTGTGATTGTATGACTGTGATCGTATGATTGTGATTGTATGATTGTGATTGTATGATTGCGATAGTATGATTGTGATTGTATGATTGTGATTGTATGATTGTGATTGTATGATTGTGATTGTATGATTGTGATTGTATGATTCTGATTGTATGATTGTGAAAGTATGATTGTGATTGTATGATTATGATTGTATGATTGTGGTTGTGCGATTGTGATTGTACGATTGTGATTGTACGATTGTGATTGTATGATTGTGATTGCATGATTATGATTGTATGATTGTGATTGCATGATTGTGATTGTATGATTGTGATTGCATGATTTTGAATGTATGAATGTGATTGTATGATTGTGATTGTATGATTGTGATTGTGTGATTGTGATTGTATGAATATGATTGTATGATTGTGATTGCATGATTGTGATTGTATGATTGTGATTGCATGATTTTGAATGTATGATTGTGATTGAATGGTTGTGATTGTATGACTGTGATCGTATGATTGTGATTGTATGATTGTGATTGTATGATTGCGATAGTATGATTGTGATTGTATGATTGTGATTGTATGATTGTGATGTATGATTGTAATTGTATGATTATGATTGTATGCTTGCGATTGTATGATTGTGATTGTATGATTGTGATTCTTTGATTGTGATTGTATGATTGTGATTGTATGATTGTGATTGTATGATTGTGATTATATGATTGTGATTATATGATTGTTATTGTATGACTGTGATTGTATGATTGTGATTGTATGATTGTGATAGTATGATTGTGAAAGTATGATTGAGATTGTATGATTGTGATTGTATGATTGCGATTGTATGCTTGCGATTGTATGATTGTGATTGTATGATTGTGATTGTATGATTGTATTTGGGAGATTGTATTTGGGATATTGTAATTGTATGATTGCGATTGTATGATTGTGATTGTATGATTGTGATTGTATGATTGTATTTGGGAGATTGTATTTGGGATATTGTAATTGTATGTTTGCGATTGTATGATTGTGATTGTATGATTGTGATGTATGATTGTAATTGTATGATTATGATTGTATGATTGTGATTGTATGATTGTGATTGTATGATTGAGATTGTATGATTGTGATTGTATGCTTGCGATTGTATGATTGTGATTGTATGATTGTGATTCTTTGATTGTGATTGTATGATTGTGATTGTATGATTGTGATTGTGCGATTGTGATTGTACGATTGTGATTGTACGATTGTGATTGTATGATTGTGATTGCATGATTATGATTGTATGATTGTGATTGCATGATTGTGATTGTATGATTGTGATTGCATGATTTTGAATGTATGAATGTGATTGTATGATTGTGATTGTATGATTGTGATTGTATGATTGCGATTGTATGATTGCGATTGTATGATTGCGATTGTATGATTGTGATTGTATGATTGTGATTGTATGATTGTGATTGTATGATTGTGATTGTATGATTGTGATTGTATGATTGTGATTGTATGATTGTGATTGTATGATTGTGATTGTATGATTGTGAAAGTATGATTGTGATTGTATGAATATGATTGTACGATTGTGATTGCATGATTGTGATTGTATGATTGTGATTGCATGATTTTGAATACATGATTGTGATTGAATGGTTGTGATTGTATGACTGTGATCGTATGATTGTGATTGTATGATTGTGATTGTATGATTGCGATAGTATGATTGTGATTGTATGATTGTGATTGTATGATTGTGATTGTATGATTGTGATGTATGATTGTAATTGTATGATTATGATTGTATGATTGTGATTGTATGATTGAGATTGTATGATTGTGATTGTATGCTTGCGATTGTATGTTTGTGATTGTATGATTGTGATTGTATGATTGTATTTGGGAGATTATATTTGGGATATTGTAATTGTATGATTGCGATTGTATGATTGTGATTGTATGATTGTGATTGTATGATTGTATTTGGGAGATTGTATTTGGGATATTGTAATTGTATGATTGCGATTGTATGATTGTGATTGTATGATTGTGATGTATGATTGTAATTGTATGATTATGATTGTATGATTGTGATTGTATGATTGTGATTGTATGATTGAGGTTGTATGATTGTGATTGTATGCTTGCGATTGTATGATTGTGATTGTATGATTGTGATTCTTTGATTGTGATTGTATGATTGTGATTGTCTGATTGTGATTGTATGATTGTGATTATATGATTGTGATTGTATGATTGTGATTGTATGATTGTGATAGTATGATTGTGATTATATGATTGTTATTGTATGACTGTGATTGTATGATTGTGATTGTATGATTGTGATAGTATGATTGTGAAAGTATGATTGAGATTGTAAGATTGTGATTGTATGATTGCGATTGTATGATTGCGATTGTATGATTGCGATTGTATGATTGTGTTTGTATGATTGTGATTGTATGATTGTGATTGTATGATTGTGATTGTATGATTGTGATTGTATGATTGTGATTGTATGATTGTGATTGTATGATTGTGAAAGTATGATTGTGATTGTATGATTATGATTGTATGATTGTGGTTGTGCGATTGTGATTGTACGATTGTGATTGTACGATTGTGATTGTATGATTGTGATTGCACGATTATGATTGTATGATTGTGATTGCATGATTGTGATTGTATGATTGTGATTGCATGATTTTGAATGTATGAATGTGATTGTATGATTGTGATTGTATGATTGTGATTGTATGATTGTGATTGTATGATTGTGATTGTATGAATATGATTGTATGATTGTGATTGCATGATTGTGATTGTATGATTGTGATTGCATGATTTTGAATGTATGATTGTGATTGAATGGTTGTGATTGTATGACTGTGATCGTATGATTGTGATTGTATGATTGTGATTGTATGATTGCGATAGTATGATTGTGATTGTATGATTGTGATTGTATGATTGTGATGTATGATTGTAATTGTATGATTATGATTGTATGATTGTGATTGTATGATTGTGATTGTATGATTGAGATTGTATGATTGTGATTGAATGCTTGCGATTGTATGATTGTGATTGTATGATTGTGATTCTTTGATTGTGATTGTATGACTGTGATTGTATGATTGTGATTGTATGATTGTGATAGTATGATTGTGAAAGTATGATTGTGATTGTATGATTGTGATTGTATGATTGTGATTGTATGATTGTGATTGTATGATTGTGATTGTATGATTGTGATTGTCTGATTGTGGTTGTGCGATTGTGATTGTACGATTGTGATTGTACGATTGTGATAGTATGATTGTGATTGTATGATTGTGATTGTATGATTGTGATTGTATGATTGTGATTGTTTGATTGTATTTGGGTGATTGTATTTGGGAGATTGCATTTGGGAGATTGTAATTGTATGATAGCGATTGTATGATTGTGATTGTATGATTGCGATTGTATGATCGTGATTGTATGATCGTGATTGTATGATTGTGATTGTATGATTGTGATTGTATGATTGTGATTGTATGATTATGATTGTATGATTGTGATTGTATGATTGTGATTGTATGATTGTGACTGTATGATTGTGATTGTATGATTGTGATAGTATGATTTTGATTGTATGATTAAGTTTGTATTTTTGTGATTTTATGATTGTGATTGTATGATTGTGATTGTATGATTGTGATTGTATGATTTCGATTGTATGAATGCGATTGTATGATTGTGATTGCATAATTGTGATTGTATGATTGTGATTGTATGATTGTGATTGTCTGATTGTGGTTGTATGATTGTGATTGTATGATTGTGATTGTATGATTGTGATTGTATGATTGTGATGTATGATTGTAATTGTATGATTATGATTGTATGATTGTGATTGTATGATTGAGATTGTATGATTGTGATTGTATGCTTGCGATTGTATGAATGTGATTGCATGATTGTGATTGTATGATTGTGATTGTATGATTGTGATTGTATGATTGTGATTGTATGATTGTGATTGTATGATTGTGATTGTATGATTGTGATTGTATGATTGTGATTGTATGATTGTGATGTATGATTGTAATTGTATGATTATGATTGTATGATTGTGATAGTATGATTGTGATTGTACGATTGTGATAGTATGATTGTGATTGTATGATTGTGATTGTATGATTGTGATTGTATGATTGTGATTGTTTGATTGTATTTGGGAGATTGTATTTGGGAGATTGCATTTGGGAGATTGTAATTGTATGATAGCGATTGTATGATTGTGATTGTATGATTGTGATTGTGTGATTGTGATTGTATGATTGTGATTGTATGATTGTGATTGTATGATTGTGATTGTATGATTGTGATTGTATGATTGTGAAAGTATGATTGTGATTGTATGAATATGATTGTATGATTGTGATTGCATGATTGTGATTGTATGATTGTGATTGCATGATTTTGAATGTATGATTGTGATTGAATGGTTGTGATTGTATGACTGTGATCGTATGATTGTGATTGTATGATTGTGATTGTATGATTGCGATAGTATGATTGTGATTGTATGATTGTGATTGTATGATTGTGATTGTATGATTGTGATGTATGATTGTAATTGTATGATTATGATTGTATGATTGTGATTGTATGATTGAGATTGTATGATTGTGATTGTATGCTTGCGATTGTATGATTCTGATTGTATGATTGTGATTGTATGATTGTGATTGTATGATTGTGATTGTATGATTGTGATTGTATGATTGTGATTGTATGATTGTGAAAGTATGATTGTGATTGTATGATTATGATTGTATGATTGTGGTTGTGCGATTGTGATTGTACGATTGTGATTGTACGATTGTGATTGTATGATTGTGATTGCATGATTATGATTGTATGATTGTGATTGCATGATTGTGATTGTATGATTGTGATTGCATGATTTTGAATGTATGAATGTGATTGTATGATTGTGATTGTATGATTGTGATTGTATGATTGTGATTGTATGAATATGATTGTATGATTGTGATTGCATGATTGTGATTGTATGATTGTGATTGCATGATTTTGAATGTATGATTGTGATTGAATGGTTGTGATTGTATGACTGTGATCGTATGATTGTGATTGTATGATTGTGATTGTATGATTGCGATAGTATGATTGTGATTGTATGATTGTGATTGTATGATTGTGATTGTATGATTGTGATTGTATGATTGTGATTGTATGATTCTGATTGTATGATTGTGAAAGTATGATTGTGATTGTATGATTATGATTGTATGATTGTGGTTGTGCGATTGTGATTGTACGATTGTGATTGTACGATTGTGATTGTATGATTGTGATTGCATGATTATGATTGTATGATTGTGATTGCATGATTGTGATTGTATGATTGTGATTGCATGATTTTGAATGTATGAATGTGATTGTATGATTGTGATTGTATGATTGTGATTGTGTGATTGTGATTGTATGAATATGATTGTATGATTGTGATTGCATGATTGTGATTGTATGATTGTGATTGCATGATTTTGAATGTATGATTGTGATTGAATGGTTGTGATTGTATGACTGTGATCGTATGATTGTGATTGTATGATTGTGATTGTATGATTGCGATAGTATGATTGTGATTGTATGATTGTGATTGTATGATTGTGATGTATGATTGTAATTGTATGATTATGATTGTATGCTTGCGATTGTATGATTGTGATTGTATGATTGTGATTCTTTGATTGTGATTGTATGATTGTGATTGTATGATTGTGATTGTATGATTGTGATTATATGATTGTGATTATATGATTGTTATTGTATGACTGTGATTGTATGATTGTGATTGTATGATTGTGATAGTATGATTGTGAAAGTATGATTGAGATTGTATGATTGTGATTGTATGATTGCGATTGTATGCTTGCGATTGTATGATTGTGATTGTATGATTGTGATTGTATGATTGTATTTGGGAGATTGTATTTGGGATATTGTAATTGTATGATTGCGATTGTATGATTGTGATTGTATGATTGTGATTGTATGATTGTATTTGGGAGATTGTATTTGGGATATTGTAATTGTATGATTGCGATTGTATGATTGTGATTGTATGATTGTGATGTATGATTGTAATTGTATGATTATGATTGTATGATTGTGATTGTATGATTGTGATTGTATGATTGAGATTGTATGATTGTGATTGTATGCTTGCGATTGTATGATTGTGATTGTATGATTGTGATTCTTTGATTGTGATTGTATGATTGTGATTGTATGATTGTGATTGTATGATTGTGATTATATGATTGTGATTGTATGATTGTGATTGTATGATTGTGATAGTATGATTGTGATTATATGATTGTTTTTGTATGACTGTGATTGTATGATTGTGATTGTATGATTGTGATAGTATGATTGTGAAAGTATGATTGAGATTGTATGATTGTGATTGTATGATTGCGATTGTATGATTGCGATTGTATGATTGCGATTGTATGATTGTGATTGTATGATTGTGATTGTATGATTGTGATTGTATGATTATGATTGTATGATTGTGATTGTATGATTGTGATTGTATGATTGTGACTGTATGATTGTGATTGTATGATTGTGATAGTATGATTTTGATTGTATGATTAAGTTTGTATTTTTGTGATTTTATGATTGTGATTGTATGATTGTGATTGTATGATTGTGATTGTATGATTTCGATTGTATGAATGCGATTGTATGATTGTGATTGCATAATTGTGATTGTATGATTGTGATTGTATGGTTGTGATTGTCTGATTGTGGTTGTATGATTGTGATTGCATGATTGAGATTGTATGATTGTGATTGTATGATTGCGATTGTATGATTGCGATTGTATGATTGCGATTGTATGATTGCGATTGTATGATTGTGATTGTATGATTGTGATTGTATGATTGTGATTGTATGATTGTGATTGTATGATTGTGATTGTATGATTGTGAAAGTATGATTGTGATTGTATGATTATGATTGTATGATTGTGGTTGTGCGATTGTGATTGTACGATTGTGATTGTACGATTGTGATTGTATGATTGTGATTGCATGATTATGATTGTATGATTGTGATTGCATGATGGTGATTGTATGATTGTGATTGCATGATTTTGAATGTATGAATGTGATTGTATGATTGTGATTGTATGATTGTGATTGTATGATTGCGATTGTATGATTGCGATTGTATGATTGCGATTGTATGATTGTGATTGTATGATTGTGATTGTATGATTGTGATTGTATGATTGTGATTGTATGATTGTGATTGTATGATTGTGATTGTATGATTGTGATTGTATGATTGTGATTGTATGATTGTGAAAGTATGATTGTGATTGTATGAATATGATTGTACGATTGTGATTGCATGATTGTGATTGTATGATTGTGATTGCATGATTTTGAATGTATGATTGTGATTGAATGGTTGTGATTGTATGACTGTGATCGTATGATTGTGATTGTATGATTGTGATTGTATGATTGAGATTGTATGATTGTGATTGTATGCTTGCGATTGTATGTTTGTGATTGTATGATTGTGATTGTATGATTGTATTTGGGAGATTGTATTAGGGATATTTTAATTGTATGATTGCGATTGTATGATTGTGATTGTATGATTGTGATTGTATGATTGTATTTGGGAGATTGTATTTGGGATATTGTAATTGTATGATTGCGATTGTATGATTGTGATTGTATGATTGTGATGTATGATTGTAATTGTATGATTATGATTGTATGATTGTGATTGTATGATTGTGATTGTATGATTGTGATAGTATGATTGTGATTATATGATTGTTATTGTATGACTGTGATTGTATGATTGTGATTGTATAATTGTGATAGTATGATTGTGAAAGTATGATTGAGATATTATGATTGTGATTGTATGATTGCGATTGTATGATTGCGATTGTATGATTGCGATTGTATGATTGTGATTGTATGATTGTGATTGTATGATTGTGATTGTATGATTGTGATTGTATGATTGTGATTGTATGATTGTGATTGTATGATTGTGATTGTATGATTGTGAAAGTATGATTGTGATTGTATGATTATGATTGTATGATTGTGGTTGTGCGATTGTGATTGTACGATTGTGATTGTACGATTGTGATTGTATGATTGTGATTGCATGATTATGATTGTATGATTGTGATTGCATGATTGTGATTGTATGATTGTGATTGCATGATTTTGAATGTATGAATGTGATTGTATGATTGTGATTGTATGATTGTGATTGTATGATTGTGATTGTATGATTGTATTTGGGAGATTGTATTTGGGATATTGTAATTGTATGATTGCGATTGTATGATTGTGATTGTATGATTGTGATTGTATGATTGTGATTGTATGATTGTGATTGTATGATTGTGATTGTATGATTGTGATTGTATGATTGTGATTGTATGATTGTGAAAGTATGATTGTGATTGTATGATTATGATTGTATGATTGTGGTTGTGCGATTGTGATTGTACGATTGTGATTGTACGATTGTGATTGTACGATTGTGATTGTATGATTGTGATTGCATGATTATGATTGTATGATTGTGATTGCATGATTGTGATTGTATGATTGTGATTGCATGATTTTGAATGTATGAATGTGATTGTATGATTGTGATTGTATGATTGTGATTGTGTGATTGTGATTGTATGAATATGATTGTATGATTGTGATTGCATGATTGTGATTGTATGATTGTGATTGCATGATTTTGAATGTATGATTGTGATTGAATGGTTGTGATTGTATGACTGTCATCGTATGATTGTGATTGTATGATTGTGATTGTATGATTGCGATAGTATGATTGTGATTGTATGATTGTGATTGTATGATTGTGATGTATGATTGTAATTGTATGATTATGATTGTATGCTTGCGATTGTATGATTGTGATTGTATGATTGTGATTCTTTGATTGTGATTGTATGATTGTGATTGTATGATTGTGATTGTATGATTGTGATTATATGATTGTGATTATATGATTGTTATTGTATGACTGTGATTGTATGATTGTGATTGTATGATTGTGATAGTATGATTGTGAAAGTATGATTGAGATTGTATGATTGTGATTGTATGATTGCGATTGTATGCTTGCGATTGTATGATTGTGATTGTATGATTGTGATTGTATGATTGTATTTGGGAGATTGTATTTGGGATATTGTAATTGTATGATTGCGATTGTATGATTGTGATTGTATGATTGTGATTGTACGATTGTATTTGGGAGATTGTATTTGGGATATTGTAATTGTATGATTGCGATTGTATGATTGTGATTGTATGATTGTGATGTATGATTGTAATTGTATGATTATGATTGTATGATTGTGATTGTATGATTGTGATTGTATGATTGAGATTGTATGATTGTGATTGTATGATTGCGATTGTATGATTGTGATTGTATGATTGTGATTCTTTGATTGTGATTGTATGATTGTGATTGTATGATTGTGATTGTATGATTGTGATTGTACGATTGTGATTGTATGATTGTAATTGTATGATTATGATTGTATGATTGTGATTGTATGATTGTGATTGTATGATTGAGATTGTATGATTGTGATTGTATGCTTGCGATTGTATGATTGTGATTGTATGATTGTGATTCTTTGATTGTGATTGTATGACTGTGATTGTATGATTGTGATTGTATGATTGTGATAGTATGATTGTGAAAGTATGATTGTGATTGTATGATTGTGATTGTATGATTGTGATTGCATGATTTTGAATGTATGATTGTGATTGTATGATTGTGATAGTATGATTGTGAAAGTATGATTGAGATTGTAAGATTGTGATTGTATGATTGCGATTGTATGATTGCGATTGTATGATTGCGATTGTATGATTGTGTTTGTATGATTGTGATTGTATGATTGTGATTGTATGATTGTGATTGTATGATTGTGATTGTATGATTGTGATTGTATGATTGTGATTGTATGATTGTGAAAGTATGATTGTGATTGTATGATTATGATTGTATGATTGTGGTTGTGCGATTGTGATTGTACGATTGTGATTGTACGATTGTGATTGTATGATTGTGATTGCATGATTATGATTGTATGATTGTGATTGCATGATTGTGATTGTATGATTGTGATTGCATGATTTTGAATGTATGAATGTGATTGTATGATTGTGATTGTATGATTGTGATTGTATGATTGTGATTGTATGATTGTGATTGTATGATTGTGATTGTATGATTGTGATTGTATGAATATGATTGTATGATTGTGATTGCATGATTGTGATTGTATGATTGTGATTGCATGATTTTGAATGTATGATTGTGATTGAATGGTTGTGATTGTATGACTGTGATCGTATGATTGTGATTGTATGATTGTGATTGTATGATTGCGATAGTATGATTGTGATTGTATGATTGTGATTGTATGATTGTGATGTATGATTGTAATTGTATGATTATGATTGTATGATTGTGATTGTATGATTGTGATTGTATGATTGAGATTGTATGATTGTGATTGTATGCTTGCGATTGTATGATTGTGATTGTATGATTGTGATTCTTTGATTGTGATTGTATGACTGTGATTGTATGATTGTGATTGTATGATTGTGATAGTATGATTGTGAAAGTATGATTGTGATTGTATGATTGTGATTGTATGATTGTGATTGTATGATTGTGATTGTATGATTGTGATTGTATGATTGTGATTGTCTGATTGTGGTTGTGCGATTGTGATTGTACGATTGTGATTGTACGATTGTGATAGTATGATTGTGATTGTATGATTGTGATTGTATGATTGTGATTGTATGATTGTGATTGTTTGATTGTATTTGGGTGATTGTATTTGGGAGATTGCATTTGGGAGATTGTAATTGTATGATAGCGATTGTATGATTGTGATTGTATGATTGCGATTGTATGATCGTGATTGTATGATCGTGATTGTATGATTGTGATTGTATGATTGTGATTGTATGATTGTGATTGTATGATTATGATTGTATGATTGTGATTGTATGATTGTGATTGTATGATTGTGACTGTATGATTGTGATTGTATGATTGTGATAGTATGATTTTGATTGTATGATTAAGTTTGTATTTTTGTGATTTTATGATTGTGATTGTATGATTGTGATTGTATGATTGTGATTGTATGATTTCGATTGTATGAATGCGATTGTATGATTGTGATTGCATAATTGTGATTGTATGATTGTGATTGTATGATTGTGATTGTCTGATTGTGGTTGTATGATTGTGATTGTATGATTGTGATTGTATGATTGTGATTGTATGATTGTGATGTATGATTGTAATTGTATGATTATGATTGTATGATTGTGATTGTATGATTGAGATTGTATGATTGTGATTGTATGCTTGCGATTGTATGAATGTGATTGCATGATTGTGATTGTATGATTGTGATTGTATGATTGTGATTGTATGATTGTGATTGTATGATTGTGATTGTATGATTGTGATTGTATGATTGTGATGTATGATTGTAATTGTATGATTATGATTGTATGATTGTGATAGTATGATTGTGATTGTACGATTGTGATAGTATGATTGTGATTGTATGATTGTGATTGTATGATTGTGATTGTATGATTGTGATTGTTTGATTGTATTTGGGAGATTGTATTTGGGAGATTGCATTTGGGAGATTGTAATTGTATGATAGCGATTGTATGATTGTGATTGTGTGATTGTGATTGTATGATTGTGATTGTATGATTGTGATTGTATGATTGTGATTGTATGATTGTGAAAGTATGATTGTGATTGTATGAATATGATTGTATGATTGTGATTGCATGATTGTGATTGTATGATTGTGATTGCATGATTTTGAATGTATGATTGTGATTGAATGGTTGTGATTGTATGACTGTGATCGTATGATTGTGATTGTATGATTGTGATTGTATGATTGCGATAGTATGATTGTGATTGTATGATTGTGATTGTATGATTGTGATTGTATGATTGTGATGTATGATTGTAATTGTATGATTATGATTGTATGATTGTGATTGTATGATTGAGATTGTATGATTGTGATTGTATGCTTGCGATTGTATGATTGTGATTGTATGATTGTGATTGTATGATCGTGATTGTATGATTGTGATTGTATGATTGTGATTGTATGATTGTGAAAGTATGATTGTGATTGTATGATTATGATTGTATGATTGTGGTTGTGCGATTGTGATTGTACGATTGTGATTGTACGATTGTGATTGTATGATTGTGATTGCATGATTATGATTGTATGATTGTGATTGCATGATTGTGATTGTATGATTGTGATTGCATGATTTTGAATGTATGAATGTGATTGTATGATTGTGATTGTATGATTGTGATTGTATGATTGTGATTGTATGAATATGATTGTATGATTGTGATTGCATGATTGTGATTGTATGATTGTGATTGCATGATTTTGAATGTATGATTGTGATTGAATGGTTGTGATTGTATGACTGTGATCGTATGATTGTGATTGTATGATTGTGATTGTATGATTGCGATAGTATGATTGTGATTGTATGATTGTGATTGTATGATTGTGATTGTATGATTGTGATTGTATGATTGTGATTGTATGATTCTGATTGTATGATTGTGAAAGTATGATTGTGATTGTATGATTATGATTGTATGATTGTGGTTGTGCGATTGTGATTGTACGATTGTGATTGTACGATTGTGATTGTATGATTGTGATTGCATGATTATGATTGTATGATTGTGATTGCATGATTGTGATTGTATGATTGTGATTGCATGATTTTGAATGTATGAATGTGATTGTATGATTGTGATTGTATGATTGTGATTGTGTGATTGTGATTGTATGAATATGATTGTATGATTGTGATTGCATGATTGTGATTGTATGATTGTGATTGCATGATTTTGAATGTATGATTGTGATTGAATGGTTGTGATTGTATGACTGTGATCGTATGATTGTGATTGTATGATTGTGATTGTATGATTGCGATAGTATGATTGTGATTGTATGATTGTGATTGTATGATTGTGATGTATGATTGTAATTGTATGATTATGATTGTATGCTTGCGATTGTATGATTGTGATTGTATGATTGTGATTCTTTGATTGTGATTGTATGATTGTGATTGTATGATTGTGATTGTATGATTGTGATTATATGATTGTGATTATATGATTGTTATTGTATGACTGTGATTGTATGATTGTGATTGTATGATTGTGATAGTATGATTGTGAAAGTATGATTGAGATTGTATGATTGTGATTGTATGATTGCGATTGTATGCTTGCGATTGTATGATTGTGATTGTATGATTGTGATTGTATGATTGTATTTGGGAGATTGTATTTGGGATATTGTAATTGTATGATTGCGATTGTATGATTGTGATTGTATGATTGTGATTGTATGATTGTATTTGGGAGATTGTATTTGGGATATTGTAATTGTATGATTGCGATTGTATGATTGTGATTGTATGATTGTGATGTATGATTGTAATTGTATGATTATGATTGTATGATTGTGATTGTATGATTGTGATTGTATGATTGAGATTGTATGATTGTGATTGTATGCTTGCGATTGTATGATTGTGATTGTATGATTGTGATTCTTTGATTGTGATTGTATGATTGTGATTGTATGATTGTGATTGTATGATTGTGATTATATGATTGTGATTGTATGATTGTGATTGTATGATTGTGATAGTATGATTGTGATTATATGATTGTTTTTGTATGACTGTGATTGTATGATTGTGATTGTATGATTGTGATAGTATGATTGTGAAAGTATGATTGAGATTGTATGATTGTGATTGTATGATTGCGATTGTATGATTGCGATTGTATGATTGCGATTGTATGATTGTGATTGTATGATTGTGATTGTATGATTGTGATTGTATGATTATGATTGTATGATTGTGATTGTATGATTGTGATTGTATGATTGTGACTGTATGATTGTGATTGTATGATTGTGATAGTATGATTTTGATTGTATGATTAAGTTTGTATTTTTGTGATTTTATGATTGTGATTGTATGATTGTGATGGTATGATTGTGATTGTATGATTTCGGTTGTATGAATGCGATTGTATGATTGTGATTGCATAATTGTGATTGTATGATTGTGATTGTATGGTTGTGATTGTCTGATTGTGGTTGTATGATTGTGATTGCATGATTGAGATTGTATGATTGTGATTGTATGATTGCGATTGTATGATTGTGTTTGTATGATTGTGATTGTATGATTGTGATTGTATGATTGTGATTGTATGATTGTGATTGTATGGTTGTGATTGTATGATTGTGATTGTATGATTGTGATTGTATGATTGTGAAAGTATGATTGTGATTGTATGATTATGATTGTATGATTGTGGTTGTGCGATTGTGATTGTACGATTGTGATTGTACGATTGTGATTGTATGATTGTGATTGCACGATTATGATTGTATGATTGTGATTGCATGATTGTGATTGTATGATTGTGATTGCATGATTTTGAATGTATGAATGTGATTGTATGATTGTGATTGTATGATTGTGATTGTATGATTGTGATTGTATGATTGTGATTGTATGAATATGATTGTATGATTGTGATTGCATGATTGTGATTGTATGATTGTGATTGCATGATTTTGAATGTATGATTGTGATTGAATGGTTGTGATTGTATGACTGTGATCGTATGATTGTGATTGTATGATTGTGATTGTATGATTGCGATAGTATGATTGTGATTGTATGATTGTGATTGTATGATTGTGATGTATGATTGTAATTGTATGATTATGATTGTATGATTGTGATTGTATGATTGTGATTGTATGATTGAGATTGTATGATTGTGATTGAATGCTTGCGATTGTATGATTGTGATTGTATGATTGTGATTCTTTGATTGTGATTGTATGACTGTGATTGTATGATTGTGATTGTATGATTGTGATAGTATGATTGTGAAAGTATGATTGTGATTGTATGATTGTGATTGTATGATTGTGATTGTATGATTGTGATTGTATGATTGTGATTGTATGATTGTGATTGTCTGATTGTGGTTGTGCGATTGTGATTGTACGATTGTGATTGTACGATTGTGATAGCATGATTGTGATTGTATGATTGTGATTGTATGATTGTGATTGTATGATTGTGATTGTTTGATTGTATTTGGGTGATTGTATTTGGGAGATTGCATTTGGGAGATTGTAATTGTATGATAGCGATTGTATGATTGTGATTGTATGATTGCGATTGTATGATCTTGATTGTATGATCGTGATTGTATGATTGTGATTGTATGATTGTGATTGTATGATTGTGATTGTATGATTATGATTGTATGATTGTGATTGTATGATTGTGATTGTATGATTGTGACTGTATGATTGTGATTGTATGATTGTGATAGTATGATTTTGATTGTATGATTAAGTTTGTATTTTTGTGATTTTATGATTGTGATTGTATGATTGTGATTGTATGATTGTGATTGTATGATTTCGATTGTATGAATGCGATTGTATGATTGTGATTGCATAATTGTGATTGTATGATTGTGATTGTATGATTGTGATTGTCTGATTGTGGTTGTATGATTGTGATTGTATGATTGTGATTGTATGATTGTGATTGTATGATTGTGATGTATGATTGTAATTGTATGATTATGATTGTATGATTGTGATTGTATGATTGAGATTGTATGATTGTGATTGTATGCTTGCGATTGTATGAATGTGATTGCATGATTGTGATTGTATGATTGTGATTGTATGATTGTGATTGTATGATTGTGATTGTATGATTGTGATTGTATGATTGTGATTGTATGATTGTGATGTATGATTGTAATTGTATGATTATGATTGTATGATTGTGATAGTATGATTGTGATTGTACGATTGTGATAGTATGATTGTGATTGTATGATTGTGATTTTATGATTGTGATTGTATGATTGTGATTGTTTGATTGTATTTGGGAGATTGTATTTGGGAGATTGCATTTGGGAGATTGTAATTGTATGATAGCGATTGTATGATTGTGATTGTATGATTGTGATTGTGTGATTGTGATTGTATGATTGTGATTGTATGATTGTGATTGTATGATTGTGATTGTATGATTGTGAAAGTATGATTGTGATTGTATGAATATGATTGTATGATTGTGATTGCATGATTGTGATTGTATGATTGTGATTGCATGATATTGAATGTATGATTGTGATTGAATGGTTGTGATTGTATGACTGTGATCGTATGATTGTGATTGTATGATTGTGATTGTATGATTGCGATAGTATGATTGTGATTGTATGATTGTGATTGTATGATTGTGATTGTATGATTGTGATGTATGATTGTAATTGTATGATTATGATTGTATGATTGTGATTGTATGATTGAGATTGTATGATTGTGATTGTATGCTTGCGATTGTATGATTCTGATTGTATGATTGTGATTGTATGATTGTGATTGTATGATTGTGATTGTATGATTGTGATTGTATGATTGTGAAAGTATGATTGTGATTGTATGATTATGATTGTATGATTGTGGTTGTGCGATTGTGATTGTACGATTGTGATTGTACGATTGTGATTGTATGATTGTGATTGCATGATTATGATTGTATGATTGTGATTGCATGATTGTGATTGTATGATTGTGATTGCATGATTTTGAATGTATGAATGTGATTGTATGATTGTGATTGTATGATTGTGATTGTATGATTGTGATTGTATGAATATGATTGTATGATTGTGATTGCATGATTGTGATTGTATGATTGTGATTGCATGATTTTGAATGTATGATTGTGATTGAATGGTTGTGATTGTATGACTGTGATCGTATGATTGTGATTGTATGATTGTGATTGTATGATTGCGATAGTATGATTGTGATTGTATGATTGTGATTGTATGATTGTGATTGTATGATTGTGATTGTATGATTGTGATTGTATGATTATGATTGTATGATTGTGGTTGTGCGATTGTGATTGTACGATTGTGATTGTACGATTGTGATTGTATGATTGTGATTGCATGATTATGATTGTATGATTGTGATTGCATGATGGTGATTGTATGATTGTGATTGCATGATTTTGAATGTATGAATGTGATTGTATGATTGTGATTGTATGATTGTGATTGTATGATTGCGATTGTATGATTGCGATTGTATGATTGCGATTGTATGATTGTGATTGTATGATTGTGATTGTATGATTGTGATTGTATGATTGTGATTGTATGATTGTGATTGTATGATTGTGATTGTATGATTGTGATTGTATGATTGTGAAAGTATGATTGTGATTGTATGAATATGATTGTACGATTGTGATTGCATGATTGTGATTGTATGATTGTGATTGCATGATTTTGAATGTATGATTGTGATTGAATGGTTGTGATTGTATGACTGTGATCGTATGATTGTGATTGTATGATTGTGATTGTATGATTGAGATTGTATGATTGTGATTGTATGCTTGCGATTGTATGTTTGTGATTGTATGATTGTGATTGTATGATTGTATTTGGGAGATTGTATTTGGGATATTGTAATTGTATGATTGCGATTGTATGATTGTGATTGTATGATTGTGATTGTATGATTGTATTTGGGAGATTGTATTTGGGATATTGTAATTGTATGATTGCGATTGTATGATTGTGATTGTATGATTGTGATGTATGATTGTAATTGTATGATTATGATTGTATGATTGTGATTGTATGATTGTGATTGTATGATTGAGATTTTATGATTGTGATTGTATGCTTGCGATTGTATGATTGTGATTGTATGATTGTGATTCTTTGATTGTGATTGTATGATTGTGATTGTCTGATTGTGATTGTATGATTGTGATTATATGATTGTGATTGTATGATTGTGATTGTATGATTGTGATAGTATGATTGTGATTATATGATTGTTATTGTATGACTGTGATTGTATGATTGTGATTGTATAATTGTGATAGTATGATTGTGAAAGTATGATTGAGATATTATGATTGTGATTGTATGATTGCGATTGTATGATTGCGATTGTATGATTGCGATTGTATGATTGTGATTGTATGATTGTGATTGTATGATTGTGATTGTATGATTGTGATTGTATGATTGTGATTGTATGATTGTGATTGTATGATTGTGATTGTATGATTGTGAAAGTATGATTGTGATTGTATGATTATGATTGTATGATTGTGGTTGTGCGATTGTGATTGTACGATTGTGATTGTACGATTGTGATTGCATGATTGTGATTGCATGATTATGATTGTATGATTGTGATTGCATGATTGTGATTGTATGATTGTGATTGCATGATTTTGAATGTATGAATGTGATTGTATGATTGTGATTGTATGATTGTGATTGTATGATTGTGATTGTATGATTGTATTTGGGAGATTGTATTTGGGATATTGTAATTGTATGATTGCGATTGTATGATTGTGATTGTATGATTGTGATTGTATGATTGTGATTGTATGATTGTGATTGTATGATTGTGATTGTATGATTGTGATGTATGATTGTAATTGTATGATTATGATTGTATGCTTGCGATTGTATGATTGTGATTGTATGATTGTGATTCTTTGATTGTGATTGTATGATTGTGATTGTATGATTGTGATTGTATGATTGTGATTGTATGATTGTGATTATATGATTGTGATTATATGATTGTTATTGTATGACTGTGATTGTATGATTGTGATTGTATGATTGTGATAGTATGATTGTGAAAGTATGATTGAGATTGTATGATTGTGATTGTATGATTGCGATTGTATGCTTGCGATTGTATGATTGTGATTGTATGATTGTGATTGTATGATTGTATTTGGGAGATTGTATTTGGGATATTGTAATTGTATGATTGCGATTGTATGATTGTGATTGTATGATTGTGATTGTATGATTGTATTTGGGAGATTGTATTTGGGATATTGTAATTGTATGATTGCGATTGTATGATTGTGATTGTATGATTGTGATGTATGATTGTAATTGTATGATTATGATTGTATGATTGTGATTGTATGATTGTGATTGTATGATTGAGATTGTATGATTGTGATTGTATGCTTGCGATTGTATGATTGTGATTGTATGATTGTGATTCTTTGATTGTGATTGTATGATTGTGATTGTATGATTGTGATTGTATGATTGTGATTATATGATTGTGATTGTATGATTGTGATAGTATGATTGTGATTATATGATTGTTTTTGTATGACTGTGATTGTATGATTGTGATTGTATGATTGTGATAGTATGATTGTGAAAGTATGATTGAGATTGTATGATTGTGATTGTATGATTGCGATTGTATGATTGCGATTGTATGATTGCGATTGTATGATTGTGATTGTATGATTGTGATTGTATGATTGTGATTGTATGATTATGATTGTATGATTGTGATTGTATGATTGTGATTGTATGATTGTGACTGTATGATTGTGATTGTATGATTGTGATAGTATGATTTTGATTGTATGATTAAGTTTGTATTTTTGTGATTTTATGATTGTGATTGTATGATTGTGATTGTATGATTGTGATTGTATGATTGTGATTGTATGATTTCGATTGTATGAATGCGATTGTATGATTGTGATTGCATAATTGTGATTGTATGATTGTGATTGTATGGTTGTGATTGTCTGATTGTGGTTGTATGATTGTGATTGTATGATTGAGATTGTATGATTGTGATTGTATGATTGCGATTGTATGATTGCGATTGTATGATTGCGATTGTATGATTGCGATTGTATGATTGTGATTGTATGATTGTGATTGTATGATTGTGATTGTATGATTGTGATTGTATGATTGTGATTGTATGATTGTGAAAGTATGATTGTGATTGTATGATTATGATTGTATGATTGTGGTTGTGCGATTGTGATTGTACGATTGTGATTGTACGATTGTGATTGTATGATTATGATTGTATGATTGTGATTGCATGATTGTGATTGTATGATTGTGATTGCATGATTTTGAATGTATGAATGTGATTGTATGATTGTGATTGTATGATTGTGATTGTATGATTGCGATTGTATGATTGCGATTGTATGATTGCGATTGTATGATTATGATTGTATGATTGTGATTGTATGATTGTGATTGTATGATTGTGATTGTATGATTGTGATTGTATGATTGTGATTGTATGATTGTGATTGTATGATTGTGATTGTATGATTGTGAAAGTATGATTGTGATTGTATGAATATGATTGTACGATTGTGATTGCATGATTGTGATTGTATGATTGTGATTGCATGATTTTGAATGTATGATTGTGATTGAATGGTTGTGATTGTATGACTGTGATCGTATGATTGTGATTGTATGATTGTGATTGTATGATTGCGATAGTATGATTGTGATTGTATGATTGTGATTGTATGATTGTGATTGTATGATTGTGATGTATGATTGTAATTGTATGATTATGATTGTATGATTGTGATTGTATGATTGAGATTGTATGATTGTGATTGTATGCTTGCGATTGTATGTTTGTGATTGTATGATTGTGATTGTATGATTGTATTTGGGAGATTGTATTTGGGATATTGTAATTGTATGATTGCGATTGTATGATTGTGATTGTATGATTGTGATTGTATGATTGTATTTGGGAGATTGTATTTGGGATATTGTAATTGTATGATTGCGATTGTATGATTGTGATTGTATGATTGTGATGTATGATTGTAATTGTATGATTATGATTGTATGATTGTGATTGTATGATTGTGATTGTATGATTGAGATTGTATGATTGTGATTGTATGCTTGCGATTGTATGATTGTGATTGTATGATTGTGATTCTTTGATTGTGATTGTATGATTGTGATTGTATGATTGTGATTGTATGATTGTGATTATATGATTGTGATTGTATGATTGTGATTGTATGATTGTGATAGTATGATTGTGATTATATGATTGTTATTGTATGACTGTGATTGTATGATTGTGATTGTATAATTGTGATAGTATGATTGTGAAAGTATGATTGAGATTGTATGATTGCGATTGTATGATTGCGATTGTATGATTGCGATTGTATGATTGTGATTGTATGATTGTGATTGTATGATTGTGATTGTATGATTGTGATTGCATGATTTTGAATGTATGAATGTGATTGTATGATTGTGATTGTATGATTGTGATTGTATGATTGTGATTGTATGATTGTGGTTGTGCGATTGTGATTGTACGATTGTGATTGTACGATTGTGATTGTATGATTGTGATTGCATGATTATGATTGTATGATTGTGATTGTATGATTGTGATTGAATGGTTGTGATTGTATGACTGTGATCGTATGATTGTGATTGTATGATTGTGATTGTATGATTGCGATAGTATGATTGTGATTGTATGATTGTGATTGTATGATTGTGATGTATGATTGTAATTGTATGATTATGATTGTATGATTGTGATTGTATGATTGTGATTGTATGATTGAGATTGTATGATTGTGATTGTATGCTTGCGATTGTATGATTGTGATTGTATGATTGTGATTCTTTGATTGTGATTGTATGACTGTGATTGTATGATTGTGATTGTATGATTGTGATAGTATGATTGTGAAAGTATGATTGTGATTGTATGATTGTGATTGTATGATTGTGATTGTATGATTGTGATTGTATGATTGTGATTGTATGATTGTGATTGTCTGATTGTGGTTGTGCGATTGTGATTGTACGATTGTGATTGTACGATTGTGATAGTATGATTGTGATTGTATGATTGTGATTGTATGATTGTGATTGTATGATTGTGATTGTATGATTGTGATTGTTTGATTGTATTTGGGTGATTGTATTTGGGAGATTGCATTTGGGAGATTGTAATTGTATGATAGCGATTGTATGATTGTGATTGTATGATTGCGATTGTATGATCGTGATTGTATGATCGTGATTGTATGATTGTGATTGTATGATTGTGATTGTATGATTGTGATTGTATGATTATGATTGTATGATTGTGATTGTATGATTGTGATTGTATGATTGTGACTGCATGATTGTGATTGTATGATTGTGATAGTATGATTTTGATTGTATGATTAAGTTTGTATTTTTGTGATTTTATGATTGTGATTGTATGATTGTGATTGTATGATTGTGATTGTATGATTTCGATTGTATGAATGCGATTGTATGATTGTGATTGTATAATTGTGATTGTATGATTGTGATTGTATGATTGTAATTGTCTGATTGTGGTTGTATGATTGTGATTGTATGATTGAGATTGTATGATTGTGATTGTATGATTGCGATTGTATGATTGCGATTGTATGATTGCGATTGTATGATTGTGATTGTATGATTGTGATTGTATGATTGTGGTTGTATGATTGTGGTTGTATGATTGTGATTGTATGATTGTGATTGTATGATTGTGATTGTATGATTGTGAAAGTATGATTGTGATTGTATGATTATGATTGTATGATTGTGGTTGTGCGATTGTGATTGTACGATTGTGATTGTACGATTGTGATTGTATGATTGTGATTGCATGATTATGATTGTATGATTGTGATTGCATGATTGTGATTGTATGATTGTGATTGCATGATTTTGAATGTATGAATATGATTGTATGATTGTGATTGCATGATTGTGATTGTATGATTGTGATTGTATGATTGTGATTGTATGATTGTGATTGTATGATTGTGATTGTATGATTGAGATTGTATGATTGTGATTGTATGATTGTGATTGTATGATTGTGATAGTATGATTGTGAAAGTATGATTTAGATTGTATGATTGTGATTGTATGATTGCGATTGTATGATTGCGATTGTATGATTGCGATTGTATGATTGTGATTGTATGATTGTGATTGTATGATTGTGATTGTATGATTGTGATTGTATGATTGTGATTGTATGATTGTGATTGTATGATTGTGATTGTATGATTGTGATTGTATGATTGTGATTGTATGATTGTGATTGTATGATTGTGATTGTACGATTGCGATTGTATGATTGCGATTGTATGATTGCGATTGTATGATTGCGATTGTATGATTGCGATTGTATGATTGTGATTGTATGATTGTGATTGTATGATTGTGATTGTATGATTGTGAAAGTATGACTGTGATTGTATGATTATGATTGTATGATTGTGGTTGTGCGATTGTGATTGTACGATTGTGATTGTACGATTGTGATTGTATGATTGTGATTGTATGATTGTGAAAGTATGATTGTGATTGTATGAATATGATTGTATGATTGTGATTCCATGATTGTGATTGTATGATTGTGATTGCATGATTTTGAATGTATGATTGTGATTGAATGGTTGTGATTGTATGACTGTGGTCGTATGATTGTGATTGTATGATTGTGATTGTATGATTGCGATAGTATGATTGTGATTGTATGATTGTGATTGTATGATTGTGATTGTATGATTGTGATGTATGATTGTAATTGTATGATTATGATTGTATGATTGTGATTGTATGATTGAGATTGTATGATTGTGATTGTATGCTTGCGATTGTATGATTGTGATTGTATGATTGTGATTGTATGATTGTATTTGGGAGATTGTATTTGGGATATTGTAATTGTATGATTGCGATTGTATGATTGTGATTGTATGATTGTGATTGTATGATTGTGATTGTATGATTGTATTTGGGAGATTGTATTTGGGATATTGTAATTGTATGATTGCGATTGTATGATTGTGATTGTATGATTGTGATGTATGATTGTAATTGTATGATTATGATTGTATGATTGTGATTGTATGATTGTGATTGTATGATTGAGATTGTATGATTGTGATTGTATGCTTGCGATTGTATGATTGCGATTGTATGATTGTGATTCTTTGATTGTGATTGTATGATTGTGATTGTATGATTGTGATTGTATGATTGTGATTATATGATTGTGATTGTATGATTGTGATTGTATGATTGTGATAGTATGATTGTGATTATATGATTGTTATTGTATGACTGTGATTGTATGATTGTGATTGTATGATTGTGATAGTATGATTGTGAAAGTATGATTGAGATTGTATGATTGTGATTGTATGATTGCGATTGTATGATTGCGATTGTATGATTGCGATTGTATGATTGTGATTGTATGATTGTGATTGTATGATTGTGATTGTATGATTGTGATTGTATGATTGTGGTTGTATGATTGTGATTGTATGATTGTGATTGTATGATTGTGAAAGTATGATTGTGATTGTATGATTATGATTGTATGATTGTGGTTGTGCGATTGTGATTGTACGATTGTGATTGTACGATTGTGATTGTATGATTGTGATTGCATGATTATGATTGTATGATTGTGATTGCATGATTGTGATTGTATGATTGTGATTGCATGATTTTGAATGTATGAATGTGATTGTATGATTGTGATTGTATGATTGTGATTGTATGATTGTGATTGTATGAATATGATTGTATGATTGTGATTGCATGATTGTGATTGTATGATTGTGATTGCATGATTTTGAATGTATGATTGTGATTGAATGGTTGTGATTGTATGACTGTGATCGTATGATTGTTATTGTATGATTGTGATTGTATGGTTGCGATAGTATGATTGTGATTGTATGATTGTGATTGTATGATTGTGATTGTATGATTGTGATGTATGATTGTAATTGTATGATTATGATTGTATGATTGTGATTGTATGATTGAGATTATATGATTGTGATTGTATGCTTGCGATTGCATGATTGTGATTGTATGATTGTGATTGTATGATTGTGATTGTATGATTGTGATTGTATGATTGTATTTGGGAGATTGTATTTGGGATATTGTAATTGTATGATTGTGATTGTATGATTGTATTTGGGAGATTGTATTTGGGATATTGTAATTGTATGATTGCGATTGTATGATTGTGATTGTATGATTGTGATGTATGATTGTAATTGTATGATTATGATTGTATGATTGTGGTTGTGCGATTGTGATTGTACGATTGTGATTGTACGATTGTGATTGTATGATTGTGATTGCATGATTATGATTGTATGATTGTGATTGCATGATTGTGATTGTATGATTGTGATTGTATGATTGTGATTATATGATTGTGATTGTATGATTGTGATTGTATGATTGTGATTGTATGATTGTGATAGTATGATTGTGATTATATGATTGTTATTGTATGACTGTGATTGTATGATTGTGATTGTATGATTGTGATAGTATGATTGTGAAAGTATGATTGTGATTGCATAATTGTGATTGTATGATTGTGATTGTATGATTGTGATTGTCTGATTGTGGTTGTATGATTGTGATTGTATGATTGAGATTGTATGATTGTGATTGTATGATTGCGATTGTATGATTGCGATTGTATGATTGCGATTGTATGATTGTGATTGTATGATTGTGATTGTATGATTGTGATTGTATGATTGTGGTTGTATGATTGTGATTGTATGATTGTGATTGTATTATTGTGATTGTATGATTGTGAAAGTATGATTGTGATTGTATGATTATGATTGTATGATTGTGGTTGTGCGATTGTGATTGTACGATTGTGATTGTACGATTGTGATTGTATGATTGTGATTGCATGATTATGATTGTATGATTGTGATTGCATGATTGTGATTGTATGTTTGTGATTGCATGATTTTGAATGTATGAATGTGATTGTATGATTGTGATTGTATGATTGTGATTGTATGATTGTGATTGTATGATTGTGACTGTATGATTGTGATTGTATGATTGTGATTGTATGATTGTGATTGCATGATTGTGATTGTATGATTGTGATTGTATGATTGTGATTGTATGATTGTGATTGTATGATTGTGAAAGTATGATTGTGATTGTATGATTGTGATTGTATGATTGTGATTGTATGATTGTGATTGTATGATTGTGGTTGTATGATTGTGATTGTATGATTGTGAAAGTATGATTGTGATTGTATGATTATGATTGTATGATTGTGGTTGTGCGATTGTGATTGTACGATTGTGATTGTACGACTGTGATTGTATGATTGTGATTGCATGATTATGATTGTATGATTGTGATTGCATGATTGTGATTGTATTATTGTGATTGCATGATTTTGAATGTATGAATGTGATTGTATGATTGTGATTGTATGATTGTGATTGTATGATTGTGATTGTATGATTGTGATTGTATGAATATGATTGTATGATTGTGATTGCATGATTGTGATTGTATGATTGTGATTGCATGATTTTGAATGTATGATTGTGATTGAATGGTTGTGATTGTATGACTGTGATCGTATGATTGTGATTGTATGATTGCGATTGTATGATTGCGATTGTATGATTGCGATTGTATGATTGTGATTGTATGATTGTGATTGTATGATTGTGATTGTATGATTGTGATTGTATGATTGTGATTGTATGATTGTGATTGTATGCTTGCGATTGTATGATTGTGATTGTATGATTGTGATTGTATGATTGTGATTGCATGATTGTGATTGTATGATTGTGATTGCATGATTTTGAATCTATGATTGTGATTGAATGGTTGTGATTGTATGACTGTGATCGTATGATTGTGATTGTATGATTGTGATTGTATGATTGCGATAGTATGATTGTGATTGTATGATTGTGATTGTATGATTGTGATTGTATGATTGTGATGTATGATTGTAATTGTATGATTATGATTGTATGATTGTGATTGTATGATTGAGATTATATGATTGTGATTGTATGCTTGCGATTGCATGATTGTGATTGTATGATTGTGATTGTATGATTGTATTTGGGAGATTGTATTTGGGATATTGTAATTGTATGATTGCGATTGTATGATTGTGATTGTATGATTGTGATTGTATGATTGTATTTGGGAGATTGTATTTGGGATATTGTAATTGTATGATTGCGATTGTATGATTGTGATTGTATGATTGTGATGTATGATTGTAATTGTATGATTATGATTGTATGATTGTGATTGTATGATTGTGATTGTATGATTGAGATTGTATGATTGTGATTGTATGCTTGCGATTGTATGATTGTGATTGTATGATTGTGATTCTTTGATTGTGATTGTATGATTGTGATTGTATGATTGTGATTGTATGATTGTGATTATATGATTGTGATTGTATGATTGTGATTGTATGATTGTGATAGTATGATTGTGATTATATGATTGTTATTGTATGACTGTGATTGTATGATTGTGATTGTATGATTGTGATAGTATGATTGTGAAAGTATGATTGAGATTGTATGATTGTGATTGTATGATTGCGATTGTATGATTGCGATTGTATGATTGCGATTGTATGATTGTGATTGTATGATTGTGATTGTATGATTGTGATTGAATGATTGTGATTGTATGATTGTGATTGTATGATTGTGATTGTATGATTGTGAAAGTATGATTGTGATTGTATGATTATGATTGTATGATTTTGGTTGTGCGATTGTGATTGTACGATTGTGATTGTACGATTGTGATTGTATGATTGTGATTGCATGATTATGATTGTATGATTGTGATTGCATGATTGTGATTGTATGATTGTGATTGCATGATTTTGAATGTATGAATTTGATTGTATGATTGTGATTGTATGATTGTGATTGTATGAATATGATTGTATGATTGTGATTGCATGATTGTGATTGTATGATTGTGATTGCATGATTTTGAATGTATGATTGTGATTGAATGGTTGTGATTGTATGACTGTGATCGTATGATTGTGATTGTATGATTGTGATTGTATGATTGCGATAGTATGATTGTGATTGTATGATTGTGATTGTATGATTGTGATTGTATGATTGTGATGTATGATTGTAATTGTATGATTATGATTGTATGATTGTGATTGTATGATTGAGATTGTATGATTGTGATTGTATGCTTGCGATTGTATGATTGTGATTGTATGATTGTGATTGTATGATTGTGATTGCATGATTGTGATTGTATGATTGTGATTGCATGATTTTGAATGTATGATTGTGATTGAATGGTTGTAATTGTATGACTGTGATCGTATGATTGTGATTGTATGATTGTGATTGTATGATTGCGATAGTATGATTGTGATTGTATGATTGTGATTGTATGATTGTGATTGTATGATTGTGATGTATGATTGTAATTGTATGATTATGATTGTATGATTGTGATTGTATGATTGAGATTGTATGATTGTGATTGTATGCTTGCGATTGTATGATTGTGATTGTATGATTGTGATTGTATGATTGTATTTGGGAGATTGTATTTGGGATATTGTAATTGTATGATTGCGATTGTATGATTGTGATTGTATGATTTTGATTGTATGATTGTGATTGTATGATTATGATTGTATGATTGTGATTGTATGATTGTGATTGTATGATTGTGACTGTATGATTGTGATTGTCTGATTGTGGTTGTATGATTGTGATTGTATGATTGAGATTGTATGATTGTGATTGTATGATTGCGATTGTATGATTGCGATTGTATGATTGCGATTGTATGATCGTGATTGTATGATTGTGATTGTATGATTGTGATTGTATGATTATGATTGTATGATTGTGATTGTATGATTGTGATTGTATGATTGTGACTGTATGATTGTGATTGTATGATTGTGATAGTATGATTTTGATTGTATGATTAAGTTTGTATTTTTGTGATTTTATGATTGTGATTGTATGATTGTGATTGTATGAGTGTGATTGTATGATTTCGATTGTATGAATGCGATTGTATGATTGTGATTGCATAATTGTGATTGTATGATTGTGATTGTATGATTGTGATTGTCTGATTGTGGTTGTATGATTGTGATTGTATGATTGAGATTGTATGATTGTGATTGTATGATTGCGATTGTATGATTGCGATTGTATGATTGCGATTGTATGATTGCGATTGTATGATTGTGATTGTATGATTGTGATTGTATGATTGTGATTGTATGATTGTGGTTGTATGATTGTGATTGTATGATTGTGAAAGTATGATTGTGATTGTATGATTATGATTGTATGATTGTGGTTGTGCGATTGTGATTGTACGATTGTGATTGTACGATTGTGATTGTATGATTGTGATTGCATGATTATGATTGTATGATTGTGATTGCATGATTGTGATTGTATGATTGTGATTGCATGATTTTGAATGTATGAATGTGATTGTATGATTGTGATTGTATGATTGTGATTGTATGATTGTGATTGTATGAATATGATTGTATGATTGTGATTGCATGATTGTGATTGTATGATTGTGATTGCATGATTTTGAATGTATGATTGTGATTGAATGGTTGTGATTGTATGACTGTGATCGTATGATTGTGATTGTATGATTGCGATTGTATAATTGCGATTGTATGATTGCGATTGTATGATTGTGATTGTATGATTGTGATTGTATGATTGTGATTGTATGATTGTGATTGTATGATTGTGAAAGTATGACTGTGATTGTATGATTATGATTGTATGATTGTGGTTGTGCGATTGTGATTGTACGATTGTGATTGTACGATTGTGATTGTATGATTGTGATTGCATGATTATGATTGTATGATTGTGATTGCATGATTGTGATTGTATGATTGTGATTGCATGATTTTGAATGTATGAATGTGATTGTATGATTGTGATTGTATGATTGTGATTGTATGATTGTGATTGCATGATTTTGAATGTATGAATGTGATTGTATGATTGTGATTGTATGATTGTGATTGTATGATTGCGATTGTATGATTGCGATTGTATGATTGCGATTGTATGATTGCGACTGTATGATTGTGATTGTATGATTGTGATTGTATGGTTGTGATTGTATGATTGTGATTGTATGATTGTGATTGTATGATTGTGATTGTATGATTGTGATTGTATGATTGTGAAAGTATGATTGTGATTGTATGAATATGATTGTATGATTGTGATTGCATGATTGTGATTGTATGATTGTGATTGCATGATTTTGAATGTATGCTTGTGATTGAATGGTTGTGATTGTATGACTGTGATCGTATGATTGTGATTTTATGATTGTGATTGTATGATTGCGATAGTATGATTGTGATTGTATGATTGTGATTGTATGATTGTGATGTATAATTGTAATTGTATGATTATGATTGTATGATTGTGATTGTATGATTGAGATTGTATGATTGTGATTGTATGCTTGCGATTGTATGATTGTGATTGTATGATTGTGATTGTATGATTGTATTTGGGAGATTGTATTTGGGATATTGTAATTGTATGATTGCGATTGTATGATTGTGATTGTATGATTGTATTTGGGAGATTGTATTTGGGATATTGTAATTGTATGATTGCGATTGTATGATTGTGATTGTATGATTGTGATGTATGATTGTAATTGTATGATTATGATTGTATGATTGTGATTGTATGATTGTGATTGTATGATTGAGATTGTATGATTGTGATTGTATGCTTGCGATTGTATGATTGTGATTGTATGATTGTGATTCTTTGATTGTGATTGTATGATTGTGATTGTATGATTGTGATTGTATGATTGTGATTATATGATTGTGATTGTATGATTGTGATTGTATGATTGTGATAGTATGATTGTGATTATATGATTGTTATTGTATGACTGTGATTGTATGATTGTGATTGTATGATTGTGATAGTATGATTGTGAAAGTATGATTGAGATTGTATGATTGTGATTGTATGATTGCGATTGTATGATTGCGATTGTATGATTGCGATTGTATGATTGTGATTGTATGATTGTGATTGAATGGTTGTGATTGTATGACTGTGATCGTATGATTGTGATTGTATGATTGCGATTGTATAATTGCGATTGTATGATTGTGATTGTATGATTGTGATTGTATGATTGTGATTGTATGATTGTGATTGTATGATTGTGATTGTATGATTGTGATTGTATGATTGTGATTGTATGATTGCGAAAGTATGACTGTGATTGTATGATTATGATTGTATGATTGTGGTTGTGCGATTGTGATTGTACGATTGTGATTGTACGATTGTGATTGTATGATTGTGATTGCATGATTATGATTGTATGATTGTGATTGCATGATTGTGATTGTATGATTGTGATTGCATGATTTTGAATGTATGATTGTGATTGTATGATTGTGATTGTATGATTGTGATTGTATGATTGTGATTGTATGATTGTGATGTATGATTGTAATTGTATGATTATGATTGTATGATTGTGATTGTATGATTGAGATTGTATGATTGTGATTGTATGCTTGCGATTGTATGATTGTGATTGTATGATTGTGATTGTATGATTGTATTTGGGAGATTGTATTTGGGATATTGTAATTGTATGATTGCGATTGTATGATTGTGATTGTATGATTGTGATTGTATGATTGTGATTGTATGATTGTATTTGGGAGATTGTATTTGGGATATTGTAATTGTATGATTGCGATTGTATGATTGTGATTGTATGATTGTGATGTATGATTGTAATTGTATGATTATGATTGTATGATTGTGATTGTATGATTGTGATTGTATGATTGAGATTGTATGATTGTGATTGTATGCTTGCGATTGTATGATTGCGATTGTATGATTGTGATTCTTTGATTGTGATTGTATGATTGTGATTGTATGATTGTGATTGTATGATTGTGATTATATGATTGTGATTGTATGATTGTGATTGTATGATTGTGATAGTATGATTGTGATTATATGATTGTTATTGTATGACTGTGATTGTATGATTGTGATTGTATGATTGTGATAGTATGATTGTGAAAGTATGATTGAGATTGTATGATTGTGATTGTCTGATTGCGATTGTATGATTGCGATTGTATGATTGCGATTGTATGATTGTGATTGTATGATTGTGATTGTATGATTGTGATTGTATGATTGTGATTGTATGATTGTGGTTGTATGATTGTGATTGTATGATTGTGATTGTATGATTGTGAAAGTATGATTGTGATTGTATGATTATGATTGTATGATTGTGGTTGTGCGATTGTGATTGTACGATTGTGATTGTACGATTGTGATTGTATGATTGTGATTGCATGATTATGATTGTATGATTGTGATTGCATGATTGTGATTGTATGATTGTGATTGCATGATTTTGAATGTATGAATGTGATTGTATGATTGTGATTGTATGATTGTGATTGTATGATTGTGATTGTATGAATATGATTGTATGATTGTGATTGCATGATTGTGATTGTATGATTGTGATTGCATGATTTTGAATGTATGATTGTGATTGAATGGTTGTGATTGTATGACTGTGATCGTATGATTGTTATTGTATGATTGTGATTGTATGATTGCGATAGTATGATTGTGATTGTATGATTGTGATTGTATGATTGTGATTGTATGATTGTGATGTATGATTGTAATTGTATGATTATGATTGTATGATTGTGATTGTATGATTGAGATTATATGATTGTGATTGTATGCTTGCGATTGCATGATTGTGATTGTATGATTGTGATTGTATGATTGTGATTGTATGATTGTATTTGGGAGATTGTATTTAGGATATTGTAATTGTATGATTGCGATTGTATGATTGTGATTGTATGATTGTGATTGTATGATTGTATTTGGGAGATTGTATTTGGGATATTGTAATTGTATGATTGCGATTGTATGATTGTGATTGTATGATTGTGATGTATGATTGTAATTGTATGATTATGATTGTATGATTGTGGTTGTGCGATTGTGATTGTACGATTGTGATTGTACGATTGTGATTGTATGATTGTGATTGCATGATTATGATTGTATGATTGTGATTGCATGATTGTGATTGTATGATTGTGATTGTATGATTGTGATTATATGATTGTGATTGTATGATTGTGATTGTATGATTGTGATTGTATGATTGTGATAGTATGATTGTGATTATATGATTGTTATTGTATGACTGTGATTGTATGATTGTGATTGTATGATTGTGATAGTATGATTGTGAAAGTATGATTGTGATTGCATAATTGTGATTGTATGATTGTGATTGTATGATTGTGATTGTCTGATTGTGGTTGTATGATTGTGATTGTATGATTGAGATTGTATGATTGTGATTGTATGATTGCGATTGTATGATTGCGATTGTATGATTGCGATTGTATGATTGTGATTGTATGATTGTGATTGTATGATTGTGATTGTATGATTGTGGTTGTATGATTGTGATTGTATGATTGTGATTGTATTATTGTGATTGTATGATTGTGAAAGTATGATTGTGATTGTATGATTATGATTGTATGATTGTGGTTGTGCGATTGTGATTGTACGATTGTGATTGTACGATTGTGATTGTATGATTGTGATTGCATGATTATGATTGTATGATTGTGATTGCATGATTGTGATTGTATGTTTGTGATTGCATGATTTTGAATGTATGAATGTGATTGTATGATTGTGATTGTATGATTGTGATTGTATGATTGTGATTGTATGATTGTGACTGTATGATTGTGATTGTATGATTGTGATTGTATGATTGTGATTGTATGATTGTGATTGTATGATTGTGATTGTATGATTGTGATTGTATGATTGTGAAAGTATGATTGTGATTGTATGATTGTGATTGTATGATTGTGATTGTATGATTGTGATTGTATGATTGTGGTTGTATGATTGTGATTGTATGATTGTGATTGTATGATTGTGATTGTATGATTGTGATTGTATGAATATGATTGTATGATTGTGATTGCATGATTGTGATTGTATGATTGTGATTGCATGATTTTGAATGTATGATTGTGATTGAATGGTTGTGATTGTATGATTGTGATTGTATGATTGTGATTGTATGATTGTGATTGTATGATTGTGATTGTATGATTGTGATTGTATGCTTGCGATTGTATGATTGTGATTGTATGATTGTGATTGTATGATTGTGATTGCATGATTGTGATTGTATGATTGTGATTGCATGATTTTGAATCTATGATTGTGATTGAATGGTTGTGATTGTATGACTGTGATCGTATGATTGTGATTGTATGATTGTGATTGTATGATTGCGATAGTATGATTGTGATTGTATGATTGTGATTGTATGATTGTGATTGTATGATTGTGATGTATGATTGTAATTGTATGATTATGATGTATGATTGTAATTGTATGATTATGATTGTATGATTGTGATTGTATGATTGAGATTGTATGATTGTGATTGTATGCTTGCGATTGTATGATTGTGATTGTATGATTGTGATTGTATGATTGTATTTGGGAGATTGTATTTGGGATATTGTAATTGTATGATTGCGATTGTATGATTGTGATTGTATGATTTTGATTGTATGATTGTATTTGGGAGATTGTATTTGGGATATTGTAATTGTATGATTGCGATTGTATGATTGTGATTGTATGATTGTGATGTATGATTGTAATTGTATGATTATGATTGTATGATTGTGATTGTATGATTGAGATTGTATGATTGTGATTGTATGCTTGCGATTGTATGATTGTGATTGTATGATTGTGATTCTTTGATTGTGATTGTATGATTGTGATTGTATGATTGTGATTGTATGATTGTGATTATATGATTGTGATTGTATGATTGTGATTGTATGATTGTGATAGTATGATTGTGATTATATGATTGTTATTGTATGACTGTGATTGTATGATTGTGATTGTATGATTGTGATAGTATGATTGTGAAGGTATGATTGAGATTGTATGATTGTGATTGTATGATTGCGATTGTATGATTGCGATTGTATGATTGCGATTGTATGATTGCGATTGTATGATTGCGATTGTATGATTGCGATTGTATGATTGCGATTGTATGATTGTGATTGTATGATTGTGATTGTATGATTGTGATTGTATGATTGTGATTGTATGACTGTGATTGTATGATTGTGATTGTATGATTGTGATAGTATGATTGTGAAAGTATGACTGTGATTGTATGATTGTGATTGTATGATTGTGATTGTATGATTGTGATTGTATGATTGTGATTGTATGATTGTGATTGTATGATTGTGATTGTCTGATTGTGGTTGTGCGATTGTGATTGTACGATTGTGATTGTACGATTGTGATAGTATGATTGTGATTGTATGATTGTGATTGTATGATTGTGATTGTATGATTGTGATTGTTTGATTGTATTTGGGAGATTGTATTTGGGAGATTGCATTTGGGAGATTGTAATTGTATGATAGCGATTGTATGATTGTGATTGTATGATTGCGATTGTATGATCGTGATTGTATGATTGTGATTGTATGATTGTGATTGTATGATTGTGATTGTATGATTATGATTGTATGATTGTGATTGTATGATTGTGACTGTATGATTGTGATTGTATGATTGTGATAGTATGATTTTGATTGTATGATTAAGTTTGTATTTTTGTGATTTTATGATTGTGATTGTATGATTGTGATTGTATGATTGTGATTGTATGATTTCGATTGTATGAATGCGATTGTATGATTGTGATTGCATAATTGTGATTGTATGATTGTGATTGTATGATTGTGATTGTCTGATTGTGGTTGTATGATTGTGATTGTATGATTGAGATTGTATGATTGTGATTGTATGATTGCGATTGTATGATTGCGATTGTATGATTGCGATTGTATGATTGTGATTGTATGATTGTGATTGTATGATTGTGATTGTATGATTGTGGTTGTATGATTGTGATTGTATGATTGTGATTGTATGATTGTGATTGTATGATTGTGAAAGTATGATTGTGATTGTATGATTATGATTGTATGATTGTGGTTGTGCGATTGTGATTGTACGATTGTGATTGTACGATTGTGATTGTATGATTGTGATTGCATGATTATGATTGTATGATTGTGATTGCATGATTGTGATTGTATGATTGTGATTGCATGATTTTGAATGTATGAATGTGATTGTATGATTGTGATTGTATGATTGTGATTGTATGATTGTGATTGTATGAATATGATTGTATGATTGTGATTGCATGATTGTGATTGTATGATTGTGATTGCATGATTTTGAATGTATGATTGTGATTGAATGGTTGTGATTGTATGACTGTGATCATATGATTGTGATTGTATGATTGTGATTGTATGATTGCGATAGTATGATTGTGATTGTATGATTGTGATTGTATGATTGTGATTGTATGATTGTGATGTATGATTGTAATTGTATGATTATGATTGTATGATTGTGATTGTATGATTGAGATTATATGATTGTGATTGTATGCTTGCGATTGCGTGATTGTGATTGTATGATTGTGATTGTATGATTGTGATTGTATGATTGTATTTGGGAGATTGTATTTGGGATATTGTAATTGTATGATTGCGATTGTATGATTGTGATTGTATGATTGTGATTGTATGATTGTGATTGTATGATTGTATTTGGGAGATTGTATTTGGGATATTGTAATTGTATGATTGCGATTGTATGATTGTGATTGTATGATTGTGATGTATGATTGTAATTGTATGATTATGATTGTATGATTGTGGTTGTGCGATTGTGATTGTACGATTGTGATTGTACGATTGTGATTGTATGATTGTGATTGCATGATTATGATTGTATGATTGTGATTGCATGATTGTGATTGTATGATTGTGATTGTATGATTGTGATTATATGATTGTGATTGTTTGATTGTGATTGTATGATTGTGATAGTATGATTGTGATTATATGATTGTTATTGTATGACTGTGATTGTATGATTGTGATTGTATGATTGTGATAGTATGATTGTGAAAGTATGATTGTGATTGCATAATTGTGATTGTATGATTGTGATTGTATGATTGTGATTGTCTGATTGTGGTTGTATGATTGTGATTGTATGATTGAGATTGTATGATTGTGATTGTATGATTGCGATTGTATGATTGCGATTGTATGATTGCGATTGTATGATTGTGATTGTATGATTGTGATTGTATGATTGTGGTTGTGCGATTGTGATTGTACGATTGTGATTGTACGATTGTGATTGTATGATTGTGATTGCATGATTATGATTGTATGATTGTGATTGCATGATTGTGATTGTATGATTGTGATTGCATGATTTTGAATGTATGAATGTGATTGTATGATTGTGATTGTATGATTGTGATTGTATGATTGTGATTGTATGATTGTGATTGTATGATTGTGATTGTATGATTGTGATTGTATAATTGTGATTGTATGATTGTGAAAGTATGATTGTGATTGTATGAATATGATTGTATGATTGTGATTGCATGATTGTGATTGCATGATTTTGAATGTATGATTGTGATTGAATGGTTGTGATTGTATGACTGTGATCGTATGATTGTGATTGTATGATTGTGATTGTATGATTGTGATTGTATGATTGTGATTGTATGATTGCGATAGTATGATTGTGATTGTATGATTGTGATTGTATGATTGTGATTGTATGATTGTGATGTATGATTGTGATTGTATGATTGTATTTGGGAGATTGTATTTGGGATATTGTAATTGTATGATTGCGATTGTATGATTGTGATTGTATGATTGTGATTGTATGATTGTATTTGGGAGATTGTATTTGGGATATTGTAATTGTATGATTGCGATTGTATGATTGTGATTGTATGATTGTGATTGTATGATTGTATTTGGGAGATTGTATTTGGGATATTGTAATTGTATGATTGCGATTGTATGATTGTGATTGTATGATTGTGATTGTATGATTGTGATTGTATGATTGTGATTGTATGATTGTGATTGTATGATTGTGATTGTATGATTGTGGTTGTATGATTGTGATTGTATGATTGTGATTGTATGATTGTGATTGTATGATTGTGATTGTATGATTGTGAAAGTATGATTGTGATTGTATGATTATGATTGTATGATTGTGGTTGTGCGATTGTGATTGTACGATTGTGATTGTACGATTGTGATTGTATGATTGTGATTGCATGATTATGATTGTATGATTGTGATTGCATGATTGTGATTGTATGATTGTGATTGCATGATTTTGAATGTATGAATGTGATTGTATGATTGTGATTGTATGATTGTGATTGTATGAATATGATTGTATGATTGCGATTGCATGATTGTGATTGTATGATTGTGATTGCATGATTTTGAATGTATGATTGTGATTGAATGGTTGTGATTGTATGACTGTGATCGTATGAGTGTGATTGTATGATTGTGATTGTATGATTGCGATAGTATGATTGTGATTGTATGATTGTGATTGTATGATTGTGATTGTATGATTGTGATGTATGATTGTAATTGTATGATTATGATTGTATGATTGTGATTGTATGATTGAGATTATATGATTGTGATTGTATGCTTGCGATTGCATGATTGTGATTGTATGATTGTGATTGTATGATTGTATTTGGGAGATTGTATTTGGGATATTGTAATTGTATGATTGCGATTGTATGATTGTGATTGTATGATTGTGATTGTATGATTGTATTTGGGAGATTGTATTTGGGATATTGTAATTGTATGATTGCGATTGTATGATTGTGATTGTATGATTGTGATGTATGATTGTAATTGTATGATTATGATTGTATGATTGTGATTGTATGATTGTGATTGTATGATTGAGATTGTATGATTGTGATTGTATGATTGCGATTGTATGATTGTGATTGTATGATTGTGATGTATGATTGTAATTGTATGATTATGATTGTATGATTGTGATTGTATGATTGTGATTGTATGATTGTGATTGTATGATTGTGATTTTATGATTGTGAAAGTATGATTGTGATTGTATGATTATGATTGTATGATTGTGGTTGTGCGATTGTGATTGTACGATTGTGATTGTACGATTGTGATTGTATGATTGTGATTGCATGATTATGATTGTATGATTGTGATTGCATGATTGTGATTGTATGATTGTGATTGCATGATTTTGAATGTATGAATGTGATTGTATGATTGTGATTGTATGATTGTGATTGTATGATTGTGATTGTATGATTGTGATTGTATGAATATGATTGTATGATTGTGATTGCATGATTGTGATTGTATGATTGTGATTGCATGATTTTGAATGTATGATTGTGATTGAATGGTTGTGATTGTATGACTGTGATCGTATGATTGTGATTGTATGATTGTGATTGTATGATTGCGATAGTATGATTGTGATTGTATGATTGTGATTGTATGATTGTGATGTATGATTGTAATTGTATGATTATGATTGTATGATTGTGATTGTATGATTGTGATTGTATGATTGAGATTGTATGATTGTGATTGTATGCTTGCGATTGTATGATTGTGATTGTATGATTGTGATTCTTTGATTGTGATTGTATGACTGTGATCGTATGGCTGTGATTGTATGATTGTGATTGTATGATTGTGATAGTATGATTGTGAAAGTATGATTGTGATTGTATGATTGTGATTGTATGATTGTGATTGTATGATTGTGATTGTATGATTGTGATTGTATGATTGGGATTGTCTGATTGTGGTTGTGCGATTGTGATTGTACGATTGCGATTGTACGATTGTGATAGTATGATTGTGATTGTATGATAGCGATTGTATGATTGTGATTGTATGATTGCGATTGTATGATCGTGATTGTATGATTGTGATTGTATGATTGTGATTGTATGATTGTGATTGTATGATTATGATTGTATGATTGTGATTGTATGATTGTGATTGTATGATTGTGACTGTATGATTGTGATTGTATGATTGTGATAGTATGATTTTGATTGTATGATTAAGTTTGTATTTTTGTGATTTTATGATTGTGATTGTATGATTGTGATTGTATGATTGTGATTGTATGATTTCGATTGTATGAATGCGATTGTATGATTGTGATTGCATAATTGTGATTGTATGATTGTGATTGTATGATTGTGATTGTCTGATTGTGGTTGTATGATTGTGATTGTATGATTGAGATTGTATGATTGTGATTGTATGATTGCGATTGTATGATTGCGATTGTATGATTGCGATTGTATGATTGTGATTGTATGATTGTGATTGTATGATTGTGATTGTATGATTGTGGTTGTATGATTGTGATTGTATGATTGTGAAAGTATGATTGTGATTGTATGATTATGATTGTATGACTGTGGTTGTGCGATTGTGATTGTACGATTGTGATTGTACGATTGTGATTGTATGATTGTGATTGCATGATTATGATTGTATGATTGTGATTGCATGATTGTGATTGTATTATTGTGATTGCATGATTTTGAATGTATGAATGTGATTGTATGATTGTGATTGTATGATTGTGATTGTATGATTGTGATTGTATGATTGTGATTGTATGAATATGATTGTATGATTGTGATTGCATGATTGTGATTGTATGATTGTGATTGCATGATTTTGAATGTATGATTGTGATTGAATGGTTGTGATTGTATGACTGTGATCGTATGATTGTGATTGTATGATTGCGATTGTATGATTGCGATTGTATGATTGCGATTGTATGATTGCGATTGTATGATTGTGATTGTATGATTGTGATTGTATGATTGTGATTGTATGATTGTGATTGTATGATTGTGATTGTATGATTGTGAAAGTATGTCTGTGATTGTATGATTATGATTGTATGATTGTGGTTGTGCGATTGTGATTGTACGATTGTGATTGTACGATTGTGATTGTATGATTGTGATTGCATGATTATGATTGTATGATTGTGATTGCATGATTGTGATTGTATGATTGTGATTGCATGATTTTGAATGTATGAATGTGATTGTATGATTGTGATTGTATGATTGTGATTGTATGATTGCGATTGTATGATTGCGATTGTATGATTGCGATTGTATGATTGTGATTGTATGATTGTGATTGTATGATTGTGGTTGTATGATTGTGATTGTATGATTGTGATTGTATGATTGTGATTGTATGATTGTGATTGTATGATTGTGATTGTATGATTGTGAAAGTATGATTGTGATTGTATGAATATGATTGTATGATTGTGATTGCATGATTGTGATTGTATGATTGTGATTGCATGATTTTGAATGTATGATTGTGATTGAATGGTTGTGATTGTATGACTGTGATCGTATGATTGTGATTGTATGATTGTGATTGTATGATTGCGATAGTATGATTGTGATTGTATGATTGTGATTGTATGATTGTGATTGTATGATTGTGATGTATGATTGTAATTGTATGATTATGATTGTATGATTGTGATTGTATGATTGAGATTGTATGATTGTGATTGTATGCTTGCGATTGTATGATTGTGATTGTATGATTGTGATTGTATGATTGTATTTGGGAGATTGTATTTGGGATATTGTAATTGTATGATTGCGATTGTATGATTGTGATTGTATGATTGTATTTGGGAGATTGTATTTGGGATATTGTAATTGTATGATTGCGATTGTATGATTGTGATTGTATGATTGTGATTGTATGATTGTGATTGTATGATTGTGATTGTATGATTGTGATTGTATGATTGTGGTTGTATGATTGTGATTGTATGATTGTGATTGTATGATTGTGATTGTATGATTGTGAAAGTATGATTGTGATTGTATGATTATGATTGTATGATTGTGGTTGTGCGATTGTGATTGTACGATTGTGATTGTTCGATTGTGATTGTATGATTGTGATTGCAGGATTATGATTGTATGATTGTGATTGCATGATTGTGATTATATGATTGTGATTGCATGATTTTGAATGTATGAATGTGATTGTATGATTGTGATTGTATGATTGTGATTGTATGATTGTGATTGTATGATTGTGATTGTATGATTGTGAAAGTATGACTGTGATTGTATGATTATGATTGTATGATTGTGGTTGTGCGATTGTGATTGTACGATTGTGATTGTACGATTGTGATTGTATGATTGTGATTGCAGGATTATGATTGTATGATTGTGATTGCATGATTGTGATTGTATGATTGTGATTGCATGATTTTGAATGTATGAATGTGATTGTATGATTGTGATTGTATGATTGTGATTGTATGATTGTGATTGTATGATTGCGATTGTATGATTGCGATTGTATGATTGCGATTGTATGATTGTGATTGTATGATTGTGATTGTATGATTGTGATTGTATGATTGTGATTGTATGATTGTGATTGTATGATTGTGATTGTATGATTGTGATTGTATGATTGTGATTGTATGATTGTGATTGTATGATTGTGAAAGTATGATTGTGATTGTATGAATATGATTGTATGATTGTGATTGCATGATTGTGATTGTATGATTGTGATTGCATGATTTTGAATGTATGATTGTGATTGAATGGTTGTGATTGTATGACTGTGATCGTATGATTGTGATTGTATGATTGTGATTGTATGATTGCGATAGTATGATTGTGATTGTATGATTGTGATTGTATGATTGTGATTGTATGATTGTGATGTATGATTGTAATTGTATGATTATGATTGTATGATTGTGATTGTATGATTGAGATTGTATGATTGTGATTGTATGCTTGCGATTGTATGATTGTGATTGTATGATTGTGATTGTATGATTGTGATTGTATGATTGTATTTGGGAGATTGTATTTGGGATATTGTAATTGTATGATTGCGATTGTATGATTGTGATTGTATGATTGTATTTGGGAGATTGTATTTGGGATATTGTAATTGTATGATTGCGATTGTATGATTGTGATTGTATGATTGTGATTGTATGATTGTGATTGTATGATTGTGATTGTATGATTGTGGTTGTATGATTGTGATTGTATGATTGTGATTGTATGATTGAGATTGTATGATTGTGATTGTATGATTGCGATTGTATGATTGTGATTGTATGATTGTGATGTATGATTGTAATTGTATGATTATGATTGTATGATTGTGATTGTATGATTGTGATTGTATGATTGAGATTGTATGATTGTGATTGTATGCTTGCGATTGTATGATTGTGATTGTATGATTGTGACTCTTTGATTGTGATTGTATGATTGTGATTGTATGATTGTGATTGTATGATTGTGATTGTATGATTGTGATTGTATGATTGTGAAAGTATGATTGTGATTGTATGATTATGATTGTATGATTTTGGTTGTGCGATTGTGATTGTACGATTGTGATTGTACGATTGTGATTGTATGATTGTGATTGCATGATTATGATTGTATGATTGTGATTGCATGATTGTGATTGTATGATTGTGATTGCATGATTTTGAATGTATGAATGTGATTGTATGATTGTGATTGTATGATTATGATTGTATGATTGTGGTTGTGCGATTGTGATTGTACGATTGTGATTGTACGATTGTGATTGTATGATTGCGATAGTATGATTGTGATTGTATGATTGTGATTGTATGATTGTGATGTATGATTGTAATTGTATGATTATGATTGTATGATTGTGATTGTATGATTGTGATTGTATGATTGAGATTGTATGATTGTGATTGTATGCTTGCGATTGTATGATTGTGATTGTATGATTGTGATTCTTTGATTGTGATTGTATGACTGTGATCGTATGGCTGTGATTGTATGATTGTGATTGTATGATTGTGATAGTATGATTGTGAAAGTATGATTGTGATTGTATGATTGTGATTGTATGATTGTGATTGTATGATTGTGATTGTATGATTGTGATTGTATGATTGGGATTGTCTGATTGTGGTTGTGCGATTGTGATTGTACGATTGCGATTGTACGATTGTGATAGTATGATTGTGATTGTATGATAGCGATTGTATGATTGTGATTGTATGATTGCGATTGTATGATCGTGATTGTATGATTGTGATTGTATGATTGTGATTGTATGATTGTGATTGTATGATTATGATTGTATGATTGTGATTGTATGATTGTGATTGTATGATTTTGATTGTATGATTAAGTTTGTATTTTTGTGATTTTATGATTGTGATTGTATGATTGTGATTGTATGATTGTGATTGTATGATTTCGATTGTATGAATGCGATTGTATGATTGTGATTGCATAATTGTGATTGTATGATTGTGATTGTATGATTGTGATTGTCTGATTGTGGTTGTATGATTGTGATTGTATGATTGAGATTGTATGATTGTGATTGTATGATTGCGATTGTATGATTGCGATTGTATGATTGCGATTGTATGATTGTGATTGTATGATTGTGATTGTATGATTGTGATAGTATGATTGTGAAAGTATGATTGTGATTGCATAATTGTGATTGTATGATTGTGATTGTATGATTGTGATTGTCTGATTGTGGTTGTATGATTGTGATTGTATGATTGAGATTGTATGATTGTGATTGTATGATTGCGATTGTATGATTGCGATTGTATGATTGCGATTGTATGATTGTGATTGTATGATTGTGATTGTATGATTGTGATTGTATGATTGTGGTTGTATGATTGTGATTGTATGATTGTGATTGTATGATTGTGATTGTATGATTGTGAAAGTATGATTGTGATTGTATGATTATGATTGTATGATTGTGGTTGTGCGATTGTGATTGTACGATTGTGATTGTACGATTGTGATTGTATGATTGTGATTGCATGATTATGATTGTATGATTGTGATTGCATGATTGTGATTGTATGATTGTGATTGCATGATTTTGAATGTATGAATGTGATTGTATGATTGTGATTGTATGATTGTGATTGTATGATTGTGATTGTATGATTGTGATTGTATGATTGTGATTGTATGATTGTGATTGTATAATTGTGATTGTATGATTGTGAAAGTATGATTGTGATTGTATGAATATGATTGTATGATTGTGATTGCATGATTGTGATTGCATGATTTTGAATGTATGATTGTGATTGAATGGTTGTGATTGTATGACTGTGATCGTATGATTGTGATTGTATGATTGTGATTGTATGATTGTGATTGTATGATTGTGATTGTATGATTGCGATAGTATGATTGTGATTGTATGATTGTGATTGTATGATTGTGATTGTATGATTGTGATGTATGATTGTAATTGTATGATTATGATTGTATGATTGTGATTGTATGATTGAGATTGTATGATTGTGATTGTATGCTTGCGATTGTATGATTGTGATTGTATGATTGTGATTGTATGATTGTATTTGGGAGATTGTATTTGGGATATTGTAATTGTATGATTGCGATTGTATGATTGTGATTGTATGATTGTGATTGTATGATTGTATTTGGGAGATTGTATTTGGGATATTGTAATTGTATGATTGCGATTGTATGATTGTGATTGTATGATTGTGATTGTATGATTGTATTTGGGAGATTGTATTTGGGATATTGTAATTGTATGATTGCGATTGTATGATTGTGATTGTATGATTGTGATTGTATGATTGTGATTGTATGATTGTGATTGTATGATTGTGATTGTATGATTGTGGTTGTATGATTGTGATTGTATGATTGTGATTGTATGATTGTGATTGTATGATTGTGATTGTATGATTGTGAAAGTATGATTGTGATTGTATGATTATGATTGTATGATTGTGGTTGTGCGATTGTGATTGTACGATTGTGATTGTACGATTGTGATTGTATGATTGTGATTGCATGATTATGATTGTATGATTGTGATTGCATGATTGTGATTGTATGATTGTGATTGCATGATTTTGAATGTATGAATGTGATTGTATGATTGTGATTGTATGATTGTGATTGTATGAATATGATTGTATGATTGCGATTGCATGATTGTGATTGTATGATTGTGATTGCATGATTTTGAATGTATGATTGTGATTGAATGGTTGTGATTGTATGACTGTGATCGTATGAGTGTGATTGTATGATTGTGATTGTATGATTGCGATAGTATGATTGTGATTGTATGATTGTGATTGTATGATTGTGATTGTATGATTGTGATGTATGATTGTAATTGTATGATTATGATTGTATGATTGTGATTGTATGATTGAGATTATATGATTGTGATTGTATGCTTGCGATTGCATGATTGTGATTGTATGATTGTGATTGTATGATTGTATTTGGGAGATTGTATTTGGGATATTGTAATTGTATGATTGCGATTGTATGATTGTGATTGTATGATTGTGATTGTATGATTGTATTTGGGAGATTGTATTTGGGATATTGTAATTGTATGATTGCGATTGTATGATTGTGATTGTATGATTGTGATGTATGATTGTAATTGTATGATTATGATTGTATGATTGTGATTGTATGATTGTGATTGTATGATTGAGATTGTATGATTGTGATTGTATGATTGCGATTGTATGATTGTGATTGTATGATTGTGATGTATGATTGTAATTGTATGATTATGATTGTATGATTGTGATTGTATGATTGTGATTGTATGATTGTGATTGTATGATTGTGATTTTATGATTGTGAAAGTATGATTGTGATTGTATGATTATGATTGTATGATTGTGGTTGTGCGATTGTGATTGTACGATTGTGATTGTACGATTGTGATTGTATGATTGTGATTGCATGATTATGATTGTATGATTGTGATTGCATGATTGTGATTGTATGATTGTGATTGCATGATTTTGAATGTATGAATGTGATTGTATGATTGTGATTGTATGATTGTGATTGTATGATTGTGATTGTATGATTGTGATTGTATGAATATGATTGTATGATTGTGATTGCATGATTGTGATTGTATGATTGTGATTGCATGATTTTGAATGTATGATTGTGATTGAATGGTTGTGATTGTATGACTGTGATCGTATGATTGTGATTGTATGATTGTGATTGTATGATTGCGATAGTATGATTGTGATTGTATGATTGTGATTGTATGATTGTGATGTATGATTGTAATTGTATGATTATGATTGTATGATTGTGATTGTATGATTGTGATTGTATGATTGAGATTGTATGATTGTGATTGTATGCTTGCGATTGTATGATTGTGATTGTATGATTGTGATTCTTTGATTGTGATTGTATGACTGTGATCGTATGGCTGTGATTGTATGATTGTGATTGTATGATTGTGATAGTATGATTGTGAAAGTATGATTGTGATTGTATGATTGTGATTGTATGATTGTGATTGTATGATTGTGATTGTATGATTGTGATTGTATGATTGTGATTGTATGATTGGGATTGTCTGATTGTGGTTGTGCGATTGTGATTGTACGATTGCGATTGTACGATTGTGATAGTATGATTGTGATTGTATGATAGCGATTGTATGATTGTGATTGTATGATTGCGATTGTATGATCGTGATTGTATGATTGTGATTGTATGATTGTGATTGTATGATTGTGATTGTATGATTATGATTGTATGATTGTGATTGTATGATTGTGATTGTATGATTGTGACTGTATGATTGTGATTGTATGATTGTGATAGTATGATTTTGATTGTATGATTAAGTTTGTATTTTTGTGATTTTATGATTGTGATTGTATGATTGTGATTGTATGATTGTGATTGTATGATTTCGATTGTATGAATGCGATTGTATGATTGTGATTGCATAATTGTGATTGTATGATTGTGATTGTATGATTGTGATTGTCTGATTGTGGTTGTATGATTGTGATTGTATGATTGAGATTGTATGATTGTGATTGTATGATTGCGATTGTATGATTGCGATTGTATGATTGCGATTGTATGATTGTGATTGTATGATTGTGATTGTATGATTGTGATTGTATGATTGTGGTTGTATGATTGTGATTGTATGATTGTGAAAGTATGATTGTGATTGTATGATTATGATTGTATGACTGTGGTTGTGCGATTGTGATTGTACGATTGTGATTGTACGATTGTGATTGTATGATTGTGATTGCATGATTATGATTGTATGATTGTGATTGCATGATTGTGATTGTATTATTGTGATTGCATGATTTTGAATGTATGAATGTGATTGTATGATTGTGATTGTATGATTGTGATTGTATGATTGTGATTGTATGATTGTGATTGTATGAATATGATTGTATGATTGTGATTGCATGATTGTGATTGTATGATTGTGATTGCATGATTTTGAATGTATGATTGTGATTGAATGGTTGTGATTGTATGACTGTGATCGTATGATTGTGATTGTATGATTGCGATTGTATGATTGCGATTGTATGATTGCGATTGTATGATTGCGATTGTATGATTGTGATTGTATGATTGTGATTGTATGATTGTGATTGTATGATTGTGATTGTATGATTGTGATTGTATGATTGTGAAAGTATGTCTGTGATTGTATGATTATGATTGTATGATTGTGGTTGTGCGATTGTGATTGTACGATTGTGATTGTACGATTGTGATTGTATGATTGTGATTGCATGATTATGATTGTATGATTGTGATTGCATGATTGTGATTGTATGATTGTGATTGCATGATTTTGAATGTATGAATGTGATTGTATGATTGTGATTGTATGATTGTGATTGTATGATTGCGATTGTATGATTGCGATTGTATGATTGCGATTGTATGATTGTGATTGTATGATTGTGATTGTATGATTGTGGTTGTATGATTGTGATTGTATGATTGTGATTGTATGATTGTGATTGTATGATTGTGATTGTATGATTGTGATTGTATGATTGTGAAAGTATGATTGTGATTGTATGAATATGATTGTATGATTGTGATTGCATGATTGTGATTGTATGATTGTGATTGCATGATTTTGAATGTATGATTGTGATTGAATGGTTGTGATTGTATGACTGTGATCGTATGATTGTGATTGTATGATTGTGATTGTATGATTGCGATAGTATGATTGTGATTGTATGATTGTGATTGTATGATTGTGATTGTATGATTGTGATGTATGATTGTAATTGTATGATTATGATTGTATGATTGTGATTGTATGATTGAGATTGTATGATTGTGATTGTATGCTTGCGATTGTATGATTGTGATTGTATGATTGTGATTGTATGATTGTATTTGGGAGATTGTATTTGGGATATTGTAATTGTATGATTGCGATTGTATGATTGTGATTGTATGATTGTATTTGGGAGATTGTATTTGGGATATTGTAATTGTATGATTGCGATTGTATGATTGTGATTGTATGATTGTGATTGTATGATTGTGATTGTATGATTGTGATTGTATGATTGTGATTGTATGATTGTGGTTGTATGATTGTGATTGTATGATTGTGATTGTATGATTGTGATTGTATGATTGTGAAAGTATGATTGTGATTGTATGATTATGATTGTATGATTGTGGTTGTGCGATTGTGATTGTACGATTGTGATTGTTCGATTGTGATTGTATGATTGTGATTGCAGGATTATGATTGTATGATTGTGATTGCATGATTGTGATTATATGATTGTGATTGCATGATTTTGAATGTATGAATGTGATTGTATGATTGTGATTGTATGATTGTGATTGTATGATTGTGATTGTATGATTGTGATTGTATGATTGTGAAAGTATGACTGTGATTGTATGATTATGATTGTATGATTGTGGTTGTGCGATTGTGATTGTACGATTGTGATTGTACGATTGTGATTGTATGATTGTGATTGCAGGATTATGATTGTATGATTGTGATTGCATGATTGTGATTGTATGATTGTGATTGCATGATTTTGAATGTATGAATGTGATTGTATGATTGTGATTGTATGATTGTGATTGTATGATTGTGATTGTATGATTGCGATTGTATGATTGCGATTGTATGATTGCGATTGTATGATTGTGATTGTATGATTGTGATTGTATGATTGTGATTGTATGATTGTGATTGTATGATTGTGATTGTATGATTGTGATTGTATGATTGTGATTGTATGATTGTGATTGTATGATTGTGATTGTATGATTGTGAAAGTATGATTGTGATTGTATGAATATGATTGTATGATTGTGATTGCATGATTGTGATTGTATGATTGTGATTGCATGATTTTGAATGTATGATTGTGATTGAATGGTTGTGATTGTATGACTGTGATCGTATGATTGTGATTGTATGATTGTGATTGTATGATTGCGATAGTATGATTGTGATTGTATGATTGTGATTGTATGATTGTGATTGTATGATTGTGATGTATGATTGTAATTGTATGATTATGATTGTATGATTGTGATTGTATGATTGAGATTGTATGATTGTGATTGTATGCTTGCGATTGTATGATTGTGATTGTATGATTGTGATTGTATGATTGTGATTGTATGATTGTATTTGGGAGATTGTATTTGGGATATTGTAATTGTATGATTGCGATTGTATGATTGTGATTGTATGATTGTATTTGGGAGATTGTATTTGGGATATTGTAATTGTATGATTGCGATTGTATGATTGTGATTGTATGATTGTGATTGTATGATTGTGATTGTATGATTGTGATTGTATGATTGTGGTTGTATGATTGTGATTGTATGATTGTGATTGTATGATTGAGATTGTATGATTGTGATTGTATGATTGCGATTGTATGATTGTGATTGTATGATTGTGATGTATGATTGTAATTGTATGATTATGATTGTATGATTGTGATTGTATGATTGTGATTGTATGATTGAGATTGTATGATTGTGATTGTATGCTTGCGATTGTATGATTGTGATTGTATGATTGTGACTCTTTGATTGTGATTGTATGATTGTGATTGTATGATTGTGATTGTATGATTGTGATTGTATGATTGTGATTGTATGATTGTGAAAGTATGATTGTGATTGTATGATTATGATTGTATGATTTTGGTTGTGCGATTGTGATTGTACGATTGTGATTGTACGATTGTGATTGTATGATTGTGATTGCATGATTATGATTGTATGATTGTGATTGCATGATTGTGATTGTATGATTGTGATTGCATGATTTTGAATGTATGAATGTGATTGTATGATTGTGATTGTATGATTATGATTGTATGATTGTGGTTGTGCGATTGTGATTGTACGATTGTGATTGTACGATTGTGATTGTATGATTGTGATTGCATGATTATGATTGTATGATTGTGATTGCATGATTGTGATTGTATGATTGTGATTGCATGATTTTGAATGTATGAATGTGATTGTATGATTGTGATTGTATGATTGTGATTGTATGATTGTGATTGTATGAATATGATTGTATGATTGTGATTGCATGATTGTGATTGTATGATTGTGATTGCATGATTTTGAATGTATGATTGTGATTGAATGGTTGTGATTGTATGACTGTGATCGTATGATTGTGATTGTATGATTGTGATTGTATGATTGCGATAGTATGATTGTGATTGTATGATTGTGATTGTATGATTGTGATTGTATGATTGTGATGTATGATTGTAATTGTATGATTATGATTGTATGATTGTGATTGTATGATTGAGATTGTATGTTTGTGATTGTATGCTTGCGATTGTATGATTGTGATTGTATGATTGTGATTGTATGATTGTATTTGGGAGATTGTATTTGGGATATTGTAATTGTATGATTGCGATTGTATGATTGTGATTGTATGATTTTGATTGTATGATTGTATTTGGGAGATTGTATTTGGGATATTGTAATTGTATGATTGCGATTGTATGATTGTGATTGTATGATTGTGATGTATGATTGTAATTGTATGATTATGATTGTATGATTGTGATTGTATGATTGTGACTGTATAATTGAGATTGTATGATTGTGATTGTATGCTTGCGATTGTATGATTGTGATTGTATGATTGTGATTCTTTGATTGTGATTGTATGATTGTGATTGTATGATTGTGATTGTATGATTGTGATTGTATGATTGTGATTATATGATTGTGATTGTATGATTGTGATTGTATGATTGTGATAGTATTATTGTGATTATATGATTGTTATTGTATGACTGTGATTGTATGATTGTGATTGTATGATTGTGATAGTATGATTGTGAAAGTATGATTGTGATTGTATGATTGTGATTGTATGATTGTGATTGTATGATTGTGATTGTATGATTGTGATTGTCTGATTGTGGTTGTGCGATTGTGATTGTACGATTGTGATTGTACGATTGTGATTGTATGATTGTGATTGTATGATTGTGATTGTATGATTGTGATTGTAGGATTGTGATTGTTTGATTGTATTTGGGAGATTGTATTTGGGAGATTGTATTTGGGAGATTGTAATTGTATGATTGCGATTGTATGATTGTGATTGTATGATTGTGATGTATGACTGTAATTGTATGATTATGATTGCATGATTGTGATTGTATGATTGAGATTGTATGATTGTGGTTGTGCGATTGTGATTGTACGATTGTGATTGTACGATTGTTATTGAATGATTGTGATTGTATGATTCTGATTGTATGATTGTGATTGCATGATTGTGATTGTATGATTGTGATTGCATGATTTTGAATGTATGATTGCGATTGTATGATTGTGGTTGTATGATTGTGATTGAATGATTGTGATTGTATGATTGTGATTGTATGATTGTGAAAGTATGATTGTGATAGTATGATTGTGAAAGTATGATTGAGATTGTATGATTGTGATTGTATGATTGCGATTGTATGATTGCGATTGTATGATTGCGATTGTATGATTGTGATTGTATGATTGTGATTGTATGATTGTGATTGTATGATTATGATTGTATGATTGTGATTGTATGATTGTGATTGTATGATTGTGACTGTATGATTGTGGTTGTATGATTGTGATAGTATGATTTTGATTGTATGATTAAGTTTGTATTTTTGTGATTTTATGATTGTGATTGTATGATTGTGATTGTATGATTGTGATTGTATGATTTCGATTGTATGAATGCGATTGTATGATTGTGATTGCATAATTGTGATTGTATGATTGTGATTGTATGGTTGTGATTGTCTGATTGTGGTTGTATGATTGTGATTGCATGATTGAGATTGTATGATTGTGATTGTATGATTGCGATTGTATGATTGCGATTGTATGATTGCGATTGTATGATTGCGATTGTATGATTGCGATTGTATGATTGTGATTGTATGATTGTGATTGTATGATTGTGATTGTATGATTGTGATTGTATGATTGTGAAAGTATGATTGTGATTGTATGATTATGATTGTATGATTGTGGTTGTGCGATTGTGATTGTACGATTGTGATTGTACGATTGTGATTGTATGATTGTGATTGCATGATTATGATTGTATGATTGTGATTGCATGATTGTGATTGTATGATTGTGATTGCATGATTTTGAATGTATGAATGTGATTGTATGATTGTGATTGTATGATTGTGATTGTATGATTGCGATTGTATGATTGCGATTGTATGATTGCGATTGTATGATTGTGATTGTATGATTGTGATTGTATGATTGTGATTGTATGATTGTGATTGTATGATTGTGATTGTATGATTGTGATTGTATGATTGTGATTGTATGATTGTGAAAGTATGATTGTGATTGTATGAATATGATTGTACGATTGTGATTGCATGATTGTGATTGTATGATTGTGATTGCATGATTTTGAATGTATGATTGTGATTGAATGGTTGTGATTGTATGACTGTGATCGTATGATTGTGATTGTATGATTGTGATTGTATGATTGAGATTGTATGATTGTGATTGTATGCTTGCGATTGTATGTTTGTGATTGTATGATTGTGATTGTATGATTGTATTTGGGAGATTGTATTTGGGATATTGTAATTGTATGATTGCGATTGTATGATTGTGATTGTATGATTGTGATTGTATGATTGTATTTGGGAGATTGTATTTGGGATATTGTAATTGTATGATTGCGATTGTATGATTGTGATTGTATGATTGTGATGTATGATTGTAATTGTATGATTATGATTGTATGATTGTGATTGTATGATTGTGATTGTGTGATTGAGATTTTATGATTGTGATTGTATGCTTGCGATTGTATGATTGTGATTGTATGATTGTGATTCTTTGATTGTGATTGTATGATTGTGATTGTCTGATTGTGATTGTATGATTGTGATTATATGATTGTGATTGTATGATTGTGATTGTATGATTGTGATAGTATGATTGTGATTATATGATTGTTATTGTATGACTGTGATTGTATGATTGTGATTGTATAATTGTGATAGTATGATTGTGAAAGTATGATTGAGATTGTATGATTGTGATTGTATGATTGCGATTGTATGATTGCGATTGTATGATTGCGATTGTATGATTGCGATTGTATGATTGTGATTGTATGATTGTGATTGTATGATTGTGATTGTATGATTGTGATTGTATGATTGTGATTGTATGATTGTGATTGTATGATTGTGATTGTATGATTGTGAAAGTATGATTGTGATTGTATGATTATGATTGTATGATTGTGGTTGTGCGATTGTGATTGTACGATTGTGATTGTACGATTGTGATTGTATGATTGTGATTGCATGATTATGATTGTATGATTGTGATTGCATGATTGTGATTGTATGATTGTGATTGCATGATTTTGAATGTATGAATGTGATTGTATGATTGTGATTGTATGATTGTGATTGTATGATTGTGATTGTATGATTGTATTTGGGAGATTGTATTTGGGATATTGTAATTGTATGATTGCGATTGTATGATTGTGATTGTATGATTGTGATTGTATGATTGTGATTGTATGATTGTGATTGTATGATTGTGATTGTATGATTGTGATTGTATGATTGTGATTGTATGATTGTGATTGTATGATTGTGATTGTATGATTGTGAAAGTATGATTGTGATTGTATGATTATGATTGTATGATTGTGGTTGTGCGATTGTGATTGTACGATTGTGATTGTACGATTGTGATTGTACGATTGTGATTGTATGATTGTGATTGCATGATTATGATTGTATGATTGTGATTGCATGATTGTGATTGTATGATTGTGATTGCATGATTTTGAATGTATGAATGTGATTGTATGATTGTGATTGTATGATTGTGATTGTGTGATTGTGATTGTATGAATATGATTGTATGATTGTGATTGCATGATTGTGATTGTATGATTGTGATTGCATGATTTTGAATGTATGATTGTGATTGAATGGTTGTGATTGTATGACTGTGATCGTATGATTGTGATTGTATGATTGTGATTGTATGATTGCGATAGTATGATTGTGATTGTATGATTGTGATTGTATGATTGTGATGTATGATTGTAATTGTATGATTATGATTGTATGCTTGCGATTGTATGATTGTGATTGTATGATTGTGATTCTTTGATTGTGATTGTATGATTGTGATTGAATGATTGTGATTGTATGATTGTGATTATATGATTGTGATTATATGATTGTTATTGTATGACTGTGATTGTATGATTGTGATTGTATGATTGTGATAGTATGATTGTGAAAGTATGATTGAGATTGTATGATTGTGATTGTATGATTGCGATTGTATGCTTGCGATTGTATGATTGTGATTGTATGATTGTGATTGTATGATTGTATTTGGGAGATTGTATTTGGGATATTGTAATTGTATGATTGCGATTGTATGATTGTGATTGTATGATTGTGATTGTATGATTGTATTTGGGAGATTGTATTTGGGATATTGTAATTGTATGATTGCGATTGTATGATTGTGATTGTATGATTGTGATGTATGATTGTAATTGTATGATTATGATTGTATGATTGTGATTGTATGATTGTGATTGTATGATTGAGATTGTATGATTGTGATTGTATGCTTGCGATTGTATGATTGTGATTGTATGATTGTGATTCTTTGATTGTGATTGTATGATTGTGATTGTATGATTGTGATTGTATGATTGTGATTATATGATTGTGATTGTATGATTGTGATAGTATGATTGTGATTATATGATTGTTTTTGTATGACTGTGATTGTATGATTGTGATTGTATGATTGTGATAGTATGATTGTGAAAGTATGATTGAGATTGTATGATTGTGATTGTATGATTGCGATTGTATGATTGCGATTGTATGATTGCGATTGTATGATTGTGATTGTATGATTGTGATTGTATGATTGTGATTGTATGATTATGATTGTATGATTGTGATTGTATGATTGTGATTGTATGATTGTGATTGTATGATTGTGAAAGTATGATTGTGATTGTATGATTATGATTGTATGATTGTGGTTGTGCGATTGTGATTGTACGATTGTGATTGTACGATTGTGATTGTATGATTGTGATTGCATGATTATGATTGTATGATTGTGATTGCATGATTGTGATTGTATGATTGTGATTGCATGATTTTGAATGTATGAATGTGATTGTATGATTGTGATTGTATGATTGTGATTGTATGATTGTGATTGTATGATTGTGATTGTATGAATATGATTGTATGATTGTGATTGCATGATTGTGATTGTATGATTGTGATTGCATGATTTTGAATGTATGATTGTGATTGAATGGTTGTGATTGTATGACTGTGATCGTATGATTGTGATTGTATGATTGTGATTGTATGATTGCGATAGTATGATTGTGATTGTATGATTGTGATTGTATGATTGTGATGTATGATTGTAATTGTATGATTATGATTGTATGATTGTGATTGTATGATTGTGATTGTATGATTGAGATTGTATGATTGTGATTGTATGCTTGCGATTGTATGATTGTGATTGTATGATTGTGATTCTTTGATTGTGATTGTATGACTGTGATTGTATGATTGTGATTGTATGATTGTGATTGTATGATTGTGAAAGTATGATTGTGATTGTATGATTGTGATTGTATGATTGTGATTGTATGATTGTGATTGTATGATTGTGATTGTATGATTGTGATTGTCTGATTGTGGTTGTGCGATTGTGATTGTACGATTGTGATTGTACGATTGTGATAGTATGATTGTGATTGTATGATTGTGATTGTATGATTGTGATTGTATGATTGTGATTGTTTGATTGTATTTGGGTGATTGTATTTGGGAGATTGCATTTGGGAGATTGTAATTGTATGATAGCGATTGTATGATTGTGATTGTATGATTGCGATTGTATGATCGTGATTGTATGATCGTGATTGTATGATTGTGATTGTATGATTGTGATTGTATGATTGTGATTGTATGATTATGATTGTATGATTGTGATTGTATGATTGTGATTGTATGATTGTGACTGTATGATTGTGATTGTATGATTGTGATAGTATGATTTTGATTGTATGATTAAGTTTGTATTTTTGTGATTTTATGATTGTGATTGTATGATTGTGATTGTATGATTGTGATTGTATGATTTCGATTGTATGAATGCGATTGTATGATTGTGATAGTATTATTGTGATTATATGATTGTTATTGTATGACTGTGATTGTATGATTGTGATTGTATAATTGTGATAGTATGATTGTGAAAGTATGATTGAGATTGTATGATTGTGATTGTATGATTGCGATTGTATGATTGCGATTGTATGATTGCGATTGTATGATTGTGATTGTATGATTGTGATTGTATGATTGTGATTGTATGATTGTGATTGTATGATTGTGATTGTATGATTGTGATTGTATGATTGTGATTGTATGATTGTGAAAGTATGATTGTGATTGTATGATTATGATTGTATGATTGTGGTTGTGCGATTGTGATTGTACGATTGTGATTGTACGATTGTGATTGTATGATTGTGATTGCATGATTATGATTGTATGATTGTGATTGCATGATTGTGATAGTATGATTGTGATTGCATGATTTTGAATGTATGAATGTGATTGTATGATTGTGATTGTATGATTGTGATTGTATGATTGTGATTGTATGATTGTGATTGTATGAATATGATTGTATGATTGTGATTGCATGATTGTGATTGTATGATTGTGATTGCATGATTTTGAATGTATGATTGTGATTGAATGGTTGTGATTGTATGACTGTGATCGTATGATTGTGATTGTATGATTGTGATTGTATGATTGCGATAGTATGATTGTGATTGTATGATTGTGATTGTATGATTGTGATGTATGATTGTAATTGTATGATTATGATTGTATGATTGTGATTGTATGATTGTGATTGTATGATTGAGATTGTATGATTGTGATTGTATGCTTGCGATTGTATGATTGTGATTGTATGATTGTGATTCTTTGATTGTGATTGTATGACTGTGATTGTATGATTGTGATTGTATGATTGTGATTGTATGATTGTGAAAGTATGATTGTGATTGTATGATTGTGATTGTATGATTGTGATTGTATGATTGTGATTGTATGATTGTGATTGTATGATTGTGATTGTCTGATTGTGGTTGTGCGATTGTGATTGTACGATTGTGATTGTACGATTGTGATAGTATGATTGTGGTTGTATGATTGTGATTGCATGATTGAGATTGTATGATTGTGATTGTATGATTGCGATTGTATGATTGCGATTGTATGATTGCGATTGTATGATTGCGATTGTATGATTGCGATTGTATGATTGTGATTGTATGATTGTGATTGTATGATTGTGATTGTATGATTGTGATTGTATGATTGTGAAAGTATGATTGTGATTGTATGATTATGATTGTATGATTGTGGTTGTGCGATTGTGATTGTACGATTGTGATTGTACGATTGTGATTGTATGATTGTGATTGCATGATTATGATTGTATGATTGTGATTGCATGATTGTGATTGTATGATTGTGATTGCATGATTTTGAATGTATGAATGTGATTGTATGATTGTGATTGTATGATTGTGATTGTATGATTGTGATTGTATGATTGCGATTGTATGATTGCGATTGTATGATTGCGATTGTATGATTGTGATTGTATGATTGTGATTGTATGATTGTGATTGTATGATTGTGATTGTATGATTGTGATTGTATGATTGTGATTGTATGATTGTGATTGTATGATTGTGATTGTATGATTGTGATTGTATGATTGTGAAAGTATGATTGTGATTGTATGAATATGATTGTACGATTGTGATTGCATGATTGTGATTGTATGATTGTGATTGCATGATTTTGAATGTATGATTGTGATTGAATGGTTGTGATTGTATGACTGTGATCGTATGATTGTGATTGTATGATTGTGATTGTATGATTGAGATTGTATGATTGTGATTGTATGCTTGCGATTGTATGTTTGTGATTGTATGATTGTGATTGTATGATTGTATTTGGGAGATTGTATTTGGGATATTGTAATTGTATGATTGCGATTGTATGATTGTGATTGTATGATTGTGATTGTATGATTGTATTTGGGAGATTGTATTTGGGATATTGTAATTGTATGATTGCGATTGTATGATTGTGATTGTATGATTGTGATGTATGATTGTAATTGTATGATTATGATTGTATGATTGTGATTGTATGATTGTGATTGTATGATTGAGATTTTATGATTGTGATTGTATGCTTGCGATTGTATGATTGTGATTGTATGATTGTGATTCTTTGATTGTGATTGTATGATTGTGATTGTCTGATTGTGATTGTATGATTGTGATTATATGATTGTGATTGTATGATTGTGATTGTATGATTGTGATTGTATGATTGTGATTGTATGATTGTGATTGTATGATTGTGATTGTATGATTGTGATTGTATGATTGTGATTGTATGATTGTGAAAGTATGATTGTGATTGTATGATTATGATTGTATGATTGTGGTTGTGCGATTGTGATTGTACGATTGTGATTGTACGATTGTGATTGTATGATTGTGATTGCATGATTATGATTGTATGATTGTGATTGCATGATTGTGATTGTATGATTGTGATTGCATGATTTTGAATGTATGAATGTGATTGTATGATTGTGATTGTATGATTGTGATTGTATGATTGTGATTGTATGATTGTGATTGTATGATTGTATTTGGGAGATTGTATTTGGGATATTGTAATTGTATGATTGCGATTGTATGATTGTGATTGTATGATTGTGATTGTATGATTGTGATTGTATGATTGTGATTGTATGATTGTGATTGTATGATTGTGATTGTATGATTGTGATTGTATGATTGTGATTGTATGATTGTGAAAGTATGATTGTGATTGTATGATTATGATTGTATGATTGTGGTTGTGCGATTGTGATTGTACGATTGTGATTGTACGATTGTGATTGTACGATTGTGATTGTATGATTGTGATTGCATGATTATGATTGTATGATTGTGATTGCATGATTGTGATTGTATGATTGTGATTGCATGATTTTGAATGTATGAATGTGATTGTATGATTGTGATTGTATGATTGTGATTGTGTGATTGTGATTGTATGAATATGATTGTATGATTGTGATTGCATGATTGTGATTGTATGATTGTGATTGCATGATTTTGAATGTATGATTGTGATTGAATGGTTGTGATTGTATGACTGTGATCGTATGATTGTGATTGTATGATTGTGATTGTATGATTGCGATAGTATGATTGTGATTGTATGATTGTGATTGTATGATTGTGATGTATGATTGTAATTGTATGATTATGATTGTATGCTTGCGATTGTATGATTGTGATTGTATGATTGTGATTCTTTGATTGTGATTGTATGATTGTGATTGTATGATTGTGATTGTATGATTGTGATTATATGATTGTGATTATATGATTGTTATTGTATGACTGTGATTGTATGATTGTGATTGTATGATTGTGGTAGTATGATTGTGAAAGTATGATTGAGATTGTATGATTGTGATTGTATGATTGCGATTGTATGCTTGCGATTGTATGATTGTGATTGTATGATTGTGATTGAATGATTGTATTTGGGAGATTGTATTTGGGATATTGTAATTGTATGATTGCGATTGTATGATTGTGATTGTATGATTGTGATTGTATGATTGTATTTGGGAGATTGTATTTGGGATATTGTAATTGTATGATTGCGATTGTATGATTGTGATTGTATGATTGTGATGTATGATTGTAATTGTATGATTATGATTGTATGATTGTGATTGTATGATTGTGATTGTATGATTGAGATTGTATGATTGTGATTGTATGCTTGCGATTGTATGATTGTGATTGTATGATTGTGATTCTTTGATTGTGATTGTATGATTGTGATTGTATGATTGTGATTGTATGATTGTGATTATATGATTGTGATTGTATGATTGTGATAGTATGATTGTGATTATATGATTGTTTTTGTATGACTGTGATTGTATGATTGTGATTGTATGATTGTGATAGTATGATTGTGAAAGTATGATTGAGATTGTATGATTGTGATTGTATGATTGCGATTGTATGATTGCGATTGTATGATTGCGATTGTATGATTGTGATTGTATGATTGTGATTGTATGATTGTGATTGTATGATTGTGATTGTATGATTGTGATTGTATGATTGTGATTGTATGATTGTGATTGTATGATTGTGAAAGTATGATTGTGATTGTATGATTATGATTGTATGATTGTGGTTGTGCGATTGTGATTGTACGATTGTGATTGTACGATTGTGATTGTATGATTGTGATTGCATGATTATGATTGTATGATTGTGATTGCATGATTGTGATTGTATGATTGTGATTGCATGATTTTGAATGTATGAATGTGATTGTATGATTGTGATTGTATGATTGTGATTGTATGATTGTGATTGTATGATTGTGATTGTATGAATATGATTGTATGATTGTGATTGCATGATTGTGATTGTATGATTGTGATTGCATGATTTTGAATGTATGATTGTGATTGAATGGTTGTGATTGTATGACTGTGATCGTATGATTGTGATTGTATGATTGTGATTGTATGATTGCGATAGTATGATTGTGATTGTATGATTGTGATTGTATGATTGTGATGTATGATTGTAATTGTATGATTATGATTGTATGATTGTGATTGTATGATTGTGATTGTATGATTGAGATTGTATGATTGTGATTGTATGCTTGCGATTGTATGATTGTGATTGTATGATTGTGATTCTTTGATTGTGATTGTATGACTGTGATTGTATGATTGTGATTGTATGATTGTGATTGTATGATTGTGAAAGTATGATTGTGATTGTATGATTGTGATTGTATGATTGTGATTGTATGATTGTGATTGTATGATTGTGATTGTATGATTGTGATTGTATGATTGTGATTGTCTGATTGTGGTTGTGCGATTGTGATTGTACGATTGTGATTGTACGATTGTGATAGTATGATTGTGATTGTATGATTGTGATTGTATGATTGTGATTATATGATTGTGATTGTTTGATTGTATTTGGGTGATTGTATTTGGGAGATTGCATTTGGGAGATTGTAATTGTATGATAGCGATTGTATGATTGTGATTGTATGATTGCGATTGTATGATCGTGATTGTATGATCGTGATTGTATGATTGTGATTGTATGATTGTGATTGTATGATTATGATTGTATGATTGTGATTGTATGATTGTGATTGTATGATTGTGACTGTATGATTGTGATTGTATGATTGTGATAGTATGATTTTGATTGTATGATTAAGTTTGTATTTTTGTGATTTTATGATTGTGATTGTATGATTGTGATTGTATGATTTCGATTGTATGAATGCGATTGTATGATTGTGATTGTATAATTGTGATTGTATGATTGTGATTGTATGATTGTGATTGTATGATTGTGATTGTCTGATTGTGGTTGTATGATTGTGATTGTATGATTGAGATTGTATGATTGTGATTGTATGATTGCGATTGTATGATTGCGATTGTATGATTGCGATTGTATGATTGTGATTGTATGATTGTGATTGTATGATTGTGATTGTATGATTGTCGTTGTATGATTGTGATTGTATGATTGTGATTGTATGATTGTGATTGTATGATTGTGAAAGTATGATTGTGATTGTATGATTATGATTGTATGATTGTGGTTGTGCGATTGTGATTGTACGATTGTGATTGTACGATTGTGATTGTATGATTGTGATTGCATGATTATGATTGTATGATTGTGATTGCATGATTGTGATTGTATGATTGTGATTGCATGATTTTGAATGTATGAATATGATTGTATGATTGTGATTGCATGATTGTGATTGTATGATTGTGATTGTATGATTGTGATTGTATGATTGTGATTGTATGATTGTGATTGTATGATTGAGATTGTATGATTGTGATTGTATGATTGTGATTGTATGATTGTGATAGTATGATTGTGAAAGTATGATTGAGATTGTATGATTGTGATTGTATGATTGCGATTGTATGATTGCGATTGTATGATTGCGATTGTATGATTGTGATTGTATGATTGTGATTGTATGATTGTGATTGTATGATTGTGATTGTATGATTGTGATTGTATGATTGTGATTGTATGATTGTGATTGTATGATTGTGATTGTATGATTGTGATTGTATGATTGTGATTGTATGATTGTGATTGTCTGATTGTGGTTGTGCGATTGTGATTGTACGATTGTGATTGTACGATTGTGATAGTATGATTGTGATTGTATGATTGTGATTGTATGATTGTGATTGTATGATTGTGATTGTTTGATTGTATTTGGGAGATTGTATTTGGGAGATTGCATTTGGGAGATTGTAATTGTATGATAGCGATTGTATGATTGTGATTGTATGATCGTGATTGTATGATCGTGATTGTATGATTGTGATTGTATGATTGTGATTGTATGATTCTGATTGTATGATTATGATTGTATGATTGTGATTGTATGATTGTGATTGTATGATTGTGACTGTATGATTGTGATTGTATGATTGTGATAGTATGATTTTGATTGTATGATTAAGTTTGTATTTTTGTGATTTTATGATTGTGATTGTATGATTGTGATTGTATGATTGTGATTGTATGATTGTGATTGTATGATTTCGATTGTATGAATGCGATTGTATGATTGTGATTGCATAATTGTGATTGTATGATTGTGATTGTATGATTGCGATTGTCTGATTGTGGTTGTATGATTGTGATTGTATGATTGAGATTGTATGATTGTGATTGTATGATTGCGATTGTATGATTGCGATTGTATGATTGCGATTGTATGATTGTGATTGTATGATTGTGATTGTATGATTGTGATTGTATGATTGTGGTTGTATGATTGTGATTGTATGATTGTGAAAGTATGATTGTGATTGTATGATTATGATTGTATGATTGTGGTTGTGCGATTGTGATTGTACGATTGTGATTGTACGATTGTGATTGTATGATTGTGATTGCATGATTATGATTGTATGATTGTGATTGCATGATTGTGATTGTATGATTGTGATTGCATGATTTTGAATGTATGAATGTGATTGTATGATTGTGATTGTATGATTGTGATTGTATGATTGTGATTGTATGAATATGATTGTATGATTGTGATTGCATGATTGTGATTGTATGATTGTGATTGCATGATTTTGAATGTATGATTGTGATTGAATGGTTGTGATTGTATGACTGTGATCGTATGATTGTGATTGTACGATTGCGATTGTATGATTGCGATTGTATGATTGCGATTGTATGATTGCGATTGTATGATTGTGATTGTATGATTGTGATTGTATGATTGTGATTGTATGATTGTGATTGTATGATTGTGATTGTATGATTGTGAAAGTATGACTGTGATTGTATGATTATGATTGTATGATTGTGGTTGTGCGATTGTGATTGTACGATTGTGATTGTACGATTGTGATTGTATGATTGTGATTGTATGATTGTGAAAGTATGATTGTGATTGTATGAATACGATTGTATGATTGTGATTGCATGATTGTGATTGTATGATTGTGATTGCATGATTTTGAATGTATGATTGTGATTGAATGGTTGTGATTGTATGACTGTGATCGTATGATTGTGATTGTATGATTGTGATTGTATGATTGCGATAGTATGATTGTGATTGTATGATTGTGATTGTATGATTGTGATTGTATGATTGTGATGTATGATTGTAATTGTATGATTATGATTGTATGATTGTGATTGTATGATTGAGATTGTATGATTGTGATTGTATGCTTGCGATTGTATGATTGTGATTGTATGATTGTGATTGTATGATTGTATTTGGGAGATTGTATTTGGGATATTGTAATTGTATGATTGCGATTGTATGATTGTGATTGTATGATTGTGATTGTATGATTGTGATTGTATGATTGTATTTGGGAGATTGTATTTGGGATATTGTAATTGTATGATTGCGATTGTATGATTGTGATTGTATGATTGTGATGTATGATTGTAATTGTATGATTATGATTGTATGATTGTGATTGTATGATTGTGATTGTATGATTGAGATTGTATGATTGTGATTGTATGCTTGCGATTGTATGATTGCGATTGTATGATTGTGATTCTTTGATTGTGATTGTATGATTGTGATTGTATGATTGTGATTGTATGATTGTGATTATATGATTGTGATTGTATGATTGTGATTGTATGATTGTGATAGTATGATTGTGATTATATGATTGTTATTGTATGACTGTGATTGTATGATTGTGATTGTATGATTGTGATAGTATGATTGTGAAAGTATGATTGAGATTGTATGATTGTGATTGTATGATTGCGATTGTATGATTGCGATTGTATGATTGCGATTGTATGATTGTGATTGTATGATTGTGATTGTATGATTGTGATTGTATGATTGTGATTGTATGATTGTGGTTGTATGATTGTGATTGTATGATTGTGATTGTATGATTGTGAAAGTATGATTGTGATTGTATGATTATGATTGTATGATTGTGGTTGTGCGATTGTGATTGTACGATTGTGATTGTACGATTGTGATTGTATGATTGTGATTGCATGATTGTGATTGTATGATTGTGATTGCATGATTTTGAATGTATGAATGTGATTGTATGATTGTGATTGTATGATTGTGATTGTATGATTGTGATTGTATGAATATGATTGTATGATTGTGATTGCATGATTGTGATTGTATGATTGTGATTGCATGATTTTGAATGTATGATTGTGATTGAATGGTTGTGATTGTATGACTGTGATCGTATGATTGTTATTGTATGATTGTGATTGTATGATTGCGATAGTATGATTGTGATTGTATGATTGTGATTGTATGATTGTGATTGTATGATTGTGATGTATGATTGTAATTGTATGATTATGATTGTATGATTGTGATTGTATGATTGAGATTATATGATTGTGATTGTATGCTTGCGATTGCATGATTGTGATTGTATGATTGTGATTGTATGATTGTGATTGTATGATTGTATTTGGGAGATTGTATTTAGGATATTGTAATTGTATGATTGCGATTGTATGATTGTGATTGTATGATTGTGATTGTATGATTGTATTTGGGAGATTGTATTTGGGATATTGTAATTGTATGATTGCGATTGTATGATTGTGATTGTATGATTGTGATGTATGATTGTAATTGTATGATTATGATTGTATGATTGTGGTTGTGCGATTGTGATTGTACGATTGTGATTGTACGATTGTGATTGTATGATTGTGATTGCATGATTATGATTGTATGATTGTGATTGCATGATTGTGATTGTATGATTGTGATTGTATGATTGTGATTATATGATTGTGATTGTATGATTGTGATTGTATGATTGTGTTTGTATGATTGTGATAGTATGATTGTGATTATATGATTGTTATTGTATGACTGTGATTGTATGATTGTGATTGTATGATTGTGATAGTATGATTGTGAAAGTATGATTGTGATTGCATAATTGTGATTGTATGATTGTGATTGTATGATTGTGATTGTCTGATTGTGGTTGTATGATTGTGATTGTATGATTGAGATTGTATGATTGTGATTGTATGATTGCGATTGTATGATTGCGATTGTATGATTGCGATTGTATGATTGTGATTGTATGATTGTGATTGTATGATTGTGATTGTATGATTGTGGTTGTATGATTGTGATTGTATGATTGTGATTGTATTATTGTGATTGTATGATTGTGAAAGTATGATTGTGATTGTATGATTATGATTGTATGATTGTGGTTGTGCGATTGTGATTGTACGATTGTGATTGTACGATTGTGATTGTATGATTGTGATTGCATGATTATGATTGTATGATTGTGATTGCATGATTGTGATTGTATGTTTGTGATTGCATGATTTTGAATGTATGAATGTGATTGTATGATTGTGATTGTATGATTGTGATTGTATGATTGTGATTGTATGATTGTGATTGTATGATTGTGATTGTATGATTGTGATTGTATGATTGTGATTGTATGATTGTGATTGTATGATTGTGAAAGTATGATTGTGATTGTATGATTGTGATTGTATGATTGTGATTGTATGATTGTGATTGTATGATTGTGGTTGTATGATTGTGATTGTATGATTGTGAAAGTATGATTGTGATTGTATGATTATGATTGTATGATTGTGGTTGTGCGATTGTGATTGTACGATTGTGATTGTACGATTGTGATTGTATGATTGTGATTGCATGATTATGATTGTATGATTGTGATTGCATGATTGTGATTGTATTATTGTGATTGCATGATTTTGAATGTATGAATGTGATTGTATGATTGTGATTGTATGATTGTGATTGTATGATTGTGATTGTATGATTGTGATTGTATGAATATGATTGTATGATTGTGATTGCATGATTGTGATTGTATGATTGTGATTGCATGATTTTGAATGTATGATTGTGATTGAATTGTTGTGATTGTATGACTGTGATCGTATGATTGTGATTGTATGATTGCGATTGTATGATTGCGATTGTATGATTGCGATTGTATGATTGTGATTGTATGATTGTGATTGTATGATTGTGATTGTATGATTGTGATTGTATGATTGTGATTGTATGATTGTGAAAGTATCACTGTGATTGTATGATTATGATTGTATGATTGTGGTTGTGCGATTGTGATTGTACGATTGTGATTGTACGATTGTGATTGTATGATTGTGATTGCATGATTATGATTGTATGATTGTGATTGCATGATTGTGATTGTATAATTGTGATTGCATGATTTTGAATGTATGAATGTGATTGTATGATTGTGATTGTATGACTGTGATTGTATGATTGTGATTGTATGAATATGATTGTATGATTGTGATTGCATGATTGTGATTGTATGATTGTGATTGCACGATTTTGAATGTATGATTGTGATTGAATGGTTGTGATTGTATGACTGTGATCGTATGATTGTGATTGTATGATTGCGATTGTATGATTGCGATTGTATGATTGCGATTGTATGATTGTGATTGTATGATTGTGATTGTATGATTGTGATTGTATGATTGTGATTGTATGATTGTGATTGTATGATTGTGATTGTATGCTTGCGATTGTATGATTGTGATTGTATGATTGTGATTGTATGATTGTGATTGCATGATTGTGATTGTATGATTGTGATTGCATGATTTTGAATGTATGATTGTGATTGAATGGTTGTGATTGTATGACTGTGATCGTATGATTGTGATTGTATGATTGTGATTGTATGATTGCGATAGTATGATTGTGATTGTATGATTGTGATTGTATGATTGTGATTGTATGATTGTGATGTATGATTGTAATTGTATGATTATGATTGTATGATTGTGATTGTATGATTGAGATTATATGATTGTGATTGTATGCTTGCGATTGCATGATTGTGATTGTATGATTGTGATTGTATGATTGTATTTGGGAGATTGTATTTGGGATATTGTAATTGTATGATTGCGATTGTATGATTGTGATTGTATGATTGTGATTGTATGATTGTATTTGGGAGATTGTATTTGGGATATTGTAATTGTATGATTGCGATTGTATGATTGTGATTGTATGATTGTGATGTATGATTGTAATTGTATGATTATGATTGTATGATTGTGATTGTATGATTGTGATTGTATGATTGAGATTGTATGATTGTGATTGTATGATTGTGATAGTATGATTGTGAAAGTATGATTGAGATTGTATGATTGTGATTGTATGATTGCGATTGTATGATTGCGATTGTATGATTGCGATTGTATGATTGTGATTGTATGATTGTGATTGTATGATTGTGATTGAATGATTGTGATTGTATGATTGTGATTGTATGATTGTGATTGTATGATTGTGAAAGTATGATTGTGATTGTATGATTATGATTGTATGATTTTGGTTGTGCGATTGTGATTGTACGAGTGTGATTGTACGATTGTGATTGTACGATTGTGATTGTATGATTGTGATTGCATGATTATGATTGTATGATTGTGATTGCATGATTGTGATTGTATGATTGTGATTGCATGATTGCGATTGTATGATTGTGATTGCATGATTTTGAATGTATGAATTTGATTGTATGATTGTGATTGTATGATTGTGATTGTATGAATATGATTGTATGATTGTGATTGCATGATTGTGATTGTATGATTGTGATTGCATGATTGCGATTGTATGATTGCGATTGTATGATTGCGATTGTATGATTGCGATTGTATGATTGTGATTGTATGATTGTGATTGTATGATTGTCGTTGTATGATTGTGATTGTATGATTGTGATTGTATGATTGTGATTGTATGATTGTGAAAGTATGATTGTGATTGTATGATTATGATTGTATGATTGTGGTTGTGCGATTGTGATTGTACGATTGTGATTGTACGATTGTGATTGTATGATTGTGATTGCATGATTATGATTGTATGATTGTGATTGCATGATTGTGATTGTATGATTGTGATTGCATGATTTTGAATGTATGAATATGATTGTATGATTGTGATTGCATGATTGTGATTGTATGATTGTGATTGTATGATTGTGATTGTATGATTGTGATTGTATGATTGTGATTGTATGATTCAGATTGTATGATTGTGATTGTATGATTGTGATTGTATGATTGTGATAGTATGATTGTGAAAGTATGATTGAGATTGTATGATTGTGATTGTATGATTGCGATTGTATGATTGCGATTGTATGATTGCGATTGTATGATTGTGATTGTATGATTGTGATTGTATGATTGTGATTGTATGATTGTGATTGTATGATTGTGATTGTATGATTGTGATTGTATGATTGTGATTGTATGATTGTGATTGTATGATTGTGATTGTATGATTGTGATTGTATGATTGTGATTGTCTGATTGTGGTTGTGCGATTGTGATTGTACGATTGTGATTGTACGATTGTGATAGTATGATTGTGATTGTATGATTGTGATTGTATGATTGTGATTGTATGATTGTGATTGTTTGATTGTATTTGGGAGATTGTATTTGGGAGATTGCATTTGGGAGATTGTAATTGTATGATAGCGATTGTATGATTGTGATTGTATGATCGTGATTGTATGATCGTGATTGTATGATTGTGATTGTATGATTGTGATTGTATGATTCTGATTGTATGATTATGATTGTATGATTGTGATTGTATGATTGTGATTGTATGATTGTGACTGTATGATTGTGATTGTATGATTGTGATAGTATGATTTTGATTGTATGATTAAGTTTGTATTTTTGTGATTTTATGATTGTGATTGTATGATTGTGATTGTATGATTGTGATTGTATGATTGTGATTGTATGATTTCGATTGTATGAATGCGATTGTATGATTGTGATTGCATAATTGTGATTGTATGATTGTGATTGTATGATTGCGATTGTCTGATTGTGGTTGTATGATTGTGATTGTATGATTGAGATTGTATGATTGTGATTGTATGATTGCGATTGTATGATTGCGATTGTATGATTGCGATTGTATGATTGTGATTGTATGATTGTGATTGTATGATTGTGATTGTATGATTGTGGTTGTATGATTGTGATTGTATGATTGTGAAAGTATGATTGTGATTGTATGATTATGATTGTATGATTGTGGTTGTGCGATTGTGATTGTACGATTGTGATTGTACGATTGTGATTGTATGATTGTGATTGCATGATTATGATTGTATGATTGTGATTGCATGATTGTGATTGTATGATTGTGATTGCATGATTTTGAATGTATGAATGTGATTGTATGATTGTGATTGTATGATTGTGATTGTATGATTGTGATTGTATGAATATGATTGTATGATTGTGATTGCATGATTGTGATTGTATGATTGTGATTGCATGATTTTGAATGTATGATTGTGATTGAATGGTTGTGATTGTATGACTGTGATCGTATGATTGTGATTGTACGATTGCGATTGTATGATTGCGATTGTATGATTGCGATTGTATGATTGCGATTGTATGATTGTGATTGTATGATTGTGATTGTATGATTGTGATTGTATGATTGTGATTGTATGATTGTGATTGTATGATTGTGAAAGTATGACTGTGATTGTATGATTATGATTGTATGATTGTGGTTGTGCGATTGTGATTGTACGATTGTGATTGTACGATTGTGATTGTATGATTGTGATTGTATGATTGTGAAAGTATGATTGTGATTGTATGAATACGATTGTATGATTGTGATTGCATGATTGTGATTGTATGATTGTGATTGCATGATTTTGAATGTATGATTGTGATTGAATGGTTGTGATTGTATGACTGTGATCGTATGATTGTGATTGTATGATTGTGATTGTATGATTGCGATAGTATGATTGTGATTGTATGATTGTGATTGTATGATTGTGATTGTATGATTGTGATGTATGATTGTAATTGTATGATTATGATTGTATGATTGTGATTGTATGATTGAGATTGTATGATTGTGATTGTATGCTTGCGATTGTATGATTGTGATTGTATGATTGTGATTGTATGATTGTATTTGGGAGATTGTATTTGGGATATTGTAATTGTATGATTGCGATTGTATGATTGTGATTGTATGATTGTGATTGTATGATTGTGATTGTATGATTGTATTTGGGAGATTGTATTTGGGATATTGTAATTGTATGATTGCGATTGTATGATTGTGATTGTATGATTGTGATGTATGATTGTAATTGTATGATTATGATTGTATGATTGTGATTGTATGATTGTGATTGTATGATTGAGATTGTATGATTGTGATTGTATGCTTGCGATTGTATGATTGCGATTGTATGATTGTGATTCTTTGATTGTGATTGTATGATTGTGATTGTATGATTGTGATTGTATGATTGTGATTATATGATTGTGATTGTATGATTGTGATTGTATGATTGTGATAGTATGATTGTGATTATATGATTGTTATTGTATGACTGTGATTGTATGATTGTGATTGTATGATTGTGATAGTATGATTGTGAAAGTATGATTGAGATTGTATGATTGTGATTGTATGATTGCGATTGTATGATTGCGATTGTATGATTGCGATTGTATGATTGTGATTGTATGATTGTGATTGTATGATTGTGATTGTATGATTGTGATTGTATGATTGTGGTTGTATGATTGTGATTGTATGATTGTGATTGTATGATTGTGAAAGTATGATTGTGATTGTATGATTATGATTGTATGATTGTGGTTGTGCGATTGTGATTGTACGATTGTGATTGTACGATTGTGATTGTATGATTGTGATTGCATGATTATGATTGTATGATTGTGATTGCATGATTGTGATTGTATGATTGTGATTGCATGATTTTGAATGTATGAATGTGATTGTATGATTGTGATTGTATGATTGTGATTGTATGATTGTGATTGTATGAATATGATTGTATGATTGTGATTGCATGATTGTGATTGTATGATTGTGATTGCATGATTTTGAATGTATGATTGTGATTGAATGGTTGTGATTGTATGACTGTGATCGTATGATTGTTATTGTATGATTGTGATTGTATGATTGCGATAGTATGATTGTGATTGTATGATTGTGATTGTATGATTGTGATTGTATGATTGTGATGTATGATTGTAATTGTATGATTATGATTGTATGATTGTGATTGTATGATTGAGATTATATGATTGTGATTGTATGCTTGCGATTGCATGATTGTGATTGTATGATTGTGATTGTATGATTGTGATTGTATGATTGTATTTGGGAGATTGTATTTAGGATATTGTAATTGTATGATTGCGATTGTATGATTGTGATTGTATGATTGTGATTGTATGATTGTATTTGGGAGATTGTATTTGGGATATTGTAATTGTATGATTGCGATTGTATGATTGTGATTGTATGATTGTGATGTATGATTGTAATTGTATGATTATGATTGTATGATTGTGGTTGTGCGATTGTGATTGTACGATTGTGATTGTACGATTGTGATTGTATGATTGTGATTGCATGATTATGATTGTATGATTGTGATTGCATGATTGTGATTGTATGATTGTGATTGTATGATTGTGATTATATGATTGTGATTGTATGATTGTGATTGTATGATTGTGTTTGTATGATTGTGATAGTATGATTGTGATTATATGATTGTTATTGTATGACTGTGATTGTATGATTGTGATTGTATGATTGTGATAGTATGATTGTGAAAGTATGATTGTGATTGCATAATTGTGATTGTATGATTGTGATTGTATGATTGTGATTGTCTGATTGTGGTTGTATGATTGTGATTGTATGATTGAGATTGTATGATTGTGATTGTATGATTGCGATTGTATGATTGCGATTGTATGATTGCGATTGTATGATTGTGATTGTATGATTGTGATTGTATGATTGTGATTGTATGATTGTGGTTGTATGATTGTGATTGTATGATTGTGATTGTATTATTGTGATTGTATGATTGTGAAAGTATGATTGCGATTGTATGATTATGATTGTATGATTGTGGTTGTGCGATTGTGATTGTACGATTGTGATTGTACGATTGTGATTGTATGATTGTGATTGCATGATTATGATTGTATGATTGTGATTGCATGATTGTGATTGTATGTTTGTGATTGCATGATTTTGAATGTATGAATGTGATTGTATGATTGTGATTGTATGATTGTGATTGTATGATTGTGATTGTATGATTGTGATTGTATGATTGTGATTGTATGATTGTGATTGTATGATTGTGATTGTATGATTGTGATTGTATGATTGTGAAAGTATGATTGTGATTGTATGATTGTGATTGTATGATTGTGATTGTATGATTGTGATTGTATGATTGTGGTTGTATGATTGTGATTGTATGATTGTGAAAGTATGATTGTGATTGTATGATTATGATTGTATGATTGTGGTTGTGCGATTGTGATTGTACGATTGTGATTGTACGATTGTGATTGTATGATTGTGATTGCATGATTATGATTGTATGATTGTGATTGCATGATTGTGATTGTATTATTGTGATTGCATGATTTTGAATGTATGAATGTGATTGTATGATTGTGATTGTATGATTGTGATTGTATGATTGTGATTGTATGATTGTGATTGTATGAATATGATTGTATGATTGTGATTGCATGATTGTGATTGTATGATTGTGATTGCATGATTTTGAATGTATGATTGTGATTGAATTGTTGTGATTGTATGACTGTGATCGTATGATTGTGATTGTATGATTGCGATTGTATGATTGCGATTGTATGATTGCGATTGTATGATTGTGATTGTATGATTGTGATTGTATGATTGTGATTGTATGATTGTGATTGTATGATTGTGATTGTATGATTGTGAAAGTATCACTGTGATTGTATGATTATGATTGTATGATTGTGGTTGTGCGATTGTGATTGTACGATTGTGATTGTACGATTGTGATTGTATGATTGTGATTGCATGATTATGATTGTATGATTGTGATTGCATGATTGTGATTGTATAATTGTGATTGCATGATTTTGAATGTATGAATGTGATTGTATGATTGTGATTGTATGACTGTGATTGTATGATTGTGATTGTATGAATATGATTGTATGATTGTGATTGCATGATTGTGATTGTATGATTGTGATTGCACGATTTTGAATGTATGATTGTGATTGAATGGTTGTGATTGTATGACTGTGATCGTATGATTGTGATTGTATGATTGCGATTGTATGATTGCGATTGTATGATTGCGATTGTATGATTGTGATTGTATGATTGTGATTGTATGATTGTGATTGTATGATTGTGATTGTATGATTGTGATTGTATGATTGTGATTGTATGCTTGCGATTGTATGATTGTGATTGTATGATTGTGATTGTATGATTGTGATTGCATGATTGTGATTGTATGATTGTGATTGCATGATTTTGAATGTATGATTGTGATTGAATGGTTGTGATTGTATGACTGTGATCGTATGATTGTGATTGTATGATTGTGATTGTATGATTGCGATAGTATGATTGTGATTGTATGATTGTGATTGTATGATTGTGATTGTATGATTGTGATGTATGATTGTAATTGTATGATTATGATTGTATGATTGTGATTGTATGATTGAGATTATATGATTGTGATTGTATGCTTGCGATTGCATGATTGTGATTGTATGATTGTGATTGTATGATTGTATTTGGGAGATTGTATTTGGGATATTGTAATTGTATGATTGCGATTGTATGATTGTGATTGTATGATTGTGATTGTATGATTGTATTTGGGAGATTGTATTTGGGATATTGTAATTGTATGATTGCGATTGTATGATTGTGATTGTATGATTGTGATGTATGATTGTAATTGTATGATTATGATTGTATGATTGTGATTGTATGATTGTGATTGTATGATTGAGATTGTATGATTGTGATTGTATGATTGTGATAGTATGATTGTGAAAGTATGATTGAGATTGTATGATTGTGATTGTATGATTGCGATTGTATGATTGCGATTGTATGATTGCGATTGTATGATTGTGATTGTATGATTGTGATTGTATGATTGTGATTGTATGATTGTGGTTGTATGATTGTGATTGTATGATTGTGAAAGTATGATTGTGATTGTATGATTATGATTGTATGATTGTGGTTGTGCGATTGTGATTGTACGATTGTGATTGTACGATTGTGATTGTATGATTGTGATTGCATGATTATGATTGTATGATTGTGATTGCATGATTGTGATTGTATGATTGTGATTGCATGATTTTGAATGTATGAATGTGATTGTATGATTGTGATTGTATGATTGTGATTGTATGATTGTGATTGTATGAATATGATTGTATGATTGTGATTGCATGATTGTGATTGTATGATTGTGATTGCATGATTTTGAATGTATGATTGTGATTGAATGGTTGTGATTGTATGACTGTGATCGTATGATTGTGATTGTACGATTGCGATTGTATGATTGCGATTGTATGATTGCGATTGTATGATTGCGATTGTATGATTGTGATTGTATGATTGTGATTGTATGATTGTGATTGTATGATTGTGATTGTATGATTGTGATTGTATGATTGTGAAAGTATGACTGTGATTGTATGATTATGATTGTATGATTGTGGTTGTGCGATTGTGATTGTACGATTGTGATTGTACGATTGTGATTGTATGATTGTGATTGTATGATTGTGAAAGTATGATTGTGATTGTATGAATACGATTGTATGATTGTGATTGCATGATTGTGATTGTATGATTGTGATTGCATGATTTTGAATGTATGATTGTGATTGAATGGTTGTGATTGTATGACTGTGATCGTATGATTGTGATTGTATGATTGTGATTGTATGATTGCGATAGTATGATTGTGATTGTATGATTGTGATTGTATGATTGTGATTGTATGATTGTGATGTATGATTGTAATTGTATGATTATGATTGTATGATTGTGATTGTATGATTGAGATTGTATGATTGTGATTGTATGCTTGCGATTGTATGATTGTGATTGTATGATTGTGATTGTATGATTGTATTTGGGAGATTGTATTTGGGATATTGTAATTGTATGATTGCGATTGTATGATTGTGATTGTATGATTGTGATTGTATGATTGTGATTGTATGATTGTATTTGGGAGATTGTATTTGGGATATTGTAATTGTATGATTGCGATTGTATGATTGTGATTGTATGATTGTGATGTATGATTGTAATTGTATGATTATGATTGTATGATTGTGATTGTATGATTGTGATTGTATGATTGAGATTGTATGATTGTGATTGTATGCTTGCGATTGTATGATTGCGATTGTATGATTGTGATTCTTTGATTGTGATTGTATGATTGTGATTGTATGATTGTGATTGTATGATTGTGATTATATGATTGTGATTGTATGATTGTGATTGTATGATTGTGATAGTATGATTGTGATTATATGATTGTTATTGTATGACTGTGATTGTATGATTGTGATTGTATGATTGTGATAGTATGATTGTGAAAGTATGATTGAGATTGTATGATTGTGATTGTATGATTGCGATTGTATGATTGCGATTGTATGATTGCGATTGTATGATTGTGATTGTATGATTGTGATTGTATGATTGTGATTGTATGATTGTGATTGTATGATTGTGGTTGTATGATTGTGATTGTATGATTGTGATTGTATGATTGTGAAAGTATGATTGTGATTGTATGATTATGATTGTATGATTGTGGTTGTGCGATTGTGATTGTACGATTGTGATTGTACGATTGTGATTGTATGATTGTGATTGCATGATTATGATTGTATGATTGTGATTGCATGATTGTGATTGTATGATTGTGATTGCATGATTTTGAATGTATGAATGTGATTGTATGATTGTGATTGTATGATTGTGATTGTATGATTGTGATTGTATGAATATGATTGTATGATTGTGATTGCATGATTGTGATTGTATGATTGTGATTGCATGATTTTGAATGTATGATTGTGATTGAATGGTTGTGATTGTATGACTGTGATCGTATGATTGTTATTGTATGATTGTGATTGTATGATTGCGATAGTATGATTGTGATTGTATGATTGTGATTGTATGATTGTGATTGTATGATTGTGATGTATGATTGTAATTGTATGATTATGATTGTATGATTGTGATTGTATGATTGAGATTATATGATTGTGATTGTATGCTTGCGATTGCATGATTGTGATTGTATGATTGTGATTGTATGATTGTGATTGTATGATTGTATTTGGGAGATTGTATTTAGGATATTGTAATTGTATGATTGCGATTGTATGATTGTGATTGTATGATTGTGATTGTATGATTGTATTTGGGAGATTGTATTTGGGATATTGTAATTGTATGATTGCGATTGTATGATTGTGATTGTATGATTGTGATGTATGATTGTAATTGTATGATTATGATTGTATGATTGTGGTTGTGCGATTGTGATTGTACGATTGTGATTGTACGATTGTGATTGTATGATTGTGATTGCATGATTATGATTGTATGATTGTGATTGCATGATTGTGATTGTATGATTGTGATTGTATGATTGTGATTATATGATTGTGATTGTATGATTGTGATTGTATGATTGTGTTTGTATGATTGTGATAGTATGATTGTGATTATATGATTGTTATTGTATGACTGTGATTGTATGATTGTGATTGTATGATTGTGATAGTATGATTGTGAAAGTATGATTGTGATTGCATAATTGTGATTGTATGATTGTGATTGTATGATTGTGATTGTCTGATTGTGGTTGTATGATTGTGATTGTATGATTGAGATTGTATGATTGTGATTGTATGATTGCGATTGTATGATTGCGATTGTATGATTGCGATTGTATGATTGTGATTGTATGATTGTGATTGTATGATTGTGATTGTATGATTGTGGTTGTATGATTGTGATTGTATGATTGTGATTGTATTATTGTGATTGTATGATTGTGAAAGTATGATTGCGATTGTATGATTATGATTGTATGATTGTGGTTGTGCGATTGTGATTGTACGATTGTGATTGTACGATTGTGATTGTATGATTGTGATTGCATGATTATGATTGTATGATTGTGATTGCATGATTGTGATTGTATGTTTGTGATTGCATGATTTTGAATGTATGAATGTGATTGTATGATTGTGATTGTATGATTGTGATTGTATGATTGTGATTGTATGATTGTGATTGTATGATTGTGATTGTATGATTGTGATTGTATGATTGTGATTGTATGATTGTGATTGTATGATTGTGAAAGTATGATTGTGATTGTATGATTGTGATTGTATGATTGTGATTGTATGATTGTGATTGTATGATTGTGGTTGTATGATTGTGATTGTATGATTGTGAAAGTATGATTGTGATTGTATGATTATGATTGTATGATTGTGGTTGTGCGATTGTGATTGTACGATTGTGATTGTACGATTGTGATTGTATGATTGTGATTGCATGATTATGATTGTATGATTGTGATTGCATGATTGTGATTGTATTATTGTGATTGCATGATTTTGAATGTATGAATGTGATTGTATGATTGTGATTGTATGATTGTGATTGTATGATTGTGATTGTATGATTGTGATTGTATGAATATGATTGTATGATTGTGATTGCATGATTGTGATTGTATGATTGTGATTGCATGATTTTGAATGTATGATTGTGATTGAATTGTTGTGATTGTATGACTGTGATCGTATGATTGTGATTGTATGATTGCGATTGTATGATTGCGATTGTATGATTGCGATTGTATGATTGTGATTGTATGATTGTGATTGTATGATTGTGATTGTATGATTGTGATTGTATGATTGTGATTGTATGATTGTGAAAGTATCACTGTGATTGTATGATTATGATTGTATGATTGTGGTTGTGCGATTGTGATTGTACGATTGTGATTGTACGATTGTGATTGTATGATTGTGATTGCATGATTATGATTGTATGATTGTGATTGCATGATTGTGATTGTATAATTGTGATTGCATGATTTTGAATGTATGAATGTGATTGTATGATTGTGATTGTATGACTGTGATTGTATGATTGTGATTGTATGAATATGATTGTATGATTGTGATTGCATGATTGTGATTGTATGATTGTGATTGCACGATTTTGAATGTATGATTGTGATTGAATGGTTGTGATTGTATGACTGTGATCGTATGATTGTGATTGTATGATTGCGATTGTATGATTGCGATTGTATGATTGCGATTGTATGATTGTGATTGTATGATTGTGATTGTATGATTGTGATTGTATGATTGTGATTGTATGATTGTGATTGTATGATTGTGATTGTATGCTTGCGATTGTATGATTGTGATTGTATGATTGTGATTGTATGATTGTGATTGCATGATTGTGATTGTATGATTGTGATTGCATGATTTTGAATGTATGATTGTGATTGAATGGTTGTGATTGTATGACTGTGATCGTATGATTGTGATTGTATGATTGTGATTGTATGATTGCGATAGTATGATTGTGATTGTATGATTGTGATTGTATGATTGTGATTGTATGATTGTGATGTATGATTGTAATTGTATGATTATGATTGTATGATTGTGATTGTATGATTGAGATTATATGATTGTGATTGTATGCTTGCGATTGCATGATTGTGATTGTATGATTGTGATTGTATGATTGTATTTGGGAGATTGTATTTGGGATATTGTAATTGTATGATTGCGATTGTATGATTGTGATTGTATGATTGTGATTGTATGATTGTATTTGGGAGATTGTATTTGGGATATTGTAATTGTATGATTGCGATTGTATGATTGTGATTGTATGATTGTGATGTATGATTGTAATTGTATGATTATGATTGTATGATTGTGATTGTATGATTGTGATTGTATGATTGAGATTGTATGATTGTGATTGTATGATTGTGATAGTATGATTGTGAAAGTATGATTGAGATTGTATGATTGTGATTGTATGATTGCGATTGTATGATTGCGATTGTATGATTGCGATTGTATGATTGTGATTGTATGATTGTGATTGTATGATTGTGATTGAATGATTGTGATTGTATGATTGTGATTGTATGATTGTGATTGTATGATTGTGAAAGTATGATTGTGATTGTATGATTATGATTGTATGATTTTGGTTGTGCGATTGTGATTGTACGAGTGTGATTGTACGATTGTGATTGTACGATTGTGATTGTATGATTGTGATTGCATGATTATGATTGTATGATTGTGATTGCATGATTGTGATTGTATGATTGTGATTGCATGATTTTGAATGTATGAATTTGATTGTATGATTGTGATTGTATGATTGTGATTGTATGAATATGATTGTATGATTGTGATTGCATGATTGTGATTGTATGATTGTGATTGCATGATTTTGAATGTATGATTGTGATTGAATGGTTGTGATTGTATGACTGTGATCGTATGATTGTGATTGTATGATTGTGATTGTATGATTGCGATAGTATGATTGTGATTGTATGATTGTGATTGTATGATTGTGATTGTATGATTGTGATGTATGATTGTAATTGTATGATTATGATTGTATGATTGTGATTGTATGATTGAGATAGTATGATTGTGATTGTATGCTTGCGATTGTATGATTGTGATTGTATGATTGTGATTGTATGATTGTGATTGCATGATTGTGATTGTATGATTGTGATTGCATGATTTTGAATGTATGATTGTGATTGAATGGTTGTGATTGTATGACTGTGATCGTATGATTGTGATTGTATGATTGTGATTGTATGATTGCGATAGTATGATTGTGATTGTATGATTGTGATTGTATGATTGTGATTGTATGATTGTGATGTATGATTGTAATTGTATGATTATGATTGTATGATTGTGATTGTATGATTGAGATTGTATGATTGTGATTGTATGCTTGCGATTGTATGATTGTGATTGTATTATTGTGATTGTATGATTGTATTTGGGAGATTGTATTTGGGATATTGTAATTGTATGATTGCGATTGTATGATTGTGATTGTATGATTTTGATTGTCTGATTGTATTTGGGAGATTGTATTTGGGATATTGTAATTGTATGATTGCGATTGTATGATTGTGATTGTATGATTGTGATGTATGATTGTAATTGTATGATTATGATTGTATGATTGTGATTGTATGATTGAGATTGTATGATTGTGATTGTATGCTTGCGATTGTATGATTGTGATTGTATGATTGTGATTGTATGATTGTGATTGTATGATTGTGTTTGTATGATTGTGATTGTATGATTGTGAAAGTATGATTGTGATTGTATGATTATGATTGTATGATTGTGGTTGTGCGATTGTGATTGTACGATTGTGATTGTACGATTGTGATTGTATGATTGTGATTGCATGATTATGATTGTATGATTGTGATTGCATGATTGTGATTGTATGATTGTGATTGCATGATTTTGAATGTATGAATGTGATTGTATGATTGTGATTGTATGATTGTGATTGTATGATTGTGATTGTATGATTGTGATTGTATGAATATGATTGTATGATTGTGATTGCATGATTGTGATTGTATGATTGTGATTGCATGATTTTGAATGTATGATTGTGATTGAATGGTTGTGATTGTATGACTGTGATCGTATGATTGTGATTGTATGATTGCGATTGTATAATTGCGATTGTATGATTGCGATTGTATGATTGTGATTGTATGATTGTGATTGTATGATTGTGATTGTATGATTGTGATTGTATGATTGTGATTGTATGATTGTGAAAGTATGACTGTGATTGTACGATTATGATTGTATGATTGTGGTTGTGCGATTGTGATTGTACGATTGTGATTGTACGATTGTGATTGTATGATTGTGATTGCATGATTATGATTGTATGATTGTGATTGCATGATTGTGATTGTATGATTGTGATTGCATGATTTTGAATGTATGAATGTGATTGTATGATTGTGATTGTATGATTGTGATTGTATGATTGTGATTGCATGATTTTGAATGTATGAATGTGATTGTATGATTGTGATTGTATGATTGTGATTGTATGATTGCGATTGTATGATTGCGATTGTATGATTGCGATTGTATGTTTGCGATTGTATGATTGCGATTGTATGATTGTGTTTGTATGATTGTGATTGTATGATTGTGATTGTATGATTGTGATTGTATGATTGTGATTGTATGATTGTGATTGTATGATTGTGATTGTATGATTGTGAAAGTATGATTGTGATTGTATGAATATGATTGTATGATTGTGATTGCATGATTGTGATTGTATGATTGTGATTGCATGATTTTGAATGTATGATTGTGATTGAATGGTTGTGATTGTATGACTGTGATCGTATGATTGTGATTTTATGATTGTGATTGTATGATTGCGATAGTATGATTGTGATTGTATGATTGTGATTGTATGATTGTGATGTATGATTGTAATTGTATGATTATGATTGTATGATTGTGATTGTATGATTGAGATTGTATGATTGTGATTGTATGCTTGCGATTGTATGATTGTGATTGTATGATTGTGATTGTATGATTGTATTTGGGAGATTGTATTTGGGATATTGTAATTGTATGATTGCGATTGTATGATTGTGATTGTATGATTGTATTTGGGAGATTGTATTTGGGATATTGTAATTGTATGATTGCGATTGTATGATTGTGATTGTATGATTGTGATGTATGATTGTAATTGTATGATTATGATTGTATGATTGTGATTGTATGATTGTGATTGTATGATTGAGATTGTATGATTGTGATTGTATGCTTGCGATTGTATGATTGTGATTGTATGATTGTGATTCTTTGATTGTGATTGTATGATTGTGATTGTATGATTGTGATTGTATGATTGTGATTATATGATTGTGATTGTATGATTGTGATTGTATGATTGTGATAGTATGATTGTGATTATATGATTGTTATTGTATGACTGTGATTGTATGATTGTGATTGTATGATTGTGATAGTATGATTGTGAAAGTATGATTGAGATTGTATGATTGTGATTGTATGATTGCGATTGTATGATTGCGATTGTATGATTGCGATTGTATGATTGTGATTGTATGATTGTGATTGAATGGTTGTGATTGTATGACTGTGATCGTATGATTGTGATTGTATGATTGCGATTGTATAATTGCGATTGTATGATTGTGATTGTATGATTGTGATTGTATGATTGTGATTGTATGATTGTGATTGTATGATTGTGATTGTATGATTGTGATTGTATGATTGTGATTGTATGATTGTGATTGTATGATTGTGATTGTATGATTGTGATTGTATGATTGTGAAAGTATGACTGTGATTGTATGATTATGATTGTATGATTGTGGTTGTGCGATTGTGATTGTACGATTGTGATTGTACGATTGTGATTGTATGATTGTGATTGCATGATTATGATTGTATGATTGTGATTGCATGATTGTGATTGTATGATTGTGATTGCATGATTTTGAATGTATGAATGTGATTGTATGATTGTGATTGTATGATTGTGATTGTATGATTGTGATTGCATGATTTTGAATGTATGAATGTGATTGTATGATTGTGATTGTATGATTGTGATTGTATGATTGCGATTGTATGATTGCGATTGTATGATTGCGATTGTATGATTGCGATTGTATGATTGTGATTGTATGATTGTGATTGTATGATTGTGATTGTATGATTGTGATTGTATGATTGTGATTGTATGATTGTGATTGTATGATTGTGATTGTATGATTGTGAAAGTATGATTGTGATTGTATGAATATGATTGTATGATTGTGATTGCATGATTGTGATTGTATGATTGTGATTGCATGATTTTGAATGTATGATTGTGATTGAATGGTTGTGATTGTATGGCTGTGATTGAATGATTGTGATTGTATGATTGTGATTGTATGATTACGATAGTATGATTGTGATTGTATGATTGTGATTGTATGATTGTGATTGTATGATTGTGATTGTATGATTGTATTTGGGAGATTGTATTTGGGATATTGTAATTGTATGATTGCGATTGTATGATTGTGATTGTATGATTGTGATGTATGATTGTAATTGTATGATTATGATTGTATGATTGTGATTGTATGATTGTGATTGTATGATTGAGATTGTATGATTGTGATTGTATGCTTGCGATTGTATGATTGTGATTGTATGATTGTGATTCTTTGATTGTGATTGTATGATTGTGATTGTATGATTGTGATTGTATGATTGTGATTATATGATTGTGATTGTATGATTGTGATTGTATGATTGTGATAGTATGATTGTGATTATATGATTGTTATTGTATGACTGTGATTGTATGATTGTGATTGTATGATTGTGATAGTATGATTGTGAAAGTATGATTGAGATTGTATGATTGTGATTGTATGATTGCGATTGTATGATTGCGATTGTATGATTGCGATTGTATGATTGTGATTGTATGATTGTGATTGTATGATTGTGATTGTATGATTGTGATTGTATGATTGTGATTGTACGATTGTGATTGCATGATTATGATTGTATGATTGTGATTGCATGATTGTGATTGTATGATTGTGATTGCATGATTTTGAATGTATGAATGTGATTGTATGATTGTGATTGTATGATTGTGATTGTATGATTGTGATTGTATGATTGTGATTGTATGAATATGATTGTATGATTGTGATTGCATGATTGTGATTGTATGATTGTGATTGCATGATTTTGAATGTATGATTGTGATTGAATGGTTGTGATTGTATGACTGTGATCGTATGATTGTGATTGTATGATTGTGATTGTATGATTGCGATAGTATGATTGTGATTGTATGATTGTGATGTATGATTGTAATTGTATGATTATGATTGTATGATTGTGATTGTATGATTGTGATTGTATGATTGAGATTGTATGATTGTGATTGTATGCTTGCGATTGTATGATTGTGATTGTATGATTGTGATTCTTTGATTGTGATTGTATGATTGTGATTGTATGATTGTGATTGTATGATTGTGATTGTATGATTGTGCTTATATGATTGTGATTGTATGATTGTGATTGTATGATTGTGATAGTATGATTGTGATTATATGATTGTTATTGTATGACTGTGATTGTATGATTGTGATTGTATGATTGTGATAGTATGATTGTGAAAGTATGACTGTGATTGTATGATTGTGATTGTATGATTGTGATTGTATGATTGTGATTGTATGATTGTGATTGTATGATTGTGATTGTCTGATTGTGGTTGTGCGATTGTGATTGTACGATTGTGATTGTACGATTGTGATAGTATGATTGTGATTGTATGATTGTGATTGTATGATTGTGATTGTATGATTGTGATTGTTTGATTGTATTTGGGAGATTGTATTTGGGAGATTGCATTTGGGAGATTGTAATTGTATGATAGCGATTGTATGATTGTGATTGTATGATTGCGATTGTATGATCGTGATTGTATGATTGTGATTGTATGATTGTGATTGTATGATTGTGATTGTATGATTATGATTGTATGATTGTGATTGTATGATTGTGACTGTATGATTGTGATTGTATGATTGTGATAGTATGATTTTGATTGTATGATTAAGTTTGTATTTTTGTGATTTTATGATTGTGATTGTATGATTGTGATTGTATGATTGTGATTGTATGATTTCGATTGTATGAATGCGATTGTATGATTGTGATTGCATAATTGTGATTGTATGATTGTGATTGTATGATTGTGATTGTCTGATTGTGGTTGTATGATTGTGATTGTATGATTGAGATTGTATGATTGTGATTGTATGATTGCGATTGTATGATTGCGATTGTATGATTGCGATTGTATGATTGTGATTGTATGATTGTGATTGTATGATTGTGATTGTATGATTGTGGTTGTATGATTGTGATTGTATGATTGTGATTGTATGATTGTGATTGTATGATTGTGAAAGTATGATTGTGATTGTATGATTATGATTGTATGATTGTGGTTGTGCGATTGTGATTGTACGATTGTGATTGTACGATTGTGATTGTATGATTGTGATTGCATGATTATGATTGTATGATTGTGATTGCATGATTGTGATTGTATGATTGTGATTGCATGATTTTGAATGTATGAATGTGATTGTATGATTGTGATTCTATGATTGTGATTGTATGATTGTGATTGTATGAATATGATTGTATGATTGTGATTGCATGATTGTGATTGTATGATTGTGATTGCATGATTTTGAATGTATGATTGTGATTGAATGGTTGTGATTGTATGACTGTGATCATATGATTGTGATTGTATGATTGTGATTGTATGATTGCGATAGTATGATTGTGATTGTATGATTGTGATTGCATGATTTTGAATGTATGAATGTGATTGTATGATTGTGATTGTATGATTGTGATTGTATGATTGTGATTGTATGAATATGATTGTATGATTGTGATTGCATGATTGTGATTGTATGATTGTGATTGCATGATTTTGAATGTATGATTGTGATTGAATGGTTGTGATTGTATGACTGTGATCATATGATTGTGATTGTATGATTGTGATTGTATGATTGCGATTGTATGATCGTGATTGTATGATTGTGATTGTATGATTGTGATTGTATGCTTGCGATTGTATGATTGTGATTGTATGATTGTGTTTCTTTGATTGTGATTGTATGACTGTGATCGTATGGCTGTGATTGTATGATTGTGATTGTATGATTGTGATAGTATGATTGTGAAAGTATGATTGTGATTGTATGATTGTGATTGTATGATTGTGATTGTATGATTGTGATTGTATGATTGTGATTGTATGATTGGGATTGTCTGATTGTGGTTGTGCGATTGTGATTGTACGATTGCGATTGTACGATTGTGATAGTATGATTGTGATTGTATGATAGCGATTGTATGATTGTGATTGTATGATTGCGATTGTATGATCGTGATTGTATGATTGTGATTGTATGATTGTGATTGTATGATTGTGATTGTATGATTATGATTGTATGATTGTGATTGTATGATTGTGATTGTATGATTGTGACTGTATGATTGTGATTGTATGATTGTGATAGTATGATTTTGATTGTATGATTAAGTTTGTATTTTTGTGATTTTATGATTGTGATTGTATGATTGTGATTGTATGATTGTGATTGTATGATTTCGATTGTATGAATGCGATTGTATGATTGTGATTGCATAATTGTGATTGTATGATTGTGATTGTATGATTGTGATTGTCTGATTGTGGTTGTATGATTGTGATTGTATGATTGAGATTGTATGATTGTGATTGTATGATTGCGATTGTATGATTGCGATTGTATGATTGCGATTGTATGATTGTGATTGTATGATTGTGATTGTATGATTGTGATTGTATGATTGTGGTTGTATGATTGTGATTGTATGATTGTGAAAGTATGATTGTGATTGTATGATTATGATTGTATGACTGTGGTTGTGCGATTGTGATTGTACGATTGTGATTGTACGATTGTGATTGTATGATTGTGATTGCATGATTATGATTGTATGATTGTGATTGCATGATTGTGATTGTATTATTGTGATTGCATGATTTTGAATGTATGAATGTGATTGTATGATTGTGATTGTATGATTGTGATTGTATGATTGTGATTGTATGAATATGATTGTATGATTGTGATTGCATGATTGTGATTGTATGATTGTGATTGCATGATTTTGAATGTATGATTGTGATTGAATGGTTGTGATTGTATGACTGTGATCGTATGATTGTGATTGTATGATTGCGATTGTATGATTGCGATTGTATGATTGCGATTGTATGATTGTGATTGTATGATTGTGATTGTATGATTGTGATTGTATGATTGTGATTGTATGATTGTGATTGTATGATTGTGAAAGTATGACTGTGATTGTATGATTATGATTGTATGATTGTGGTTGTGCGATTGTGATTGTACGATTGTGATTGTACGATTGTGATTGTATGATTGTGATTGCATGATTATGATTGTATGATTGTGATTGCATGATTGTGATTGTATGATTGTGATTGCATGATTTTGAATGTATGAATGTGATTGTATGATTGTGATTGTATGATTGTGATTGTATGATTGCGATTGTATGATTGCGATTGTATGATTGCGATTGTATGATTGTGATTGTATGATTGTGATTGTATGATTGTGGTTGTATGATTGTGATTGTATGATTGTGATTGTATGATTGTGATTGTATGATTGTGATTGTATGATTGTGATTGTATGATTGTGAAAGTATGATTGTGATTGTATGAATATGATTGTATGATTGTGATTGCATGATTGTGATTGTATGATTGTGATTGCATGATTTTGAATGTATGATTGTGATTGAATGGTTGTGATTGTATGACTGTGATCGTATGATTGTGATTGTATGATTGTGATTGTATGATTGCGATAGTATGATTGTGATTGTATGATTGTGATTGTATGATTGTGATTGTATGATTGTGATGTATGATTGTAATTGTATGATTATGATTGTATGATTGTGATTGTATGATTGAGATTGTATGATTGTGATTGTATGCTTGCGATTGTATGATTGTGATTGTATGATTGTGATTGTATGATTGTATTTGGGAGATTGTATTTGGGATATTGTAATTGTATGATTGCGATTGTATGATTGTGATTGTATGATTGTATTTGGGAGATTGTATTTGGGATATTGTAATTGTATGATTGCGATTGTATGATTGTGATTGTATGATTGTGATTGTATGATTGTGATTGTATGATTGTGATTGTATGATTGTGGTTGTATGATTGTGACTGTATGATTGTGATTGTATGATTGTGATTGTATGATTGTGAAAGTATGATTGTGATTGTATGATTATGATTGTATGATTGTGGTTGTGCGATTGTGATTGTACGATTGTGATTGTTCGATTGTGATTGTATGATTGTGATTGCAGGATTATGATTGTATGATTGTGATTGCATGATTGTGATTATATGATTGTGATTGCATGATTTTGAATGTATGAATGTGATTGTATGATTGTGATTGTATGATTGTGATTGTATGATTGCGATTGTATGATTGCGATTGTATGATTGCGATTGTATGATTGTGATTGTATGATTGTGATTGTATGATTGTGATTGTATGATTGTGATTGTATGATTGTGATTGTATGATTGTGATTGTATGATTGTGATTGTATGATTGTGATTGTATGATTGTGAAAGTATGATTGTGATTGTATGAATATGATTGTATGATTGTGATTGCATGATTGTGATTGTATGATTGTGATTGCATGATTTTGAATGTATGATTGTGATTGAATGGTTGTGATTGTATGACTGTGATCGTATGATTGTGATTGTATGATTGTGATTGTATGATTGTGATTGTATGATTGCGATAGTATGATTGTGATTGTATGATTGTGATTGTATGATTGTGATTGTATGATTGTGATGTATGATTGTAATTGTATGATTATGATTGTATGATTGTGATTGTATGATTGAGATTGTATGATTGTGATTTTATGCTTGCGATTGTATGATTGTGATTGTATGATTGTGATTGTATGATTGTGATTGTATGATTGTATTTGGGAGATTGTATTTGGGATATTGTAATTGTATGATTGCGATTGTATGATTGTGATTGTATGATTGTATTTGGGAGATTGTATTTGGGATATTGTAATTGTATGATTGCGATTGTATGATTGTGATTGTATGATTGTGATTGTATGATTGTGATTGTATGATTGTGATTGTATGATTGTGGCTGTATGATTGCGATTGTATGATTGTGATTGTATGATTGTGATTGTATGATTGTGAAAGTATGATTGTGATTGTATGATTATGATTGTATGATTGTGGTTGTGCGATTGTGATTGTACGATTGTGATTGTACGATTGTGATTGTATGATTGTGATTGCAGGATTATGATTGTATGATTGTGATTGCATGATTGTGATTATATGATTGTATTTGGGAGATTGTATTTGGGATATTGTAATTGTATGATTGCGATTGTATGATTGTGATTGTATGATTGTGATTGTATGATTGTATTTGGGAGATTGTATTTGGGATATTGTAATTGTATGATTGCGATTGTATGATTGTGATTGTATGATTGTGATGTATGATTGTAATTGTATGATTATGATTGTATGATTGTGATTGTATGATTTTGAATGTATGAATGTGATTGTATGATTGTGATTGTATGATTGTGATTGTATGATTGCGATTGTATGATTGCGATTGTATGATTGCGATTGTATGATTGCGATTGTATGATTGTGATTGTATGATTGTGATTGTATGATTGTGATTGTATGATTGTGATTGTATGATTGTGATTGTATGATTGTGATTGTATGATTGTGATTGTATGATTGTGAAAGTATGATTGTGATTGTATGAATATGATTGTATGATTGTGATTGCATGATTGTGATTGTATGATTGTGATTGCATGATTTTGAATGTATGATTGTGATTGAATGGTTGTGATTGTATGGCTGTGATTGAATGATTGTGATTGTATGATTGTGATTGTATGATTACGATAGTATGATTGTGATTGTATGATTGTGATTGTATGATTGTGATTGTATGATTGTGATTGTATGATTGTATTTGGGAGATTGTATTTGGGATATTGTAATTGTATGATTGCGATTGTATGATTGTGATTGTATGATTGTGATGTATGATTGTAATTGTATGATTATGATTGTATGATTGTGATTGTATGATTGTGATTGTATGATTGAGATTGTATGATTGTGATTGTATGCTTGCGATTGTATGATTGTGATTGTATGATTGTGATTCTTTGATTGTGATTGTATGATTGTGATTGTATGATTGTGATTGTATGATTGTGATTATATGATTGTGATTGTATGATTGTGATTGTATGATTGTGATAGTATGATTGTGATTATATGATTGTTATTGTATGACTGTGATTGTATGATTGTGATTGTATGATTGTGATAGTATGATTGTGAAAGTATGATTGAGATTGTATGATTGTGATTGTATGATTGCGATTGTATGATTGCGATTGTATGATTGCGATTGTATGATTGTGATTGTATGATTGTGATTGTATGATTGTGATTGTATGATTGTGATTGTATGATTGTGATTGTACGATTGTGATTGCATGATTATGATTGTATGATTGTGATTGCATGATTGTGATTGTATGATTGTGATTGCATGATTTTGAATGTATGAATGTGATTGTATGATTGTGATTGTATGATTGTGATTGTATGATTGTGATTGTATGATTGTGATTGTATGAATATGATTGTATGATTGTGATTGCATGATTGTGATTGTATGATTGTGATTGCATGATTTTGAATGTATGATTGTGATTGAATGGTTGTGATTGTATGACTGTGATCGTATGATTGTGATTGTATGATTGTGATTGTATGATTGCGATAGTATGATTGTGATTGTATGATTGTGATGTATGATTGTAATTGTATGATTATGATTGTATGATTGTGATTGTATGATTGTGATTGTATGATTGAGATTGTATGATTGTGATTGTATGCTTGCGATTGTATGATTGTGATTGTATGATTGTGATTCTTTGATTGTGATTGTATGATTGTGATTGTATGATTGTGATTGTATGATTGTGATTGTATGATTGTGCTTATATGATTGTGATTGTATGATTGTGATTGTATGATTGTGATAGTATGATTGTGATTATATGATTGTTATTGTATGACTGTGATTGTATGATTGTGATTGTATGATTGTGATAGTATGATTGTGAAAGTATGACTGTGATTGTATGATTGTGATTGTATGATTGTGATTGTATGATTGTGATTGTATGATTGTGATTGTATGATTGTGATTGTCTGATTGTGGTTGTGCGATTGTGATTGTACGATTGTGATTGTACGATTGTGATAGTATGATTGTGATTGTATGATTGTGATTGTATGATTGTGATTGTATGATTGTGATTGTTTGATTGTATTTGGGAGATTGTATTTGGGAGATTGCATTTGGGAGATTGTAATTGTATGATAGCGATTGTATGATTGTGATTGTATGATTGCGATTGTATGATCGTGATTGTATGATTGTGATTGTATGATTGTGATTGTATGATTGTGATTGTATGATTATGATTGTATGATTGTGATTGTATGATTGTGACTGTATGATTGTGATTGTATGATTGTGATAGTATGATTTTGATTGTATGATTAAGTTTGTATTTTTGTGATTTTATGATTGTGATTGTATGATTGTGATTGTATGATTGTGATTGTATGATTTCGATTGTATGAATGCGATTGTATGATTGTGATTGCATAATTGTGATTGTATGATTGTGATTGTATGATTGTGATTGTCTGATTGTGGTTGTATGATTGTGATTGTATGATTGAGATTGTATGATTGTGATTGTATGATTGCGATTGTATGATTGCGATTGTATGATTGCGATTGTATGATTGTGATTGTATGATTGTGATTGTATGATTGTGATTGTATGATTGTGGTTGTATGATTGTGATTGTATGATTGTGATTGTATGATTGTGATTGTATGATTGTGAAAGTATGATTGTGATTGTATGATTATGATTGTATGATTGTGGTTGTGCGATTGTGATTGTACGATTGTGATTGTACGATTGTGATTGTATGATTGTGATTGCATGATTATGATTGTATGATTGTGATTGCATGATTGTGATTGTATGATTGTGATTGCATGATTTTGAATGTATGAATGTGATTGTATGATTGTGATTCTATGATTGTGATTGTATGATTGTGATTGTATGAATATGATTGTATGATTGTGATTGCATGATTGTGATTGTATGATTGTGATTGCATGATTTTGAATGTATGATTGTGATTGAATGGTTGTGATTGTATGACTGTGATCATATGATTGTGATTGTATGATTGTGATTGTATGATTGCGATAGTATGATTGTGATTGTATGATTGTGATTGCATGATTTTGAATGTATGAATGTGATTGTATGATTGTGATTGTATGATTGTGATTGTATGATTGTGATTGTATGAATATGATTGTATGATTGTGATTGCATGATTGTGATTGTATGATTGTGATTGCATGATTTTGAATGTATGATTGTGATTGAATGGTTGTGATTGTATGACTGTGATCATATGATTGTGATTGTATGATTGTGATTGTATGATTGCGATTGTATGATCGTGATTGTATGATTGTGATTGTATGATTGTGATTGTATGCTTGCGATTGTATGATTGTGATTGTATGATTGTGTTTCTTTGATTGTGATTGTATGACTGTGATCGTATGGCTGTGATTGTATGATTGTGATTGTATGATTGTGATAGTATGATTGTGAAAGTATGATTGTGATTGTATGATTGTGATTGTATGATTGTGATTGTATGATTGTGATTGTATGATTGTGATTGTATGATTGGGATTGTCTGATTGTGGTTGTGCGATTGTGATTGTACGATTGCGATTGTACGATTGTGATAGTATGATTGTGATTGTATGATAGCGATTGTATGATTGTGATTGTATGATTGCGATTGTATGATCGTGATTGTATGATTGTGATTGTATGATTGTGATTGTATGATTGTGATTGTATGATTATGATTGTATGATTGTGATTGTATGATTGTGATTGTATGATTGTGACTGTATGATTGTGATTGTATGATTGTGATAGTATGATTTTGATTGTATGATTAAGTTTGTATTTTTGTGATTTTATGATTGTGATTGTATGATTGTGATTGTATGATTGTGATTGTATGATTTCGATTGTATGAATGCGATTGTATGATTGTGATTGCATAATTGTGATTGTATGATTGTGATTGTATGATTGTGATTGTCTGATTGTGGTTGTATGATTGTGATTGTATGATTGAGATTGTATGATTGTGATTGTATGATTGCGATTGTATGATTGCGATTGTATGATTGCGATTGTATGATTGTGATTGTATGATTGTGATTGTATGATTGTGATTGTATGATTGTGGTTGTATGATTGTGATTGTATGATTGTGAAAGTATGATTGTGATTGTATGATTATGATTGTATGACTGTGGTTGTGCGATTGTGATTGTACGATTGTGATTGTACGATTGTGATTGTATGATTGTGATTGCATGATTATGATTGTATGATTGTGATTGCATGATTGTGATTGTATTATTGTGATTGCATGATTTTGAATGTATGAATGTGATTGTATGATTGTGATTGTATGATTGTGATTGTATGATTGTGATTGTATGAATATGATTGTATGATTGTGATTGCATGATTGTGATTGTATGATTGTGATTGCATGATTTTGAATGTATGATTGTGATTGAATGGTTGTGATTGTATGACTGTGATCGTATGATTGTGATTGTATGATTGCGATTGTATGATTGCGATTGTATGATTGCGATTGTATGATTGTGATTGTATGATTGTGATTGTATGATTGTGATTGTATGATTGTGATTGTATGATTGTGATTGTATGATTGTGAAAGTATGACTGTGATTGTATGATTATGATTGTATGATTGTGGTTGTGCGATTGTGATTGTACGATTGTGATTGTACGATTGTGATTGTATGATTGTGATTGCATGATTATGATTGTATGATTGTGATTGCATGATTGTGATTGTATGATTGTGATTGCATGATTTTGAATGTATGAATGTGATTGTATGATTGTGATTGTATGATTGTGATTGTATGATTGCGATTGTATGATTGCGATTGTATGATTGCGATTGTATGATTGTGATTGTATGATTGTGATTGTATGATTGTGGTTGTATGATTGTGATTGTATGATTGTGATTGTATGATTGTGATTGTATGATTGTGATTGTATGATTGTGATTGTATGATTGTGAAAGTATGATTGTGATTGTATGAATATGATTGTATGATTGTGATTGCATGATTGTGATTGTATGATTGTGATTGCATGATTTTGAATGTATGATTGTGATTGAATGGTTGTGATTGTATGACTGTGATCGTATGATTGTGATTGTATGATTGTGATTGTATGATTGCGATAGTATGATTGTGATTGTATGATTGTGATTGTATGATTGTGATTGTATGATTGTGATGTATGATTGTAATTGTATGATTATGATTGTATGATTGTGATTGTATGATTGAGATTGTATGATTGTGATTGTATGCTTGCGATTGTATGATTGTGATTGTATGATTGTGATTGTATGATTGTATTTGGGAGATTGTATTTGGGATATTGTAATTGTATGATTGCGATTGTATGATTGTGATTGTATGATTGTATTTGGGAGATTGTATTTGGGATATTGTAATTGTATGATTGCGATTGTATGATTGTGATTGTATGATTGTGATTGTATGATTGTGATTGTATGATTGTGATTGTATGATTGTGGTTGTATGATTGTGACTGTATGATTGTGATTGTATGATTGTGATTGTATGATTGTGAAAGTATGATTGTGATTGTATGATTATGATTGTATGATTGTGGTTGTGCGATTGTGATTGTACGATTGTGATTGTTCGATTGTGATTGTATGATTGTGATAGCAGGATTATGATTGTATGATTGTGATTGCATGATTGTGATTATATGATTGTGATTGCATGATTTTGAATGTATGAATGTGATTGTATGATTGTGATTGTATGATTGTGATTGTATGATTGCGATTGTATGATTGCGATTGTATGATTGCGATTGTATGATTGTGATTGTATGATTGTGATTGTATGATTGTGATTGTATGATTGTGATTGTATGATTGTGATTGTATGATTGTGATTGTATGATTGTGATTGTATGATTGTGATTGTATGATTGTGAAAGTATGATTGTGATTGTATGAATATGATTGTATGATTGTGATTGCATGATTGTGATTGTATGATTGTGATTGCATGATTTTGAATGTATGATTGTGATTGAATGGTTGTGATTGTATGACTGTGATCGTATGATTGTGATTGTATGATTGTGATTGTATGATTGTGATTGTATGATTGCGATAGTATGATTGTGATTGTATGATTGTGATTGTATGATTGTGATTGTATGATTGTGATGTATGATTGTAATTGTATGATTATGATTGTATGATTGTGATTGTATGATTGAGATTGTATGATTGTGATTGTATGCTTGCGATTGTATGATTGTGATTGTATGATTGTGATTGTATGATTGTGATTGTATGATTGTATTTGGGAGATTGTATTTGGGATATTGTAATTGTATGATTGCGATTGTATGATTGTGATTGTATGATTGTATTTGGGAGATTGTATTTGGGATATTGTAATTGTATGATTGCGATTGTATGATTGTGATTGTATGATTGTGATTGTATGATTGTGATTGTATGATTGTGATTGTATGATTGTGGCTGTATGATTGCGATTGTATGATTGTGATTGTATGATTGTGATTGTATGATTGTGAAAGTATGATTGTGATTGTATGATTATGATTGTATGATTGTGGTTGTGCGATTGTGATTGTACGATTGTGATTGTACGATTGTGATTGTATGATTGTGATTGCAGGATTATGATTGTATGATTGTGATTGCATGATTGTGATTATATGATTGTATTTGGGAGATTGTATTTGGGATATTGTAATTGTATGATTGCTTTTGTATGATTGTGATTGTATGATTGTGATTGTATGATTGTATTTGGGAGATTGTATTTGGGATATTGTAATTGTATGATTGCGATTGTATGATTGTGATTGTATGATTGTGATGTATGATTGTAATTGTATGATTATGATTGTATGATTGTGATTGTATGATTGTGATTGTATGATTGAGATTGTATGATTGTGATTGTATGATTGCGATTGTATGATTGTGATTGTATGATTGTGATGTATGATTGTAATTGTATGATTATGATTGTATGATTGTGATTGTATGATTGTGATTGTATGATTGAGATTGTATGATTGTGATTGTATGCTTGCGATTGTATGATTGTGATTGTATGATTGTGACTCTTTGATTGTGATTGTATGATTGTGATTGTATGATTGTGATTGTATGATTGTGATTGTATGATTGTGATTGTATGATTGTGAAAGTATGATTGTGATTGTATGATTATGATTGTATGATTTTGGTTGTGCGATTGTGATTGTACGATTGTGATTGTACGATTGTGATTGTATGATTGTGATTGCATGATTATGATTGTATGATTGTGATTGCATGATTGTGATTGTATGATTGTGATTGCATGATTTTGAATGTATGAATGTGATTGTATGATTGTGATTGTATGATTATGATTGTATGATTGTGGTTGTGCGATTGTGATTGTACGATTGTGATTGTACGATTGTGATTGTATGATTGTGATTGCATGATTATGATTGTATGATTGTGATTGCATGATTGTGATTGTATGATTGTGATTGCATGATTTTGAATGTATGAATGTGATTGTATGATTGTGATTGTATGATTGTGATTGTATGATTGTGATTGTATGAATATGATTGTATGATTGTGATTGCATGATTGTGATTGTATGATTGTGATTGCATGATTTTGAATGTATGATTGTGATTGAATGGTTGTGATTGTATGACTGTGATCGTATGATTGTGATTGTATGATTGTGATTGTATGATTGCGATAGTATGATTGTGATTGTATGATTGTGATTGTATGATTGTGATTGTATGATTGTGATGTATGATTGTAATTGTATGATTATGATTGTATGATTGTGATTGTATGATTGAGATTGTATGTTTGTGATTGTATGCTTGCGATTGTATGATTGTGATTGTATGATTGTGATTGTATGATTGTATTTGGGAGATTGTATTTGGGATATTGTAATTGTATGATTGCGATTGTATGATTGTGATTGTATGATTTTGATTGTATGATTGTATTTGGGAGATTGTATTTGGGATATTGTAATTGTATGATTGCGATTGTATGATGGTGATTGTATGATTGTGATGTATGATTGTAATTGTATGATTATGATTGTATGATTGTGATTGTATGATTGTGACTGTATGATTGAGATTGTATGATTGTGATTGTATGCTTGCGATTGTATGATTGTGATTGTATGATTGTGATTCTTTGATTGTGATTGTATGATTGTGATTGTATGATTGTGATTGTATGATTGTGATTATATGATTGTGATTGTATGATTGTGATTGTATGATTGTGATAGTATGATTGTGATTATATGATTGTTATTGTATGACTGTGATTGTATGATTGTGATTGTATGATTGTGATAGTATGATTGTGAAAGTATGATTGTGATTGTATGATTGTGATTGTATGATTGTGATTGTATGATTGTGATTGTATGATTGTGATTGTCTGATTGTGGTTGTGCGATTGTGATTGTACGATTGTGATTGTACGATTGTGATTGTATGATTGTGATTGTATGATTGTGATTGTATGATTGTGATTGTATGATTGTGATTGTTTGATTGTATTTGGGAGATTGTATTTGGGAGATTGTATTTGGGAGATTGTAATTGTATGATTGCGATTGTATGATTGTGATTGTATGATTGTGATGTATGACTGTAATTGTATGATTATGATTGCATGATTGTGATTGTATGATTGAGATTGTATGATTGTGGTTGTGCGATTGTGATTGTACGATTGTGATTGTACGATTGTTATTGAATGATTGTGATTGTATGATTCTGATTGTATGATTGTGATTGCATGATTGTGATTGTATGATTGTGATTGCATGATTTTGAATGTATGATTGCGATTGTATGATTGTGGTTGTATGATTGTGATTGAATGATTGTGATTGTATGATTGTGATTGTATGATTGTGATTGTATGATTGTGATTGTATGATTGTGATTGTATGATTGTGATTGTATGATTGTGATTGTATGATTGTGATAGTATGATTGTGATTGTATGATTGTGATTGTATGATTATGATTGTATGATTGTGATTGTATGATTGTATTTGGGAGATTGTATTTGGGAGATTGTAATTGTATGATTGCGATTGTATGATTGTGATTGTATGATTGTGATTGTATGATTGTGATTGTATGATTGTATTTGGGAGATTGTATTTGGGATATTGTAATTGTATGATTGCGATTGTATGATTGCGATTGTATGATTGTGATTGTATGATTGTGTGTGTATGATTGTGATTGTATGATTGTATTTGGGAGATTGTATTTGGGATATTGTAATTGTATGATTGCGATTGTATGATTGTGATTGTATGATTGTGATGTATGATTGTAATTGTATGATTATGATAGTATGATTGTGATTGTATGATTGTGATGGTATGATTGTGATTGTATGATTGCGATCGTATGATTGTGATTGTATGATTATGATTGTATGATTGTGATTGTACGATTGCGATTGTATGATTGTGATTGTATGATTAAGTTTGTATTTTTGTGATTTTATGATTGTGATTGTATGACTGTGATTGTATGATTGTGATTGTATGATTGCGATTGTATGAAAGCGATTGTATGATTGTGATTGCATAATTGTGATTGTATGATTGTGATTGTATGATTGTGATTGTATGATTGTGATTGTCTGTTTGTGGTTGTATGATTGTGATTGTATGATTGAGATTGTATGATTGTGATTGTATGATTGCGATTGTATAATTGCGATTGTATGATTGTGATTATATGATTGTGATTGTATGATTGTGATTGTATGATTGTGATTGTATGATTGTGATTGTATGATTGTGATTGTATGATTGTGATAGTATGATTGTGATTGTATGATTGTGATTGTATGGTTATGATTGTATGATTGTGATTGTATGATTGTATTTGGGAGATTGTATTTGGGAGATTGTAATTGTATGATTGCGATTGTATGATTGTGATTGTATGATTGCGATTGTATGATTGTGATTGTATGATTGTGATGTGTGATTGTAATTGTATGATTATGATTGTATGATTGTGATTGTATGATTGTGATTGTATGATTGTATTTGGGAGATTGTAGTTGGGAGATTGTATTTGGGAGATTGTATTTGGGAGATTGTAATTGTATGATTGCGATTGTATGATTGTGATTGTATGATTGTGATTGTATGATTGTGACTGTATGATTGTGATTGTATGATTGTGATAGTATGATTGTGATTGTATGATTGTGATGTATGATTGTAATTGTATGATTATGATTGTATGATTGTGATTGTGTGATTGTGATTGTATGATTGTATTTGGGAGATTGTATTTGGGAGATTGTATTTGGGATATTGTAATTGTATGATTGCGATTGTATGATTGTGATTGTATGATTGTGATTGTATGATTGTGATGTATGATTGTAATTGTATGATTATGATTGTATGATTGTGATTGTGTGATTGTGATTGTATGATTGTATTTGGGAGATTGTATTTGGGATATTGTAATTGTATGATTGCGATTGTATGATTGTGATTGTATGATTGTGATTGTATGATTGAGATTATATGATTGTGATTGTATGCTTGCGATTGCATGATTGTGATTGTATGATTGTGATTGTATGATTGTATTTGGGAGATTGTATTTGGGAGATTGTATTTGGGATATTGTAATTGTATGATTGCGATTGTATGATTGTGATTGTATGATTGTGATTGTATGATTGTATTTGGGAGATTGTATTTGGGATATTGTAATTGTATGATTGCGATTGTATGATTGTGATTGTATGATTGTGATGTATGACTGTAATTGTATGATTATGATTGTATGATTGTGATTGTATGATTGTGATTGTATGATTGAGATTGTATGATTGTGATTGTATGATTGCGATTGTATGATTGTGATTGTATGATTGTGATGTATGATTGTAATTGTATGATTATGATTGTATGATTGTGATTGTATGATTGTGATTGTATGATTGAGATTGTATGATTGTGATTGTATGCTTGCGATTGTATGATTGTGATTGTATGATTGTGACTCTTTGATTGTGATTGTATGATTGTGATTGTATGATTGTGATTGTATGATTGTGATTGTATGATTGTGATTATATGATTGTGATTGTATGATTGTGATTGTATGATTGTGATTGTATGATTGTGATAGTATGATTGTGAAAGTATGATTGAGATTGTATGATTGTGATTGTATGATTGCGATTGTATGATTGCGATTGTATGATTGCGATTGTATGATTGCGATTGTATGATTGTGATTGTATGATTGTGATTGTATGATTGTGATTGTATGATTGTGATTGTATGATTGTGATTGTATGATTGTGAAAGTATGATTGTGATTGTATGATTATGATTGTATGATTTTGGTTGTGCGATTGTGATTGTACGATTGTGATTGTACGATTGTGATTGTATGATTGCGATTGCATGATTATGATTGTATGATTGTGATTGCATGATTGTGATTGTATGATTGTGATTGCATGATTTTGAATGTATGAATGTGATTGTATGATTGTGATTGTATGATTATGATTGTATGATTGTGGTTGTGCGATTGTGATTGTACGATTGTGATTGTACGATTGTGATTGTATGATTGTGATTGCATGATTATGATTGTATGATTGTGATTGCATGATTGTGATTGTATGATTGTGATTGCATGATTTTGAATGTATGAATGTGATTGTATGATTGTGATTGTATGATTGTGATTGTATGATTGTGATTGTATGAATATGATTGTATGATTGTGATTGCATGATTGTGATTGTATGATTGTGATTGCATGATTTTGAATGTATGATTGTGATTGAATGGTTGTGATTGTATGACTGTGATCGTATGATTGTGATTGTATGATTGTGATTGTATGATTGCGATAGTATGATTGCGATTGTATGATTGTGATTGTATGATTGTGATTGTATGATTGTGATTGTATGATTGTGATGTATAATTGTAATTGTATGATTATGATTGTATGATTGTGATTGTATGATTGAGATTGTATGATTGTGATTGTATGCTTGCGATTGTATGATTGTGATTGTATGATTATGATTGTATGATTGTATTTGGGAGATTGTATTTGGGATATTGTAATTGTATGATTGCGATTGTATGATTTTGATTGTATGATTGTATTTGGGAGATTGTATTTGGGATATTGTAATTGTATGATTGCGATTGTATGATTGTGATTGTATGATTGTGATGTATGATTGTAATTGTATGATTATGATTGTATGATTGTGATTGTATGCTTGCGATTGTATGATTGTGATTGTATGATTGTGATTCTTTGATTGTGATTGTATGATTGTGATTGTATGATTGTGATTGTATGATTGTGATTATATGATTGTGATTGTATGATTGTGATTGTATGATTGTGATAGTATGATTGTGATTATATGATTGTTATTGTATGACTGTGATTGTATGATTGTGATTGTATGATTGTGATAGTATGATTGTGAAAGTATGATTGTGATTGTATGATTGTGATTGTATGATTGTGATTGTATGATTGTGATTGTATGATTGTGATTGTCTGATTGTGGTTGTGCGATTGTGATTGTACGATTGTGATTGTACGATTGTGATTGTATGATTGTGATTGTATGATTGTGATTGTATGATTGTGATTGTATGATTGTGATTGTTTGATTGTATTTGGGAGATTGTATTTGGGAGATTGTATTTGGGAGATTGTAATTGTATGATTGCGATTGTATGATTGTGATTGTATGATTGTGATGTATGACTGTAATTGTATGATTATGATTGCATGATTGTGATTGTATGATTGAGATTGTATGATTGTGGTTGTGCGATTGTGATTGTACGATTGTGATTGTACGATTGTTATTGAATGATTGTGATTGTATGATTCTGATTGTATGATTGTGATTGCATGATTGTGATTGTATGATTGTGATTGCATGATTTTGAATGTATGATTGCGATTGTATGATTGTGGTTGTATGATTGTGATTGAATGATTGTGATTGTATGATTGTGATTGTATGATTGTGATTGTATGATTGTGATTGTATGATTGTGATTGTATGATTGTGATTGTATGATTGTGATTGTATGATTGTGATTGTATGATTGTGATAGTATGATTGTGATTGTATGATTGTGATTGTATGATTATGATTGTATGATTGTGATTGTATGATTGTATTTGGGAGATTGTATTTGGGAGATTGTAATTGTATGATTGCGATTGTATGATTGTGATTGTATGATTGTGATTGTATGATTGTGATTGTATGATTGTATTTGGGAGATTGTATTTGGGATATTGTAATTGTATGATTGCGATTGTATGATTGCGATTGTATGATTGTGATTGTATGATTGTGTGTGTATGATTGTGATTGTATGATTGTATTTGGGAGATTGTATTTGGGATATTGTAATTGTATGATTGCGATTGTATGATTGTGATTGTATGATTGTGATGTATGATTGTAATTGTATGATTATGATTGTATGATTGTGATTGTATGATTGTGATGGTATGATTGTGATTGTATGATTGCGATCGTATGATTGTGATTGTATGATTATGATTGTATGATTGTGATTGTACGATTGCGATTGTATGATTGTGATTGTATGATTAAGTTTGTATTTTTGTGATTTTATGATTGTGATTGTATGACTGTGATTGTATGATTGTGATTGTATGATTGCGATTGTATGAAAGCGATTGTATGATTGTGATTGCATAATTGTGATTGTATGATTGTGATTGTATGATTGTGATTGTATGATTGTGATTGTCTGTTTGTGGTTGTATGATTGTGATTGTATGATTGAGATTGTATGATTGTGATTGTATGATTGCGATTGTATAATTGCGATTGTATGATTGTGATTATATGATTGTGATTGTATGATTGTGATTGTATGATTGTGATTGTATGATTGTGATTGTATGATTGTGATTGTATGATTGTGATAGTATGATTGTGATTGTATGATTGTGATTGTATGGTTATGATTGTATGATTGTGATTGTATGATTGTATTTGGGAGATTGTATTTGGGAGATTGTAATTGTATGATTGCGATTGTATGATTGTGATTGTATGATTGCGATTGTATGATTGTGATTGTATGATTGTGATGTGTGATTGTAATTGTATGATTATGATTGTATGATTGTGATTGTATGATTGTGATTGTATGATTGTGATTGTATGATTGTATTTGGGAGATTGTAGTTGGGAGATTGTATTTGGGAGATTGTATTTGGGAGATTGTAATTGTATGATTGCGATTGTATGATTGTGATTGTATGATTGTGATTGTATGATTGTGACTGTATGATTGTGATTGTATGATTGTGATAGTATGATTGTGATTGTATGATTGTGATGTATGATTGTAATTGTATGATTATGATTGTATGATTGTGATTGTGTGATTGTGATTGTATGATTGTATTTGGGAGATTGTATTTGGGAGATTGTATTTGGGATATTGTAATTGTATGATTGCGATTGTATGATTGTGATTGTATGATTGTGATTGTATGATTGTGATGTATGATTGTAATTGTATGATTATGATTGTATGATTGTGATTGTGTGATTGTGATTGTATGATTGTATTTGGGAGATTGTAGTTGGGAGATTGTATTTGGGAGATTGTATTTGGGATATTGTAATTGTATGATTGCGATTGTATGATTGTGATTGTATGATTGTGATTGTATGATTGAGATTATATGATTGTGATTGTATGCTTGCGATTGCATGATTGTGATTGTATGATTGTGATTGTATGATTGTATTTGGGAGATTGTATTTGGGAGATTGTATTTGGGATATTGTAATTGTATGATTGCGATTGTATGATTGTGATTGTATGATTGTGATTGTATGATTGTATTTGGGAGATTGTATTTGGGATATTGTAATTGTATGATTGCGATTGTATGATTGTGATTGTATGATTGTGATGTATGATTGTAATTGTATGATTATGATTGTATGATTGTGATTGTATGATTGTGATTGTATGATTGAGATTGTATGATTGTGATTGTATGATTGCGATTGTATGATTGTGATTGTATGATTGTGATGTATGATTGTAATTGTATGATTATGATTGTATGATTGTGATTGTATGATTGTGATTGTATGATTGAGATTGTATGATTGTGATTGTATGCTTGCGATTGTATGATTGTGATTGTATGATTGTGACTCTTTGATTGTGATTGTATGATTGTGATTGTATGATTGTGATTGTATGATTGTGATTGTATGATTGTGATTATATGATTGTGATTGTATGATTGTGATTGTATGATTGTGATTGTATGATTGTGATAGTATGATTGTGAAAGTATGATTGAGATTGTATGATTGTGATTGTATGATTGCGATTGTATGATTGCGATTGTATGATTGCGATTGTATGATTGCGATTGTATGATTGTGATTGTATGATTGTGATTGTATGATTGTGATTGTATGATTGTGATTGTATGATTGTGATTGTATGATTGTGAAAGTATGATTGTGATTGTATGATTATGATTGTATGATTTTGGTTGTGCGATTGTGATTGTACGATTGTGATTGTACGATTGTGATTGTATGATTGCGATTGCATGATTATGATTGTATGATTGTGATTGCATGATTGTGATTGTATGATTGTGATTGCATGATTTTGAATGTATGAATGTGATTGTATGATTGTGATTGTATGATTATGATTGTATGATTGTGGTTGTGCGATTGTGATTGTACGATTGTGATTGTACGATTGTGATTGTATGATTGTGATTGCATGATTATGATTGTATGATTGTGATTGCATGATTGTGATTGTATGATTGTGATTGCATGATTTTGAATGTATGAATGTGATTGTATGATTGTGATTGTATGATTGTGATTGTATGATTGTGATTGTATGATTGTGATTGTATGAATATGATTGTATGATTGTGATTGCATGATTGTGATTGTATGATTGTGATTGCATGATTTTGAATGTATGATTGTGATTGAATGGTTGTGATTGTATGACTGTGATCGTATGATTGTGATTGTATGATTGTGATTGTATGATTGCGATAGTATGATTGTGATTGTATGATTGTGATTGTATGATTGTATTTGGGAGATTGTATTTGGGATATTGTAATTGTATGATTGCGATTGTATGATTTTGATTGTATGATTGTATTTGGGAGATTGTATTTGGGATATTGTAATTGTATGATTGCGATTGTATGATTGTGATTGTATGATTGTGATGTATGATTGTAATTGTATGATTATGATTGTATGATTGTGATTGTATGATTGTGACTGTATGATTGAGATTGTATGATTGTGATTGTATGCTTGCGATTGTATGATTGTGATTGTATGATTGTGATTCTTTGATTGTGATTGTATGATTGTGATTGTATGATTGTGATTATATGATTGTGATTGTATGATTGTGATTGTATGATTGTGATAGTATGATTGTGATTATATGATTGTTATTGTATGACTGTGATTGTATGATTGTGATTGTATGATTATGATTGCATGATTGTGATTGTATGATTGAGATTGTATGATTGTGGTTGTGCGATTGAGATTGTACGATTGTGATTGTACGATTGTTATTGAATGATTGTGATTGTATGATTCTGATTGTATGATTGTGATTGCATGATTGTGATTGTATGATTGTGATTGCATGATTTTGAATGTATGATTGCGATTGTATGATTGTGGTTGTATGATTGTGATTGAATGATTGTGATTGTATGATTGTGATTGTATGATTGTGATTGTATGATTGTGATTGTATGATTGTGATTGTATGATTGTGATTGTATGATTGTGATAGTATGATTGTGATTGTGTGATTGTGATTGTATGATTATGATTGTATGATTGTGATTGTATGATTGTATTTGGGAGATTGTATTTGGGAGATTGTAATTGTATGATTGCGATTGTATGATTGTGATTGTATGATTGTGATTGTATGATTGTGATTGTATGATTGTATTTGGGAGATTGTATTTGGGATATTGTAATTGTATGATTGCGATTGTATGATTGCGATTGTATGATTGTGATTGTATGATTGTGTGTGTATGATTGTGATTGTATGATTGTATTTGGGAGATTGTATTTGGGATATTGTAATTGTATGATTGCGATTGTATGATTGTGATTGTATGATTGTGATGTATGATTGTAATTGTATGATTATGATTGTATGATTGTGATTGTATGATTGTGATGGTATGATTGTGATTGTATGATTGCGATCGTATGATTGTGATTGTATGATTATGATTGTATGATTGTGATTGTACGATTGCGATTGTATGATTTTGATTGTATGATTAAGTTTGTATTTTTGTGATTTTATGATTGTGATTGTATGACTGTGATTGTATGATTGTGATTGTATGATTGCGATTGTATGAAAGCGATTGTATGATTGTGATTGCATAATTGTGATTGTATGATTGTGATTGTATGATTGTGATTGTCTGTTTGTGGTTGTATGATTGTGATTGTATGATTGAGATTGTATGATTGTGATTGTATGATTGCGATTGTATAATTGCGATTGTAAGATTGTGATTGTATGATTGTGATTGTATGATTGTGATTGTATGATTGTGATTGTATGATTGTGATTGTATGATTGTGATTGTATGATTGTGATAGTATGATTGTGATTGTATGATTGTGATTGTATGGTTATGATTGTATGATTGTGATTGTATGATTGTATTTGGGAGATTGTATTTGGGAGATTGTAATTGTATGATTGCGATTGTATGATTGTGATTGTATGATTGCGATTGTATGATTGTGATTGTATGATTGTGATGTGTGATTGTAATTGTATGATTATGATTGTATGATTGTGATTGTATGATTGTGATTGTATGATTGTGATAGTATGATTGTGATTGTATGATTGTGATTGTATGGTTATGATTGTATGATTGTGATTGTATGATTGTATTTGGGAGATTGTATTTGGGAGATTGTAATTGTATGATTGCGATTGTATGATTGTGATTGTATGATTGCGATTGTATGATTGTGATTGTATGATTGTGATGTGTGATTGTAATTGTATGATTATGATTGTATGATTGTGATTGTATGATTGTGATTGTATGATTGTGATTGTATGATTGTATTTGGGAGATTGTAGTAGGGAGATTGTATTTGGGAGATTGTATTTGGGAGATTGTAATTGTATGATTGCGATTGTATGATTGTGATTGTATGATTGTGAAAGTATGATTGTGATTGTATGATTATGTTTGTATGATTGTGATTGTATGATTGTGATTGTATGATTGTATTTGGGAGATTGTATTTGGGAGATTGTAATTGTATGATTGCGATTGTATGATTGTGGTTGTGCGATTGTGATTGTACGATTGTGATTGTACGATTGTGATAGTATGATTGTGATTGTATGATTGTGATTGTATGATTGTGATTGTATGATTGTGATTGTATGGTTATGATTGTATGATTGTGATTGTATGATTGTGAAAGTATGATTGTGATTGTATGATTATGTTTGTATGATTGTGATTGTATGATTGTGATTGTTTGATTGTATTTGGGAGATTGTATTTGGGAGATTGTAATTGTATGATTGCGATTGTATGATTGTGATTGTATGATTGTGATTGTATGATTGTGATTGTATGATTGTGATTGTATGATTGTGATTGTATGATTGTGATAGTATGATTGTGATTGTATGATTGTGATTGTATGGTTATGATTGTATGATTGTGATTGTATGATTGTGAAAGTATGATTGAGATTGTATGATTGTGATTGTATGATTGCGATTGTATGATTGCGATTGTATGATTGCGATTGTATGATTGTGATTGTATGATTGTGATTGTATGATTGTGATTGTATGATTGTGATTGTATGATTGTGATTGTATGATTGTGATTGTATGATTGTGATTGTATGATTGTGAAAGTATGATTGTGATTGTATGATTATGATTGTATGATTTTGGTTGTGCGATTGTGATTGTACGATTGTGATTGTACGATTGTGATTGTATGATTGTGATTGCATGATTATGATTGTATGATTGTGATTGCATGATTGTGATTGTATGATTGTGATTGCATGATTTTGAATGTATGAATGTGATTGTATGATTGTGATTGTATGATTATGATTGTATGATTGTGGTTGTGCGATTGTGATTGCACGATTGTGATTGTACGATTGTGATTGTATGATTGTGATTGCATGATTATGATTGTATGATTGTGATTGCATGATTGTGATTGTATGATTGTGATTGCATGATCTTGAATGTATGAATGTGATTGTATGATTGTGATTGTATGATTGTGATTGTATGATTGTGATTGTATGATTGTGCTTGTATGAATATGATTGTATGATTGTGATTGCATGATTGTGATTGTATGATTGTGATTGCATGATTTTGAATGTATGATTGTGATTGAATGGTTGTGATTGTATGACTGTGATCGTATGATTGTGATTGTATGATTGTGATTGTATGATTGCGATAGTATGATTGTGATTGTATGATTGTGATTGTATGATTGTGATTGTATGATTGTGATGTATAATTGTAATTGTATGATTATGATTGTATGATTGTGATTGTATGATTGAGATTGTATGATTGTGATTGTATGCTTGCGATTGTATGATTGTGATTGTATGATTGTGATTGTATGATTGTATTTGGGAGATTGTATTTGGGATATTGTAATTGTATGATTGCGATTGTATGATTGTGATTGTATGATTTTGATTGTATGATTGTATTTGGGAGATTGTATTTGGGATATTGTAATTGTATGATTGCGATTGTATGATTGTGATTGTATGATTGTGATGTATGATTGTAATTGTATGATTATGATTGTATGATTGTGATTGTATGATTGTGACTGTATGATTGAGATTGTATGATTGTGATTGTATGCTTGCGATTGTATGATTGTGATTGTATGATTGTGATTCTTTGATTGTGATTGTATGATTGTGATTGTATGATTGTGATTGTATGATTGTGATTATATGATTGTGATTGTATGATTGTGATTGTATGATTGTGATAGTATGATTGTGATTGTATGGTTATGATTGTATGATTGTGATTGTATGATTGTGATTGTATGATTGTATTTGGGAGATTGTATTTGGGATATTGTAATTGTATGATTGCGATTGTATGATTGTGATTGTATGATTTTGATTGTATGATTGTATTTGGGAGATTGTATTTGGGATATTGTAATTGTATGATTGCGATTGTATGATTGTGATTGTATGATTGTGATGTATGATTGTAATTGTATGATTATGATTGTATGATTGTGATTGTATGATTGTGACTGTATGATTGAGATTGTATGATTGTGATTGTATGCTTGCGATTGTATGATTGTGATTGTATGATTGTGATTCTTTGATTGTGATTGTATGATTGTGATTGTATGATTGTGATTGTATGATTGTGATTATATGATTGTGATTGTATGATTGTGATTGTATGATTGTGATAGTATGATTGTGATTATATGATTGTTATTGTATGACTGTGATTGTATGATTGTGATTGTATGATTGTGATAGTATGATTGTGAAAGTATGATTGTGATTGTATGATTGTGATTGTATGATTGTGATTGTATGATTGTGATTGTATGATTGTGATTGTATGATTGTGATTGTATGATTGTGATTGTATGATTGTGATTGTCTGATTGTGGTTGTGCGATTGTGATTGTACGATTGTGATTGTACGATTGTGATAGTATGATTGTGATTGTATGATTGTGATTGTATGATTGTGATTGTTTGATTGTATTTGGGAGATTGTATTTGGGAGATTGTATTTGGGAGATTGTAATTGTATGATTGCGATTGTATGATTGTGATTGTATGATTGCGATTGTATGATTGTGATTGTATGATTGTGATGTATGACTGTAATTGTATGATTATGATTGCATGATTGTGATTGTATGATTGAGATTGTATGATTGTGGTTGTGCGATTGTGATTGTACGATTGTGATTGTACGATTGTTATTGAATGATTGTGATTGTATGATTCTGATTGTATGATTGTGATTGCATGATTGTGATTGTATGATTGTGATTGTATGATTTTGAATGTATGATTGCGATTGTATGATTGTGGTTGTATGATTGTGATTGAATGATTGTGATTGTATGATTGTGATTGTATGATTGTGATGTATGATTGTAATTGTATAATTATGATTGTATGATTGTGATTGTATGATTGTGACTGTATGATTGAGATTGTATGATTGTGATTGTATGCTTGCGATTGTATGATTGTGATTGTATGATTGTGATTCTTTGATTGTGATTGTATGATTGTGATTGTATGATTGTGATTGTATGATTGTGATTATATGATTGTGATTGTATGATTGTGATTGTATGATTGTGATAGTATGATTGTGATTATATGATTGTTATTGTATGACTGTGATTGTATGATTGTGATTGTATGATTGTGATAGTATGATTGTGAAAGTATGATTGTGATTGTATGATTGTGATTGTATGATTGTGATTGTATGATTGTGATTGTCTGATTGTGGTTGTGCGATTGTGATTGTACGATTGTGATTGTACGATTGTGATAGTATGATTGTGATTGTATGATTGTGATTGTATGATTGTGATTGTATGATTGTGATTGTTTGATTGTATTTGGGAGATTGTATTTGGGAGATTGTATTTGGGAGATTGTAATTGTATGATTGCGATTGTATGATTGTGATTGTATGATTGTGATGTATGACTGTAATTGTATGATTATGATTGCATGATTGTGATTGTATGATTGAGATTGTATGATTGTGGTTGTGCGATTGTGATTGTACGATTGTGATTATACGATTGTTATTGAATGATTGTGATTGTATGATTCTGATTGTATGATTGTGATTGCATGATTGTGATTGTATGATTGTGATTGCATGATTTTGAATGTATGATTGCGATTGTATGATTGTGGTTGTATGATTGTGATTGAATGATTGTGATTGTATGATTGTGATTGTATGATTGTGATTGTATGATTGTGATTGTATGATTGTGATTGTATGATTGTGATTGTATGATTGTGATAGTATGATTGTGATTGTATGATTGTGATTGTATGATTATGATTGTATGATTGTGATTGTATGATTGTATTTGGGAGATTGTATTTGGGAGATTGTAATTGTATGATTGCGATTGTATGATTGTGATTGTATGATTGTGATTGTATGATTGTGATTGTATGATTGTATTTGGGAGATTGTATTTGGGATATTGTAATTGTATGATTGCGATTGTATGATTGCGATTGTATGATTGTGATTGTATGATTGTGTGTGTATGATTGTGATTGTATGACTGTATTTGGGAGATTGTATTTGGGATATTGTAATTGTATGATTGCGATTGTATGATTGTGATTGTATGATTGTGATGTATGATTGTAATTGTATGATTATGATTGTATGATTGTGATTGTATGATTGTGATGGTATGATTGTGATTGTATGATTGCGATCGTATGATTGTGATTGTATGATTATGATTGTATGATTGTGATTGTACGATTGCGATTGTATGATTGTGATTGTATGATTAAGTTTGTATTTTTGTGATTTTATGATTGTGATTGTATGACTGTGATTGTATGATTGTGATTGTATGATTGCGATTGTATGAAAGCGATTGTATGATTGTGATTGCATAATTGTGATTGTATGATTGTGATTGTATGATTGTGATAGTCTGTTTGTGGTTGTATGATTGTGATTGTATGATTGAGATTGTATGATTGTGATTGTATGATTGCGATTGTATAATTGCGATTGTATGATTGTGATTGTATGATTGTGATTGTATGATTGTGATTGTATGATTGTGATTGAATGATTGTGATTGTATGATTGTGATTGTATGATTGTGATAGTATGATTGTGATTGTATGATTGTGATTGTATGGTTATGATTGTATGATTGTGATTGTATGATTGTATTTGGGAGATTGTATTTGGGAGATTGTAATTGTATGATTGCGATTGTATGATTGTGATTGTATGATTGCGATTGTATGATTGTGATTGTATGATTGTGATGTGTGATTGTAATTGTATGATTATGATTGTATGATTGTGATTGTATGATTGTGATTGTATGATTGTGATTGTATGATTGTATTTGGGAGATTGTAGTTGGGAGATTGTATTTGGGAGATTGTATTTGGGAGATTGTAATTGTATGATTGCGATTGTATGATTGTGATTGTATGATTGTGATTGTATGATTGTGACTGTATGATTGTGATTGTATGATTGTGATAGTATGAATGTGATTGTATGATTGTGATGTATGATTGTAATTGTATGATTATGATTGTATGATTGTGATTGTGTGATTGTGATTGTATGATTGTATTTGGGAGATTGTATTTGGGAGATTGTATTTGGGATATTGTAATTGTATGATTGCGATTGTATGATTGTGATTGTATGATTGTGATTGTATGATTGTGATTGTATGATTGTGATGTATGATTGTAATTGTATGATTATGATTGTATGATTGTGATTGTGTGATTGTGATTGTATGATTGTATTTGGGAGATTGTATTTGGGATATTGTAATTGTATGACTGCGATTGTATGATTGTGATTGTATGATTGTGATTGTATGATTGAGATTATATGATTGTGATTGTATGCTTGCGATTGCATGATTGTGATTGTATGATTGTGATTGTATGATTGTATTTGGGAGATTGTATTTGGGAGATTGTATTTGGGATATTGTAATTGTATGATTGCGATTGTATGATTGTGATTGTATGATTGTGATTGTATGATTGTATTTGGGAGATTGTATTTGGGATATTGTATTTGTATGATTGCGATTGTATGATTGTGATTGTATGATTGTGATGTATGATTGTAATTGTATGATTATGATTGTATGATTGTGATTGTATGATTGTGATTGTATGATTGAGATTGTATGATTGTGATTGTATGATTGCGATTGTATGATTGTGATTGTATGATTGTGATGTATGATTGTAATTGTATGATTATGATTGTATGATTGTGATTGTATGATTGTGATTGTATGATTGAGATTGTATGATTGTGATTGTATGCTTGCGGTTGTATGATTGTGATTGTATGATTGTGACTCTTTGATTGTGATTGTATGATTGTGATTGTATGATTGTGATTGTATGATTGTGATTATATGATTGTGATTGTATGATTGTGATTGTATGATTGTGATTGTATGATTGTGATAGTATGATTGTGAAAGTATGATTGAGATTGTATGATTGTGATTGTATGATTGCGATTGTATGATTGCGATTGTATGATTGCGATTGTATGATTGTGATTGTATGATTGTGATTGTATGATTGTGATTGTATGATTGTGATTGTATGATTGTGATTGTATGATTGTGATTGTATGATTGTGATTGTATGATTGTGAAAGTATGATTGTGATTGTATGATTATGATTGTATGATTTTGGTTGTGCGATTGTGATTGTACGATTGTGATTGTACGATTGTGATTGTATGATTGTGATTGCATGATTATGATTGTACGATTGTGATTGCATGATTGTGATTGTATGATTGTGATTGCATGATTTTGAATGTATGAATGTGATTGTATGATTGTGATTGTATGATTATGATTGTATGATTGTGGTTGTGCGATTGTGATTGTACGATTGTGATTGTACGATTGTGATTGTATGATTGTGATTGCATGATTATGATTGTATGATTGTGATTGCATGATTGTGATTGTATGATTGTGATTGCATGATTTTGAATGTATGAATGTGATTGTATGATTGTGATTGTATGATTGTGATTGTATGATTGTGATTGTATGAATATGATTGTATGATTGTGATTGCATGATTGTGATTGTATGATTGTGATTGCATGATTTTGAATGTATGATTGTGATTGAATGGTTCTGATTGTATGACTGTGATCGTATGATTGTGATTGTATGATTGTGATTGTATGATTGCGATAGTATGATTGTGATTGTATGATTGTGATTGTATGATTGTGATTGTATGATTGTGATGTATAATTGTAATTGTATGATTATGATTGTATGATTGTGATTGTATGATTGAGATTGTATGATTGTGATTGTATGCTTGCGATTGTATGATTGTGATTGTATGATTGTGATTGTATGATTGTATTTGGGAGATTGTATTTGGGATATTGTAATTGTATGATTGCGATTGTATGATTGTGATTGTATGATTTTGATTGTATGATTGTATTTGGGAGATTGTATTTGGGATATTGTAATTGTATGATTGCGATTGTATGATTGTGATTGTATGATTGTGATGTATGATTGTAATTGTATGATTATGATTGTATGATTGTGATTGTATGATTGTGACTGTATGATTGAGACTGTATGATTGTGATTGTATGCTTGCGATTGTATGATTGTGATTGTATGATTGTGATTCTTTGATTGTGATTGTATGATTGTGATTGTATGATTGTGATTGTATGATTGTGATTATATGATTGTGATTGTATGATTGTGATTGTATGATTGTGATAGTATGATTGTGATTATATGATTGTTATTGTATGACTGGGATTGTATGATTGTGATTGTATGATTGTGATTGTATGATTGTGATTGTCTGATTGTGGTTGTGCGATTGTGATTGTACGATTGTGATTGTACGATTGTGATAGTATGATTGTGATTGTATGATTGTGATTGTATGATTGTGATTGTATGATTGTGATTGTATGATTGTGATTGTTTGATTGTATTTGGGAGATTGTATTTGGGAGATTGTATTTGGGAGATTGTAATTGTATGATTGCGATTGTATGATTGTGATTGTATGATTGCGATTGTATGATTGTGATTGTATGATTGTGATGTATGACTGTAATTGTATGATTATGATTGCATGATTGTGATTGTATGATTGAGATTGTATGATTGTGGTTGTGCGATTGAGATTGTACGATTGTGATTGTACGATTGTTATTGAATGATTGTGGTTGTATGATTCTGATTGTATGATTGTGATTGCATGATTGTGATTGTATGATTGTGATTGCATGATTTTGAATGTATGATTGCGATTGTATGATTGTGGTTGTATGATTGTGATTGAATGATTGTGATTGTATGATTGTGATTGTATGATTGTGATTGTATGATTGTGATTGTATGATTGTGATTGTATGATTGTGATTGTATGATTGTGATAGTATGATTGTGATTGTATGATTGTGATTGTATGATTATGATTGTATGATTGTGATTGTATGATTGTATTTGGGAGATTGTATTTGGGAGATTGTAATTGTATGATTGCGATTGTATGATTGTGATTGTATGATTGTGATTGTATGATTGTGATTGTATGATTGTATTTGGGAGATTGTATTTGGGATATTGTAATTGTATGATTGCGATTGTATGATTGCGATTGTATGATTGTGATTGTATGATTGTGTGTGTATGATTGTGATTGTATGATTGTATTTGGGAGATTGTATTTGGGATATTGTAATTGTATGATTGCGATTGTATGATTGTGATTGTATGATTGTGATTGTATGATTGCGATTGTATGATTGTGATTGTATGATTGTGATGTGTGATTGTAATTGTATGATTATGATTGTATGATTGTGATTGTATGATTGTGATTGTATGATTGTGATTGTATGATTGTATTTGGGAGATTGTAGTTGGGAGATTGTATTTGGGAGATTGTATTTGGGAGATTGTAATTGTATGATTGCGATTGTATGATTGTGATTGTATGATTGCGATTGTATGATTGTGATTGTATGATTGTGATGTGTGATTGTAATTGTATGATTATGATTGTATGATTGTGATTGTATGATTGTGATTGTATGATTGTGATTGTATGATTGTGAAAGTATGATTGAGATTGTATGATTGTGATTGTATGATTGCGATTGTATGATTGCGATTGTATGATTGCGATTGTATGATTGTGATTGTATGATTGTGATTGTATGATTGTGATTGTATGATTGTGATTGTATGATTGTGATTGTATGATTGTGATTGTATGATTGTGATTGTATGATTGTGAAAGTATGATTGTGATTGTATGATTATGATTGTATGATTTTGGTTGTGCGATTGTGATTGTACGATTGTGATTGTACGATTGTGATTGTATGATTGTGATTGCATGATTATGATTGTATGATTGTGATTGCATGATTGTGATTGTATGATTGTGATTGCATGATTTTGAATGTATGAATGTGATTGTATGATTGTGATTGTATGATTGCGATTGTATGATTGTGATGTATGACTGTAATTGTATGATTATGATTGCATGATTGTGATTGTATGATTGAGATTGTATGATTGTGGTTGTGCGATTGTGATTGTACGATTGTGATTGTACGATTGTTATTGAATGATTGTGATTGTATGATTCTGATTGTATGATTGTGATTGCATGATTGTGATTGTATGATTGTGATTGCATGATTTTGAATGTATGATTGCGATTGTATGATTGTGGTTGTATGATTGTGATTGAATGATTGTGATTGTATGATTGTGATTGTATGATTGTGATTGTATGATTGTGATTGTATGATTGTGATTGTATGATTGTGATTGTATGATTGTGATTGTATGATTGTGATTGTATGATTGTGATAGTATGATTGTGATTGTATGATTGTGATTGTATGATTATGATTGTATGATTGTGATTGTATGATTGTATTTGGGAGATTGTATTTGGGAGATTGTATTTGGGAGATTGTAATTGTATGATTGCGATTGTATGATTGTGATTGTATGATTGTGATTGTATGATTGTGATTGTATGATTGTATTTGGGAGATTGTATTTGGGATATTGTAATTGTATGATTGCGATTGTATGATTGCGATTGTATGATTGTGATTGTATGATTGTGTGTGTATGATTGTGATTGTATGATTGTATTTGGGAGATTGTATTTGTTATATTGTAATTGTATGATTGCGATTGTATGATTGTGATTGTATGATTGTGATGTATGATTGTAATTGTATGATTATGATTGTATGATTGTGATTGTATGATTGTGATGGTATGATTGTGATTGTATGATTCCGATCGTATGATTGTGATTGTATGATTATGATTGTATGATTGTGATTGTACGATTGCGATTGTATGATTGTGATTGTATGATTAAGTTTGTATTTTTGTGATTTTATGATTGTGATTGTATGACTGTGATTGTATGATTGTGATTGTATGATTGCGATTGTATGAAAGCGATTGTATGATTGTGATTGCATAATTGTGATTGTATGATTGTGATTGTATGATTGTGATTGTCTGTTTGTGGTTGTATGATTGTGATTGTATGATTGAGATTGTATGATTGTGATTGTATGATTGCGATTGTATAATTGCGATTGTATGATTGTGATTGTATGATTGTGATTGTATGATTGTGATTGTATGATTGTGATTGTATGATTGTGATTGTATGATTGTGATTGTATGATTGTGATAGTATGATTGTGATTGTATGATTGTGATTGTATGGTTATGATTGTATGATTGTGATTGTATGATTGTGATTGTATGATTGTATTTGGGAGATTGTATTTGGGATATTGTAATTGTATGATTGCGATTGTATGATTGTGATTGTATGATTTTGATTGTATGATTGTATTTGGGAGATTGTATTTGGGATATTGTAATTGTATGATTGCGATTGTATGATTGTGATTGTATGATTGTGATGTATGATTGTAATTGTATGATTATGATTGTATGATTGTGATTGTATGATTGTGACTGTATGATTGAGATTGTATGATTGTGATTGTATGCTTGCGATTGTATGATTGTGATTGTATGATTGTGATTCTTTGATTGTGATTGTATGATTGTGATTGTATGATTGTGATTGTATGATTGTGATTATATGATTGTGATTGTATGATTGTGATTGTATGATTGTGATTGTATGATTGTGATAGTATGATTGTGAAAGTATGATTGTGATTGTATGATTGTGATTGTATGATTGTGATTGTATGATTGTGATTGTCTGATTGTGGTTGTGCGATTGTGATTGTACGATTGTGATTGTACGATTGTGATAGTATGATTGTGATTGTATGATTGTGATTGTATGATTGTGATTGTATGATTGTGATTGTTTGATTGTATTTGGGAGATTGTATTTGGGAGATTGTATTTGGGAGATTGTAATTGTATGATTGCGATTGTATGATTGTGATTGTATGATTGCGATTGTATGATTGTGATTGTATGATTGTGATGTATGACTGTAATTGTATGATTATGATTGCATGATTGTGATTGTATGATTGAGATTGTATGATTGTGGTTGTGCGATTGTGATTGTACGATTGTGATTGTACGATTGTTATTGAATGATTGTGATTGTATGATTCTGATTGTATGATTGTGATTGCATGATTGTGATTGTATGATTGTGATTGCATGATTTTGAATGTATGATTGCGATTGTATGATTGTGGTTGTATGATTGTGATTGAATGATTGTGATTGAATGATTGTGATTGTATGATTGTGATTGTATGATTGTGATTGTATGATTGTGATTGTATGATTGTGATTGTATGATTGTGATTGTATGATTGTGATTGTATGATTGTGATAGTATGATTGTGATTGTATGATTGTGATTGTATGATTATGATTGTATGATTGTGATTGTATGATTGTATTTGGGAGATTGTATTTGGGAGATTGTAATTGTATGATTGCGATTGTATGATTGTGATTGTATGATTGTGATTGTATGATTGTGATTGTATGATTGTATTTGGGAGATTGTATTTGGGATATTGTAATTGTATGATTGCGATTGTATGATTGCGATTGTATGATTGTGATTGTATGATTGTGTGTGTATGATTGTGATTGTATGATTGTATTTGGGATATTGTAATTGTATGATTGCGATTGTATGATTGTGATTGTATGATTGTGATGTATGATTGTATTTGTATGATTATGATTGTATGATTGTGATTGTATGATTGTGATGGTATGATTGTGATTGTATGATTGCGATCGTATGATTGTGATTGTATGATTATGATTGTATGATTGTGATTGTACGATTGCGATTGTATGATTGTGATTGTATGATTAAGTTTGTATTTTTGTGATTTTATGATTGTGATTGTATGACTGTGATTGTATGATTGTGATTGTATGATTGTGATTGTATGATTGCGATTGTATGAAAGCGATTGTATGATTGTGATTGCATAATTGTGATTGTATGATTGTGATTGTATGATTGTGATTGTCTGTTTGTGGTTGTATGATTGTGATTGTATGATTGAGATTGTATGATTGTGATTGTATGATTGCGATTGTATAATTGCGATTGTATGATTGTGATTGTATGATTGTGATTGTATGATTGTGATTGTATGATTGTGATTGTATGATTGTGATTGTATGATTGTGATTGTATGATTGTGATAGTATGATTGTGATTGTATGATTGTGATTGTATGGTTATGATTGTATGATTGTGATTGTATGATTGTATTTGGGAGATTGTATTTGGGAGATTGTAATTGTATGATTGCGATTGTATGATTGTGATTGTATGATTGCGATTGTATGATTGTGATTGTATGATTGTGATGTGTGATTGTAATTGTATGATTATGATTGTATGATTGTGATTGTATGATTGTGATTGTATGATTGTGATTGTATGATTGTATTTGGGAGATTGTAGTTGGGAGATTGTATTTGGGAGATTGTATTTGGGATATTCTAATTGTATGATTGCGATTGTATGATTGTGATTGTATGATTGTGATTGTATGATTGTGATGTATGATTGTAATTGTATGATTATGATTGTCTGTTTGTGGTTGTATGATTGTGATTGTATGATGGAGATTGTATGATTGTGATTGTATGATTGCGATTGTATAATTGCGATTGTATGATTATGATTGTATGATTGTGATTGTGTGATTGTGATTGTATGATTGTATTTGGGAGATTGTATTTGGGATATTGTAATTGTATGATTGCGATTGTATGATTGTGATTGTATGATTGTGATTGTATGATTGAGATTATATGATTGTGATTGTATGCTTGCGATTGCATGATTGTGATTGTATGATTGTGATTGTATGATTGTATTTGGGAGATTGTATTTGGGAGATTGTATTTGGGATATTGTAATTGTATGATTGCGATTGTATGATTGTGATTGTATGATTGTGATTGTCTGATTGTATTTGGGAGATTGTATTTGGGATATTGTAATTGTATGATTGCGATTGTATGATTGTGATTGTATGATTGTGATGTATGATTGTAATTGTATGATTATGATTGTATGATTGTGATTGTATGATTGTGATTGTATGATTGAGATTGTATGATTGTGATTGTATGATTGCGATTGTATGATTGTGATTGTATGATTGTGATGTATGATTGTAATTGTATGATTATGATTGTATGATTGCGATTGTATGATTGTGATTGTATGATTGAGATTGTATGATTGTGATTGTATGCTTGCGATTGTATGATTGTGATTGTATGATTGTGACTCTTTGATTGTGATTGTATGATTGTGATTGTATGATTGTGATTGTATGATTGTGATTATATGATTGTGATTGTATGATTGTGATTGTATGATTGTGATTGTATGATTGTGATAGTATGATTGTGAAAGTATGATTGAGATTGTATGATTGTGATTGTATGATTGCGATTGTATGATTGCGATTGTATGATTGCGATTGTATGATTGTGATTGTATGATTGTGATTGTATGATTGTGATTGTATGATTGTGATTGTATGATTGTGATTGTATGATTGTGATTGTATGATTGTGATTGTATGATTGTGATTGTATGATTGTGATAGTATGATTGTGATTGTATGATTGTGATTGTATGATTGTGATTGTATGATTGTGATAGTATGATTGAGATTGTACGATTGTGATTGTACGATTGTTATTGAATGATTGTGGTTGTATGATTCTGATTGTATGATTGTGATTGCATGATTGTGATTGTATGATTGTGATTGCATGATTTTGAATGTATGATTGCGATTGTATGATTGTGGTTGTATGATTGTGATTGAATGATTGTGATTGTATGATTGTGATTGTATGATTGTGATTGTATGATTGTGATTGTATGATTGTGATTGTATGATTGTGATTGTATGATTGTGATTGTATGATTGTGATAGTATGATTGTGATTGTATGATTGTGATTGTATGATTATGATTGTATGATTGTGATTGTATGATTGTATTTGGGAGATTGTATTTGGGAGATTGTAATTGTATGATTGCGATTGTATGATTGTGATTGTATGATTGTGATTGTATGATTGTGATTGTATGATTGTATTTGGGAGATTGTATTTGGGATATTGTAATTGTATGATTGCGATTGTATGATTGCGATTGTATGATTGTGATTGTATGATTGTGTGTGTATGATTGTGATTGTATGATTGTATTTGGGAGATTGTATTTGGGATATTGTAATTGTATGATTGCGATTGTATGATTGTGATTGTATGATTGTGATTGTATGATTGCGATTGTATGATTGTGATTGTATGATTGTGATGTGTGATTGTAATTGTATGATTATGATTGTATGATTGTGATTGTATGATTGTGATTGTATGATTGTGATTGTATGATTGTATTTGGGAGATTGTAGTTGGGAGATTGTATTTGGGAGATTGTATTTGGGAGATTGTAATTGTATGATTGCGATTGTATGATTGTGATTGTATGATTGCGATTGTATGATTGTGATTGTATGATTGTGATGTGTGATTGTAATTGTATGATTATGATTGTATGATTGTGATTGTATGATTGTGATTGTATGATTGTGATTGTATGATTGTGAAAGTATGATTGAGATTGTATGATTGTGATTGTATGATTGCGATTGTATGATTGCGATTGTATGATTGCGATTGTATGATTGCGATTGTATGATTGTGATTGTATGATTGTGATTGTATGATTGTGATTGTATGATTGTGATTGTATGATTGTGATTGTATGATTGTGATTGTATGATTGTGATTGTATGATTGTGATTGAATGATTGTGATTGTATGATTGTGATTGTATGATTGTGATTGTATGATTGTGATTGTATGATTGTGATTGTATGATTGTGATTGTATGATTGTGATTGTATGATTGTGATAGTATGATTGTGATTGTATGATTGTGATTGTATGATTATGATTGTATGATTGTGATTGTATGATTGTATTTGGGAGATTGTATTTGGGAGATTGTATTTGGGAGATTGTAATTGTATGATTGCGATTGTATGATTGTGATTGTATGATTGTGATTGTATGATTGTGATTGTATGATTGTATTTGGGAGATTGTATTTGGGATATTGTAATTGTATGATTGCGATTGTATGATTGCGATTGTATGATTGTGATTGTATGATTGTGTGTGTATGATTGTGATTGTATGATTGTATTTGGGAGATTGTATTTGTTATATTGTAATTGTATGATTGCGATTGTATGATTGTGATTGTATGATTGTGATGTATGATTGTAATTGTATGATTATGATTGTATGATTGTGATTGTATGATTGTGATGGTATGATTGTGATTGTATGATTGCGATCGTATGATTGTGATTGTATGATTATGATTGTATGATTGTGATTGTACGATTGCGATTGTATGATTGTGATTGTATGATTAAGTTTGTATTTTTGTGATTTTATGATTGTGATTGTATGACTGTGATTGTATGATTGTGATTGTATGATTGCGATTGTATGAAAGCGATTGTATGATTGTGATTGCATAATTGTGATTGTATGATTGTGATTGTATGATTGTGATTGTCTGTTTGTGGTTGTATGATTGTGATTGTATGATTGAGATTGTATGATTGTGATTGTATGATTGCGATTGTATAATTGCGATTGTATGATTGTGATTGTATGATTGTGATTGTATGATTGTGATTGTATGATTGTGATTGTATGATTGTGATTGTATGATTGTGATTGTATGATTGTGATAGTATGATTGTGATTGTATGATTGTGATTGTATGGTTATGATTGTATGATTGTGATTGTATGATTGTGATTGTATGATTGTATTTGGGAGATTGTATTTGGGATATTGTAATTGTATGATTGCGATTGTATGATTGTGATTGTATGATTTTGATTGTATGATTGTATTTGGGAGATTGTATTTGGGATATTGTAATTGTATGATTGCGATTGTATGATTGTGATTGTATGATTGTGATGTATGATTGTAATTGTATGATTATGATTGTATGATTGTGATTGTATGATTGTGACTGTATGATTGAGATTGTATGATTGTGATTGTATGCTTGCGATTGTATGATTGTGATTGTATGATTGTGATTCTTTGATTGTGATTGTATGATTGTGATTGTATGATTGTGATTGTATGATTGTGATTGTATGATTGTGATTATATGATTGTGATTGTATGATTGTGATTGTATGATTGTGATTGTATGATTGTGATAGTATGATTGTGAAAGTATGATTGTGATTGTATGATTGTGATTGTATGATTGTGATTGTATGATTGTGATTGTCTGATTGTGGTTGTGCGATTGTGATTGTACGATTGTGATTGTACGATTGTGATAGTATGATTGTGATTGTATGATTGTGATTGTATGATTGTGATTGTATGATTGTGATTGTTTGATTGTATTTGGGAGATTGTATTTGGGAGATTGTATTTGGGAGATTGTAATTGTATGATTGCGATTGTATGATTGTGATTGTATGATTGCGATTGTATGATTGTGATTGTATGATTGTGATGTATGACTGTAATTGTATGATTATGATTGCATGATTGTGATTGTATGATTGAGATTGTATGATTGTGGTTGTGCGATTGTGATTGTACGATTGTGATTGTACGATTGTTATTGAATGATTGTGATTGTATGATTCTGATTGTATGATTGTGATTGCATGATTGTGATTGTATGATTGTGATTGCATGATTTTGAATGTATGATTGCGATTGTATGATTGTGGTTGTATGATTGTGATTGAATGATTGTGATTGTATGATTGTGATTGTATGATTGTGATTGTATGATTGTGATTGTATGATTGTGATTGTATGATTGTGATTGTATGATTGTGATTGTATGATTGTGATAGTATGATTGTGATTGTATGATTGTGATTGTATGATTATGATTGTATGATTGTGATTGTATGATTGTATTTGGGAGATTGTATTTGGGAGATTGTAATTGTATGATTGCGATTGTATGATTGTGATTGTATGATTGTGATTGTATGATTGTGATTGTATGATTGTATTTGGGAGATTGTATTTGGGATATTGTAATTGTATGATTGCGATTGTATGATTGCGATTGTATGATTGTGATTGTATGATTGTGTGTGTATGATTCTGATTGTATGATTGTATTTGGGATATTGTAATTGTATGATTGCGATTGTATGATTGTGATTGTATGATTGTGATGTATGATTGTATTTGTATGATTATGATTGTATGATTGTGATTGTATGATTGTGATGGTATGATTGTGATTGTATGATTGCGATCGTATGATTGTGATTGTATGATTATGATTGTATGATTGTGATTGTACGATTGCGATTGTATGATTGTGATTGTATGATTAAGTTTGTATTTTTGTGATTTTATGATTGTGATTGTATGACTGTGATTGTATGATTGTGATTGTATGATTGCGATTGTATGAAAGCGATTGTATGATTGTGATTGCATAATTGTGATTGTATGATTGTGATTGTATGATTGTGATTGTCTGTTTGTGGTTGTATGATTGTGATTGTATGATTGAGATTGTATGATTGTGATTGTATGATTGCGATTGTATAATTGCGATTGTATGATTGTGATTGTATGATTGTGATTGTATGATTGTGATTGTATGATTGTGATTGTATGATTGTGATTGTATGATTGTGATTGTATGATTGTGATAGTATGATTGTGATTGTATGATTGTGATTGTATGGTTATGATTGTATGATTGTGATTGTATGATTGTATTTGGGAGATTGTATTTGGGAGATTGTAATTGTATGATTGCGATTGTATGATTGTGATTGTATGATTGCGATTGTATGATTGTGATTGTATGATTGTGATGTGTGATTGTAATTGTATGATTATGATTGTATGATTGTGATTGTATGATTGTGATTGTATGATTGTGATTGTATGATTGTATTTGGGAGATTGTAGTTGGGAGATTGTATTTGGGAGATTGTATTTGGGAGATTGTAATTGTATGATTGCGATTGTATGATTGTGATTGTATGATTGTGATTGTATGATTGTGACTGTATGATTGTGATTGTATGATTGTGATAGTATGATTGTGATTGTATGATTGTGATGTATGATTGTAATTGTATGATTATGATTGTATGATTGTGATTGTGTGATTGTGATTGTATGATTGTATTTGGGAGATTGTATTTGGGAGATTGTATTTGGGATATTCTAATTGTATGATTGCGATTGTATGATTGTGATTGTATGATTGTGATTGTATGATTGTGATGTATGATTGTAATTGTATGATTATGATTGTCTGTTTGTGGTTGTATGATTGTGATTGTATGATGGAGATTGTATGATTGTGATTGTATGATTGCGATTGTATAATTGCGGTTGTATGATTATGATTGTATGATTGTGATTGTGTGATTGTGATTGTATGATTGTATTTGGGAGATTGTATTTGGGATATTGTAATTGTATGATTGCGATTGTATGATTGTGATTGTATGATTGTGATTGTATGATTGAGATTATATGATTGTGATTGTATGCTTGCGATTGCATGATTGTGATTGTATGATTGTGATTGTATGATTGTATTTGGGAGATTGTATTTGGGAGATTGTATTTGGGATATTGTAATTGTATGATTGCGATTGTATGATTGTGATTGTATGATTGTGATTGTCTGATTGTATTTGGGAGATTGTATTTGGGATATTGTAATTGTATGATTGCGATTGTATGATTGTGATTGTATGATTGTGATGTATGATTGTAATTGTATGATTATGATTGTATGATTGTGATTGTATGATTGTGATTGTATGATTGAGATTGTATGATTGTGATTGTATGATTGCGATTGTATGATTGTGATTGTATGATTGTGATGTATGATTGTAATTGTATGATTATGATTGTATGATTGCGATTGTATGATTGTGATTGTATGATTGAGATTGTATGATTGTGATTGTATGCTTGCGATTGTATGATTGTGATTGTATGATTGTGACTCTTTGATTGTGATTGTATGATTGTGATTGTATGATTGTGATTGTATGATTGTGATTATATGATTGTGATTGTATGATTGTGATTGTATGATTGTGATTGTATGATTGTGATAGTATGATTGTGAAAGTATGATTGAGATTGTATGATTGTGATTGTATGATTGCGATTGTATGAAAGCGATTGTATGATTGTGATTGCATAATTGTGATTGTATGATTGTGATTGTATGATTGTGATTGTCTGTTTGTGGTTGTATGATTGTGATTGTATGATTGAGATTGTATGATTGTGATTGTATGATTGCGATTGTATAATTGCGATTGTATGATTGTGATTGTATGATTGTGATTGTATGATTGTGATTGTATGATTGTGATTGTATGATTGTGATTGTATGATTGTGATTGTATGATTGTGATAGTATGATTGTGATTGTATGATTGTGATTGTATGGTTATGATTGTATGATTGTGATTGTATGATTGTATTTGGGAGATTGTATTTGGGAGATTGTAATTGTATGATTGCGATTGTATGATTGTGATTGTATGATTGCGATTGTATGATTGTGATTGTATGATTGTGATGTGTGATTGTAATTGTATGATTATGATTGTATGATTGTGATTGTATGATTGTGATTGTATGATTGTGATTGTATGATTGTATTTGGGAGATTGTAGTTGGGAGATTGTATTTGGGAGATTGTATTTGGGAGATTGTAATTGTATGATTGCGATTGTATGATTGTGATTGTATGATTGTGATTGTATGATTGTGACTGTATGATTGTGATTGTATGATTGTGATAGTATGATTGTGATTGTATGATTGTGATGTATGATTGTAATTGTATGATTATGATTGTATGATTGTGATTGTGTGATTGTGATTGTATGATTGTATTTGGGAGATTGTATTTGGGAGATTGTATTTGGGATATTCTAATTGTATGATTGCGATTGTATGATTGTGATTGTATGATTGTGATTGTATGATTATGATTGTATGATTGTGATTGCATGATTGTGATTGTATGATTGTGATTGCATGATTTTGAATGTATGAATGTGATTGTATGATTGTGATGTATAATTGTAATTGTATGATTATAATTGTATGATTGTGATTGTATGATTGAGATTGTATGATTGTGATTGTATGCTTGCGATTGTATGATTGTGATTGTATGATTGTGATTGTATGATTGTATTTGGGAGATTGTATTTGGGATATTGTAATTGTATGATTGCGATTGTATGATTGTGATTGTATGATTTTGATTGTATGATTGTATTTGGGAGATTGTATTTGGGATATTGTAATTGTATGATTGCGATTGTATGATTGTGATTGTATGATTGTGATGTATGATTGTAATTGTATGATTATGATTGTATGATTGTGATTGTATGATTGTGACTGTATGATTGAGATTGTATGATTGTGATTGTATGCTTGCGATTGTATGATTGTGATTGTATGATTGTGATTCTTTGATTGTGATTGTATGATTGTGATTGTATGATTGTGATTGTATGATTGTGATTATATGATTGTGATTGTATGATTGTGATTGTATGATTGTGATAGTATGATTGTGATTATATGATTGTTATTGTATGACTGTGATTGTATGATTGTGATTGTATGATTGTGATAGTATGATTGTGAAAGTATGATTGTGATTGTATGATTGTGATTGTATGATTGTGATTGTATGATTGTGATTGTATGATTGTGATTGTATGATTGTGATTGTCTGATTGTGGTTGTGCGATTGTGATTGTACGATTGTGATTGTACGATTGTGATAGTATGATTGTGATTGTATGATTGTGATTGTATGATTGTGATTGTATGATTGTGATTGTTTGATTGTATTTGGGAGATTGTATTTGGGAGATTGTATTTGGGAGATTGTAATTGTATGATTGCGATTGTATGATTGTGATTGTATGATTGCGATTGTATGATTGTGATTGTATGATTGTGATGTATGACTGTAATTGTATGATTATGATTGCATGATTGTGATTGTATGATTGAGATTGTATGATTGTGGTTGTGCGATTGTGATTGTACGATTGTGATTGTACGATTGTTATTGAATGATTGTGATTGTATGATTCTGATTGTATGATTGTGATTGCATGATTGTGATTGTATGATTGTGATTGCATGATTTTGAATGTATGATTGCGATTGTATGATTGTGGTTGTATGATTGTGATTGAATGATTGTGATTGTATGATTGTGATTGTATGATTGTGATTGTATGATTGTGATTGTATGATTGTGATTGTATGATTGTGATTGTATGATTGTGATTGTATGATTGTGATAGTATGATTGTGATTGTATGATTGTGATTGTATGATTATGATTGTATGATTGTGATTGTATGATTGTATTTGGGAGATTGTATTTGGGAGATTGTAATTGTATGATTGCGATTGTATGATTGTGATTGTATGATTGTGATTGTATGATTGTGATTGTATGATTGTGATTGTATGATTGTATTTGGGAGATTGTATTTGGGATATTGTAATTGTATGATTGCGATTGTATGATTGCGATTGTATGATTGTGATTGTATGATTGTGTGTGTATGATTGTGATTGTATGATTGTATTTGGGAGATTGTATTTGGGATATTGTAATTGTATGATTGCGATTGTATGATTGTGATTGTATGATTGTGATGTATGATTGTAATTGTATGATTATGATTGTATGATTGTGATTGTATGATTGTGATGGTATGATTGTGATTGTATGATTGCGATCGTATGATTGTGATTGTATGATTATGATTGTATGATTGTGATTGTACGATTGCGATTGTATGATTGTGATTGTATGATTAAGTTTGTATTTTTGTGATTTTATGATTGTGATTGTATGACTGTGATTGTATGATTGTGATTGTATGATTGCGATTGTATGAAAGCGATTGTATGATTGTGATTGCATAATTGTGATTGTATGATTGTGATTGTATGATTGTGATTGTCTGTTTGTGGTTGTATGATTGTGATTGTATGATTGAGATTGTATGATTGTGATTGTATGATTGCGATTGTATAATTGCGATTGTATGATTGTGATTGTATGATTGTGATTGTATGATTGTGATTGTATGATTGTGATTGTATGATTGTGATTGTATGATTGTGATTGTATGATTGTGATAGTATGATTGTGATTGTATGATTGTGATTGTATGGTTATGATTGTATGATTGTGATTGTATGATTGTATTTGGGAGATTGTATTTGGGAGATTGTAATTGTATGATTGCGATTGTATGATTGTGATTGTATGATTGCGATTGTATGATTGTGATTGTATGATTGTGATGTGTGATTGTAATTGTATGATTATGATTGTATGATTGTGATTGTATGATTGTGATTGTATGATTGTGATTGTATGATTGTATTTGGGAGATTGTAGTTGGGAGATTGTATTTGGGAGATTGTATTTGGGAGATTGTAATTGTATGATTGCGATTGTATGATTGTGATTGTATGATTGTGATTGTATGATTGTGACTGTATGATTGTGATTGTATGATTGTGATAGTATGATTGTGATTGTATGATTGTGATGTATGATTGTAATTGTATGATTATGATTGTATGATTGTGATTGTGTGATTGTGATTGTATGATTGTATTTGGGAGATTGTATTTGGGAGATTGTATTTGGGATATTGTAATTGTATGATTGCGATTGTATGATTGTGATTGTATGATTGTGATTGTATGATTGTGATGTATGATTGTAATTGTATGATTATGATTGTCTGTTTGTGGTTGTATGATTGTGATTGTATGATTGAGATTGTATGATTGTGATTGTATGATTGCGATTGTATAATTGCGATTGTATGATTGTGATTGTATGATTGTGATTGTATGATTGTGATTGTATGATTGTGATTGTATGATTGTGATTGTATGATTGTGATTTTATGACGGTGATTGTATGATTGTGATTGTATGATTGCGATTGTATGAAAGCGATTGTATGATTGTGATTGCATAATTGTGATTGTATGATTGTGATTGTATGATTGTGATTGTCTGTTTGTGGTTGTATGATTGTGATTGTATGATTGAGATTGTATGATTGTGATTGTATGATTGCGATTGTATAATTGCGATTGTATGATTGTGATTGTATGATTGTGATTGTATGATTGTGATTGTATGATTGTGATTGTATGATTGTGATTGTATGATTGTGATTGTATGATTGTGATAGTATGATTGTGATTGTATGATTGTGATTGTATGGTTATGATTGTATGATTGTGATTGTATGATTGTATTTGGGAGATTGTATTTGGGAGATTGTAATTGTATGATTGCGATTGTATGATTGTGATTGTATGATTGCGATTGTATGATTGTGATTGTATGATTGTGATGTGTGATTGTAATTGTATGATTATGATTGTATGATTGTGATTGTATGATTGTGATTGTATGATTGTGATTGTATGATTGTATTTGGGAGATTGTAGTTGGGAGATTGTATTTGGGAGATTGTATTTGGGAGATTGTAATTGTATGATTGCGATTGTATGATTGTGATTGTATGATTGTGAAAGTATGATTGTGATTGTATGATTATGTTTGTATGATTGTGATTGTATGATTGTGATTGTATGATTGTATTTGGGAGATTGTATTTGGGAGATTGTAATTGTATGATTGCGATTGTATGATTGTGGTTGTGCGATTGTGATTGTACGATTGTGATTGTACGATTGTGATAGTATGATTGTGATTGTATGATTGTGATTGTATGATTGTGATTGTATGATTGTGATTGTTTGATTGTATTTGGGAGATTGTATTTGGGAGATTGTACTTGGGAGATTGTAATTGTATGATTGCGATTGTATGATTGTGATTGTATGATTGCGATTGTATGATTGTGATTGTATGATTGTGATGTATGACTGTAATTGTATGATTATGATTGCATGATTGTGATTGTATGATTGAGATTGTATGATTGTGATTGTATGCTTGCGATTGTATGATTGTGATTGTATGATTGTGATTGTATGATTGTGATTGTATGATTGTGATTGTATGATTGTGATTGTATGATTATGATTGTATGATTGTGATTGTATGATTGTGATTGTATGATTGTGATTGTATGATTGTGATAGTATGATTGTGATTGTATGATTGTGATTGTATGACTGTGATTGTATGATTGTGATTGTATGATTGTGATTGTATGATTGTGAAAGTATGATTGTGATGGTATGATTGTGATTGTATGATTGTGATTGTATGATTGTGATTGTATGAGTGTGATTGTCTGATTGTGGTTGTGCGATTGTGATTGTACGATTGTGATTGTACGATTGTTATTGAATGATTGTGATTGTATGATTCTGATTGTATGATTGTGATTGCATGATTGTGATTGTATGATTGTATCTGGGAGATTGTATTTGGGAGATTGTATTTGGGAGATTGTAATTGTATGATTGCGATTGTATGATTGTGATTATATGATTGCGATTGTATGATTGTGATTGTCTGATTGTGATGTATGATTGTAATTGTATGATTATGATTGTATGATTGTGATTGTATGATTGTGATTGTATGATTGTATTTGGGTGATTGTATTTGGGAGATTGTATTTGGGAGATTGTACTTGGGAGATTGTAATTGTATGATTGCGATTGTATGATTGTGATTGTATGATTGCGATTGTATGATTGTGATTGTATGATTGTGATGTATGACTGTAATTGTATGATTATGATTGCATGATTGTGATTGTATGATTGAGATTGTATGATTGTGATTGTATGCTTGCGATTGTATGATTGTGATTGTATGATTGTGATTGTATGATTGTGATTGTATGATTGTGATTGTATGATTGTGATTGTATGATTGTGATTGTATGATTGTGATTGTATGATTGTGATTGTATGATTGTGATTGTATGATTGTGATAGTATGATTGTGATTGTATGATTGTGATTGTATGACTGTGATTGTATGAGTGTGATTGTCTGATTGTGGTTGTGCGATTGTGATTGTACGATTGTGATTGTACGATTGTTATTGAATGATTGTGATTGTATGATTCTGATTGTATGATTGTGATTGCATGATTGTGATTGTATGATTGTATCTGGGAGATTGTATTTGGGAGATTGTATTTGGGAGATTGTAATTGTATGATTGCGATTGTATGATTGTGATTATATGATTGCGATTGTATGATTGTGATTGTCTGATTGTGATGTATGATTGTAATTGTATGATTATGATTGTATGATTGTGATTGTATGATTGTGATTGTATGATTGTATTTGGGTGATTGTATTTGGGAGATTGTATTTGGGAGATTGTAATTGTATGATTGCGATTGTATGATTGTGATTGTATGATTGCGATTGTATAAATGCGATTGTATGATTGTGATTGTATGATTGTGATTGTATGATTGTGATTGTATGATAGTGATTGTATGATTGTGATTGTATGATTGTGATTGTATGATTGTATTTGGGAGATTGTATTTGGGATATTGTAATTGTATGATTGCGATTGTATGATTGTGATTGTATGATTGTGATGTATGATTGTAATTGTATGATTATGATTGCATGATTGTGATTGTATGATTGAGATTGTATGATTGTGATTGCATGCTTGCGATTGTATGAATGTGATTGTATGATTGTGATTGTATGATTGTGATTGTACGATTGTGATTGTATGATTGTGATTGTATGATTGTGATTGTATGATTGTGATTGTATGATTGTGATTGTATGATTGTGATTGTATGATTGTGAATGTACGATTGTGATTGTACGATTGTGATTGTACGATTGTGATAGTATGATTGTGATTGTATGACTGTGATTGTATGATTGTGATTGTATGATTGTGATTGCATGATTTTGAATGTATGAATGTGATTGTATGATTGTGATTGTATGATTCTGATTGTATGATTGTGATTGTATGAATATGATTGTATGATTGTGATTGCATGATTGTGATTGTATGATTGTGATTGCATGATTTTGAATGTATGATTGTGATTGAATGGTTGTGATTGTATGACTGTGATCGTATGATTGTGATTGTATGATTGTGATTGTATGATTGCGATAGTATGATTGTGATTGTATGATTGTGATTGTATGATTGTGATTGTATGATTGTGATGCATGATTGTAATTGTATGGTTATGATTGTATGATTGTGATTGTATGATTGAGATTGTATGATTGTGATTGTATGCTTGCGATTGTATGATTGTGATTGTATGATTGTGATTGTATGATTGTATTTGGGATATTGTAATTGTATGATTGCGATTGTATGATTGTGATTGTATGATTTTGATTGTATGATTGTATTTGGGAGATTGTATTTGGGATATTGTAATTGTATGATTGCGATTGTATGATTGTGATTGTATGATTGTGATGTATGATTGTAATTGTATGATTATGATTGTATGATTGTGATTGTATGATTGTGACTGTATGATTGAGATTGTATGATTGTGATTGTATGCTTGCGATTGTATGATTGTGATTGTATGATTGTGATTCTTTGATTGTGATTGTATGATTGTGATTGTATGATTGTGATTGTATGATTGCGATTATATGATTGTGATTGTATGATTGTGATTGTATGATTGTGATAGTATGATTGTGATTATATGATTGTTATTGTATGACTGTGATTGTATGATTGTGATTGTATGATTGTGATAGTATGATTGTGAAAGTATGATTGTGATTGTATGATTGTGATTGTATGATTGTGATTGTATGATTGTGATTGTATGATTGTGATTGTCTGATTGTGGTTGTGCGATTGTGATTGTACGATTGTGATTGTACGATTGTGATAGTATGATTGTGATTGTATGATTGTGATTGTATGATTGTGATTGTATGATTGTGATTGTTTGATTGTATTTGGGAGATTGTATTTGGGAGATTGTATTTGGGAGATTGTAATTGTATGATTGCGATTGTATGATTGTGATTGTATGATTGTGATTGTATGATTGTGATTGCATGATTTTGAATGTATGATTGCGATTGTATGATTGTGGTTGTATGATTGTGATTGAATGATTGTGATTGTATGATTGTGATTGTATGATTGTGATTGTATGATTGTGATTGTATGATTGTGATTGTATGATTGTGATTGTATGATTGTGATTGTATGATTGTGATTGTATGATTGTGATAGTATGATTGTGATTGTATGATTGTGATTGTATGATTATGATTGTATGATTGTGATTGTATGATTGTATTTGGGAGATTGTATTTGGGAGATTGTAATTGTATGATTGCGATTGTATGATTGTGATTGTATGATTGTGATTGTATGATTGTATTTGGGAGATTGTATTTGGGATATTGTAATTGTATGATTGCGATTGTATGATTGCGATTGTATGATTGTGATTGTATGATTGTGTGTGTATGATTGTGATTGTATGATTGTATTTGGGAGATTGTATTTGGGATATTGTAATTGTATGATTGCGATTGTATGATTGTGATTGTATGATTGTGATGTATGATTGTAATTGTATGATTATGATTGTATGATTGTGATTGTATGATTGTGATGGTATGATTGTGATTGTATGATTGCGATCGTATGATTGTGATTGTATGATTATGATTGTATGATTGTGATTGTACGATTGCGATTGTATGATTGTGATTGTATGATTAAGTTTGTATTTTTGTGATTTTATGATTGTGATTGTATGACTGTGATTGTATGATTGTGATTGTATGATTGCGATTGTATGAAAGCGATTGTATGATTGTGATTGCATAATTGTGATTGTATGATTGTGATTGTATGATTGTGATTGTCTGTTTGTGGTTGTATGATTGTGATTGTATGATTGAGATTGTATGATTGTGATTGTATGATTGCGATTGTATAATTGCGATTGTATGATTGTGATTGTATGATTGTGATTGTATGATTGTGATTGTATGATTGTGATTGTATGATTGTGATTGTATGATTGTGATTGTATGATTGTGATAGTATGATTGTGATTGTATGATTGTGATTGTATGGTTATGATTGTATGATTGTGATTGTATGATTGTATTTGGGAGATTGTATTTAGGAGATTGTAATTGTATGATTGCGATTGTATGATTGTGATTGTATGATTGCGATTGTATGATTGTGATTGTATGATTGTGATGTGTGATTGTAATTGTATGATTATGATTGTATGATTGTGATTGTATGATTGTGATTGTATGATTGTGATTGTATGATTGTATTTGGGAGATTGTAGTTGGGAGATTGTATTTGGGAGATTGTATTTGGGAGATTGTAATTGTATGATTGCGATTGTATGATTGTGATTGTATGATTGTGACTGTATGATTGTGATTGTATGATTGTGATAGTATGATTGTGATTGTATGATTGTGATGTATGATTGTAATTGTATGATTATGATTGTATGATTGTGATTGTGTGATTGTGATTGTATGATTGTATTTGGGAGATTGTATTTGGGAGATTGTATTTGGGATATTGTAATTGTATGATTGCGATTGTATGATTGTGATTGTATGATTGTGATTGTATGATTGTGATGTATGATTGTAATTGTATGATTATGATTGTATGATTGTGATTGTGTGATTGTGATTGTATGATTGTATTTGGGAGATTGTATTTGGGATATTGTAATTGTATGATTGCGATTGTATGATTGTGATTGTATGATTGTGATTGTATGATTGAGATTATATGATTGTGATTGTATGCTTGCGATTGCATGATTGTGATTGTATGATTGTGATTGTATGATTGTATTTGGGAGATTGTATTTGGGAGATTGTATTTGGGATATTGTAATTGTATGATTGCGATTGTATGATTGTGATTGTATGATTGTGATTGTATGATTGTATTTGGGAGATTGTATTTGGGATATTGTAATTGTATGATTGCGATTGTATGATTGTGATTGTATGATTGTGATGTATGATTGTAATTGTATGATTATGATTGTATGATTGTGATTGTATGATTGTGATTGTATGATTGAGATTGTATGATTGTGATTGTATGATTGCGATTGTATGATTGTGATTGTATGATTGTGATGTATGATTGTAATTGTATGATTATGATTGTATGATTGTGATTGTATGATTGTGATTGTATGATTGAGATTGTATGATTGTGATTGTATGCTTGCGATTGTATGATTGTGATTGTATGATTGTGACTCTTTGATTGTGATTGTATGATTGTGATTGTATGATTGTGATTGTATGATTGTGATTATATGATTGTGATTGTATGATTGTGATTGTATGATTGTGATTGTATGATTGTGATAGTATGATTGTGAAAGTATGATTGAGATTGTATGATTGTGATTGTATGATTGCGATTGTATGATTGCGATTGTGTGATTGCGATTGTATGATTGTGATTGTATGATTGTGATTGTATGATTGTGATTGTATGATTGTGATTGTATGATTGTGATTGTATGATTGTGATTGTATGATTGTGATTGTATGATTGTGAAAGTATGATTGTGATTGTATGATTATGATTGTATGATTTTGGTTGTGCGATTGTGATTGTACGATTGTGATTGTACGATTGTGATTGTATGATTGTGATTGCATGATTATGATTGTATGATTGTGATTGCATGATTGTGATTGTATGATTGTGATTGCATGATTTTGAATGTATGAATGTGATTGTATGATTGTGATTGTATGATTATGATTGTATGATTGTGGTTGTGCGATTGTGATTGTACGATTGTGATTGTACGATTGTGATTGTATGATTGTGATTGCATGATTATGATTGTATGATTGTGATTGCATGATTGTGATTGTATGATTGTGATTGCATGATTTTGAATGTATGAATGTGATTGTATGATTGTGATTGTATGATTGTGATTGTATGATTGTGATTGTATGAATATGATTGTATGATTGTGATTGCATGATTGTGATTGTATGATTGTGATTGCATGATTTTGAATGTATGATTGTGATTGAATGGTTGTGATTGTATGACTGTGATCGTATGATTGTGATTGTATGATTGTGATTGTATGATTGCGATAGTATGATTGTGATTGTATGATTGTGATTGTATGATTGTGATTGTATGATTGTGATGTATAATTGTAATTGTATGATTATGATTGTATGATTGTGATTGTATGATTGAGATTGTATGATTGTGATTGTATGCTTGCGATTGTATGATTGTGATTGTATGATTGTGATTGTATGATTGTATTTGGGAGATTGTATTTGGGATATTGTAATTGTATGATTGCGATTGTATGATTGTGATTGTATGATTTTGATTGTATGATTGTATTTGGGAGATTGTATTTGGGATATTGTAATTGTATGATTGCGATTGTATGATTGTGATTGTATGATTGTGATGTATGATTGTAATTGTATGATTATGATTGTATGATTGTGATTGTATGATTGTGACTGTATGATTGAGATTGTATGATTGTGATTGTATGCTTGCGATTGTATGATTGTGATTGTATGATTGTGATTCTTTGATTGTGATTGTATGATTGCGATTGTATGATTGTGATTGTATGATTGTGATTATATGATTGTGATTGTATGATTGTGATTGTATGATTGTGATAGTATGATTGTGATTATATGATTGTTATTGTATGACTGTGATTGTATGATTGTGATTGTATGATTGTGATAGTATGATTGTGAAAGTATGATTGTGATTGTATGATTGTGATTGTATGATTGTGATTGTATGATTGTGATTGTATGATTGTGATTGTCTGATTGTGGTTGTGCGATTGTGATTGTACGATTGTGATTGTACGATTGTGATAGTATGATTGTGATTGTATGATTGTGATTGTATGATTGTGATTGTATGATTGTGATTGTTTGATTGTATTTGGGAGATTGTATTTGGGAGATTGTATTTGGGAGATTGTAATTGTATGATTGCGATTGTATGATTGTGATTGTATGATTGCGATTGTATGATTGTGATTGTATGATTGTGATGTATGACTGTAATTGTATGATTATGATTGCATGATTGTGATTGTATGATTGAGATTGTATGATTGTGGTTGTGCGATTGTGATTGTAAGATTGTGATTGTACGATTGTTATTGAATGATTGTGATTGTATGATTCTGATTGTATGATTGTGATTGCATGATTGTGATTGTATGATTGTGATTGCATGATTTTGAATGTATGATTGCGATTGTATGATTGTGGTTGTATGATTGTGATTGAATGACTGTGATTGTATGATTGTGATTGTATGATTGTGATTGTATGATTGTGATTGTATGATTGTGATTGTATGATTGTGATTGTATGATTGTGATTGTATGATTGTGATAGTATGATTGTGATTGTATGATTGTGATTGTATGATTATGATTGTATGATTGTGATTGTATGATTGTATTTGGGAGATTGTATTTGGGAGATTGTAATTGTATGATTGCGATTGTATGATTGTGATTGTATGATTGTGATTGTATGATTGTATTTGGGAGATTGTATTTGGGATATTGTAATTGTATGATTGCGATTGTATGATTGCGATTGTATGATTGTGATTGTATGATTGTGTGTGTATGATTGTGATTGTATGATTGTATTTGGGAGATTGTATTTGGGATATTGTAATTGTATGATTGCGATTGTATGATTGTGATTGTATGATTGTGATGTATGATTGTAATTGTATGATTATGATAGTATGATTGTGATTGTATGATTGTGATGGTATGATTGTGATTGTATGATTGCGATCGTATGATTGTGATTGTATGATTATGATTGTATGATTGTGATTGTACGATTGCGATTGTATGATTGTGATTGTATGATTAAGTTTGTATTTTTGTGATTTTATGATAGTGATTGTATGACTGTGATTGCATGATTGTGATTGTATGATTGCGATTGTATGAAAGCGATTGTATGATTGTGATTGCATAATTGTGATTGTATGATTGTGATTGTATGATTGTGATTGTCTGTTTGTGGTTGTATGATTGTGATTGTATGATTGAGATTGTATGATTGTGATTGTATGATTGCGATTGTATAATTGCGATTGTATGATTGTGATTGTATGATTGTGATTGTATGATTGTGATTGTATGATTGTGATTGTATGATTGTGATTGTATGATTGTGATTGTATGATTGTGATTGTATGATTGTGATAGTATGATTGTGATTGTATGATTGTGATTGCATGGTTATGATTGTATGATTGTGATTGTATGATTGTATTTGGGAGATTGTATTTGGGAGATTGTAATTGTATGATTGCGATTGTATGATTGTGATTGTATGATTGCGATTGTATGATTGTGATTGTATGATTGTGATGTGTGATTGTAATTGTATGATTATGATTGTATGATTGCGATTGTATGATTGTGATTGTATGATTGTGATTGTATGATTGTATTTGGGAGATTGTAGTTGGGAGATTGTATTTGGGAGATTGTATTTGGGAGATTGTAATTGTATGATTGCGATTGTATGATTGTGATTGTATGATTGTGATTGTATGATTGTGACTGTATGATTGTGATTGTATGATTGTGATAGTATGATTGTGATTGTATGATTGTGATGTATGATTGTAATTGTATGATTATGATTGTATGATTGTGATTGTGTGATTGTGATTGTATGATTGTATTTGGGAGATTGTATTTGGGAGATTGTATTTGGGATATTGTAATTGTATGATTGCGATTGTATGATTGTGATTGTATGATTGTGATTGTATGATTGTGATGTATGATTGTAATTGTATGATTATGATTGTCTGTTTGTGGTTGTATGATTGTGATTGTATGATTGAGATTGTATGATTGTGATTGTATGATTGCGATTGTATAATTGCGATTGTATGATTGTGATTGTATGATTGTGATTGTATGATTGTGATTGTATGATTGTGATTGTATGATTGTGATTGTATGATTGTGATTGTATGACTGTGATTGTATGATTGTGATTGTATGATTGCGATTGTATGAAAGCGATTGTATGATTGTGATTGCATAATTGTGATTGTATGATTGTGATTGTATGATTGTGATTGTCTGTTTGTGGTTGTATGATTGTGATTGTATGATTGAGATTGTATGATTGTGATTGTATGATTGCGATTGTATAATTGCGATTGTATGATTGTGATTGTATGATTGTGATTGTATGATTGTGATTGTATGATTGTGATTGTATGATTGTGATTGTATGATTGTGATTGTATGATTGTGATAGTATGATTGTGATTGTATGATTGTGATTGTATGGTTATGATTGTATGATTGTGATTGTATGATTGTATTTGGGAGATTGTATTTGGGAGATTGTAATTGTATGATTGCGATTGTATGATTGTGATTGTATGATTGCGATTGTATGATTGTGATTGTATGATTGTGATGTGTGATTGTAATTGCATGATTATGATTGTATGATTGTGATTGTATGATTGTGATTGTATGATTGTGATTGTATGATTGTATTTGGGAGATTGTAGTTGGGAGATTGTATTTGGGAGATTGTATTTGGGAGATTGTAATTGTATGATTGCGATTGTATGATTGTGATTGTATGATTGTCAAAGTATGATTGTGATTGTATGATTGTGATGTATGACTGTAATTGTATGATTATGATTGCATGATTGTGATTGTATGATTGAGATTGTATGATTGTGATTGTATGCTTGCGATTGTATGATTGCGATTGTATGATTGTGATTGTATGATTGTGTATGTATGATTGTGATTGTATGATTGTATTTGGGAGATTGTATTTGGGATATTGTAATTGTATGATTGCGATTGTATGATTGTGATTGTATGATTGTGATGTATGATTGTAATTGTATGATTATGATTGTATGATTGTGATTGTATGATTGTGATGGTATGATTGTGATTGTATGATTGCGATCGTATGATTGTGATTGTATGATTATGATCGTCTGATTGTGGTTGTGCGATTGTGATTGTACGATTGTGATTGTACGATTGTGATTGTACGATTGTGATAGTATGATTGTGATTGTATGATTGTGATTGTATGATTGTGATTGTTTGATTGTACTTGGGAGATTGTATTTGGGAGATTGTAATTGTATGATTGCGATTGTATGATTGTGATTGTATGATTGCGATTGTATGATTGTGATTGTATGATTGTGATGTATGACTGTAATTGTATGATTATGATTGCATGATTGTGATTGTATGATTGTGATTGTATGATTGTGATTGTATGATTGTGATTGTATGATTGCGATGGTATGAAAGCGATTGTATGTTTGTGATTGCATAATTGTGATTGTATGATTGTGATTGTATGATTGTGATTGTATGATTGTGATTGTCTGTTTGTGGTTGTATGATTGTGATTGTATGATTGAGATTGTATGATTGTGATTGTATGATTGTGATTGTATGATAGTGATTGTATGATTGTGATTGTATGATTGTGATTGTATGATTGTATTTGGGAGATTGTATTTGGGATATTGTAATTGTATGATTGCGATTGTATGATTGTGATTGTATGATTGTGATGTATGATTGTAATTGTATGATTATGATTGTATGATTGTGATTGTATGATTGAGATTGTATGATTGTGATTGCATGCTTGCGATTGTATGAATGTGATTGTATGATTGTGATTGTATGATTGTGATTGTACGATTGTGATTGTATGATTGTGATTGTATGATTGTGATTGTATGATTGTGATTGTATGATTGTGATTGTATGATTGTGATTGTATGATTGTGATTGTATGATTGTGAATGTACGATTGTGATTGTACGATTGTGATTGTACGATTGTGATAGTATGATTGTGATTGTATGACTGTGATTGTATGACTGTGATTGTATGACTGTGATTGTATGATTGTGATTGTATGATTGTGAAAGTATGATTGTGATTATATGATTGTGATTGTATGATTGTGATTGTATGATTGTGATTGTATGATTGTGATTGTATGATTGTGATTGTATGATTGTGATTGTATGATTGTGATTGTATGATTGTGATTGTATGATTGTGATTGTATGATGGTGATTGTATGATTGTATTTGGGATATTGTAATTGTATGATTGCGATTGTATGATTGTGATTGTATGATTGTGATAGTATGATTGTGAAAGTATGATTGTGATTGTATGATTGTGATTGTATGATTGTGAAAGTATGATTGTGATTGTATGATTGTATTTGGGTGATTGTATTTGGGAGATTGTATTTGGGAGATTGTAATTGTATGATTGCGATTGTATGATTGTGATTGTATGATTGCGATTGTATGATTGTGATTGCATGATTGTGATTGTATGATTGTGATTGCATGATTTTGATTGTATGATTGTAATTGTATGATTGCGATTGTATGAATGCGATTGTATGATTCTGATTGTATGATTGTGATTGTATGATTGTGATTGTATGATTGCGATTGTATGATTGTGATTGTATGATTGTGATTGTATGATTGTGATTGTATGAGTGTGATTGTGTGATTGTGGTTGTGCGATTGAGATTGTACGATTGTGATTGTACGATTGTGATTGAATGATTGTGATTGTATGATTATAATTGTATGATTGTGATTGCATGATTGTGATTGTATGATTGTGATTGCATGATTTTGAATGTATGATTGTGATTGTATGATTGTGATTGTATGTTTGTGATTGTATGATTGTGATTGTATGATTGTGATAGTATGATTGTGATTGTATGATTGTGATTGTATGATTGTGATTGTATGATTGTGATTGTATGATTGTGATTGTATGATTGTGATTGTATGATTGTGATTGTATGATTGTATTTGGGAGATTGTATTTGGGAGATTGTATTTGGGAGATTGTAATTGTATGATTGCGATTGTATGATTGTGATTGTATGATTGCGATTATATGATTGTGATTGTATGATTGCGATTGTATGATTGTGATTGTATGATTGTGATGTATGACTGTAATTGTATGATTATGATTGCATGATTGTGATTGTATGATTGAGATTGTATGATTGTGATTGAATGCTTGCGATTGTATGATTGTGATTGTATGATTGTGATTGTATGATTGTGATTGTATGATTGTGATTGTATGATTATGATTGTATGATTGTGATTGTATGATTGTAAAAGTATGATTGTGATGGTATGATTGTGATTGTATGATTGTGATTGTATGAGTGTGATTGTCTGATTGTGGTTGTGCGATTGTGATTGTACGATTGTGATTGTACGATTGTTATTGAATGATTGTGATTGTATGATTCTGATTGTATGATTGTGATTGCATGATTGTGATTGTATGATTGTGATTGCATGATTTTGAATGTATGATTGCGATTGTATGATTGTGGTTGTATGATTGTGATTGTATGATTGTGATTGTATGATTGTGATTGTATGATTGTGATAGTATGATTGTGATTGTATGATTGTGATTGTATGATTGTGATTGTATGATTGTATTTGGGAGATTGTATTTGGGAGATTGTATTTGGTAGATTGTAATTGTATGATTGCGATTGTATGATTGTGATTGTATGATTGCGATTGTATGATTATGATTGTATGATTGTGATGTATGATTGTAATTGTATGATTATGATTGTATGATTGTGATTGTATGATTGTGATTGTATGATTGTATCTGGGAGATTGTATTTGGGAGATTGTATTTGGGAGATTGTAATTGTATGATTGCGATTGTATGATTGTGATTGTATGATTGCGATTGTATGATTGTGATTGTATGATTGTGATGTATGATTGTAATTGTATGAGTATGATTGTATGATTGTGATTGTATGATTGTGATGGTATGATTGTGATTGTATGATTGCGATCGTATGATTGTTATTGCATGATTATGATTGTATGATTGTGATTGTATGATTGCGATTGTATGATTGTGATTGTATGATTATGATTGTATTTTTGTGATTGTATGATTGTGATTGTATGATTGTGATTGTATGATTGTGATTGTATGATTGTGATTGTATGATTGTGATTGTATGATTGTGATTGTATGATTGTGATTGTATGATTGTGATTGTATGATTGTGATTGTATGATTGTGATTGTCTGATTGTGGTTGTACGATTGTGATTGTACGATTGTGATTGTACGATTGTGATTGTATGATTGTGATTGCATGATTATGATTGTATGATTGTGATTGCATGATTGTGATTGTATGATTGTGATTGCATGATTTTGAATGTATGATTGTGATTGTATGATTGTGATTGTATGATTGTGATTGTATGATTGTGATTGTCTGATTGTGGTTGTGCAATTGTGATTGTATGATTGTGATTGTATGATTGTGAAAGTATGATTGTGATTGTATGAATATGATTGTATGATTGTGGTTGTATGATTGTGATTGTATGATTGTGATTGTATGATTGTGATTGTATGATTGTGATAGTATGATTGTGATTGTATGATTGTATTTGGGAGATTGTATTTGGGAGATTGTATTTGGGAGATTATAATTGTATGATTGCGATTGTATGATTGTGATTGTATGATTGCGATTGTATGATTGTGATTGTATGATTGTGATGTATGATTGTAATTGTATGATTATGATTGTATGATTGTGATTGTATGATTGTGATTGTATGATTGTATCTGGGAGATTGTATTTGGGAGATTGTATTTGGGAGATTGTAATTGTATGATTGCGATTGTATGATTGTGATTGTATGATTGCGATTGTATGATTGTGATTGTATGATTGTGATGTATGATTGTAATTGTATGAGTATGATTGTATGATTGTGATTGTATGATTGTGATGGTATGATTGTGATTGTATGATTGCGATCGTATGATTGTGATTGCATGATTATGATTGTATGATTGTGATTGTATGATTGCGATTGTATGATTGTGATTGTATGATTATGATTGTATTTTTGTGATTGTATGATTGTGATTGTATGATTGTGATTGTATGATTGTGATTGTATGATTGTGATTGTTTGATTGTATTTGGGAGATTGTATTTGGGAGATTGTACTTGGGAGATTGTAATTGTATGATTGCGATTGTATGATTGTGATTGTATGATTGCGATTGTATGATTGTGATTGTATGATTGTGATGTATGACTGTAATTGTATGATTATGATTGCATGATTGTGATTGTATGATTGAGATTGTATGATTGTGATTGTATGCTTGCGATTGTATGATTGCGATTGTATGATTGTGATTGTATGATTGTGTATGTATGATTGTGATTGTATGATTGTATTTGGGAGATTGTATTTGGGATATTGTAATTGTATGATTGCGATTGTATGATTGTGATTGTATGATTGTGATGTATGATTGTAATTGTATGATTATGATTGTATGATTGTGATTGTATGATTGTGATGGTATGATTGTGATTGTATGATTGCGATCGTATGATTGTGATTGTATGATTATGATCGTCTGATTGTGGTTGTGCGATTGTGATTGTACGATTGTGATTGTACGATTGTGATTGTACGATTGTGATAGTATGATTGTGATTGTATGATTGTGATTGTATGATTGTGATTGTTTGATTGTACTTGGGAGATTGTATTTGGGAGATTGTAATTGTATGATTGCGATTGTATGATTGTGATTGTATGATTGCGATTGTATGATTGTGATTGTATGATTGTGATGTATGACTGTAATTGTATGATTATGATTGCATGATTGTGATTGTATGATTGTGATTGTATGATTGTGATTGTATGATTGCGATGGTATGAAAGCGATTGTATGTTTGTGATTGCATAATTGTGATTGTATGATTGTGATTGTATGATTGTGATTGTATGATTGTGATTGTCTGTTTGTGGTTGTATGATTGTGATTGTATGATTGAGATTGTATGATTGTGATTGTATGATTGTGATTGTATGATAGTGATTGTATGATTGTGATTGTATGATTGTGATTGTATGATTGTATTTGGGAGATTGTATTTGGGATATTGTAATTGTATGATTGCGATTGTATGATTGTGATTGTATGATTGTGATGTATGATTGTAATTGTATGATTATGATTGTATGATTGTGATTGTATGATTGAGATTGTATGATTGTGATTGCATGCTTGCGATTGTATGAATGTGATTGTATGATTGTGATTGTATGATTGTGATTGTACGATTGTGATTGTATGATTGTGATTGTATGATTGTGATTGTATGATTGTGATTGTATGATTGTGATTGTATGATTGTGATTGTATGATTGTGATTGTATGATTGTGAATGTACGATTGTGATTGTACGATTGTGATTGTACGATTGTGATAGTATGATTGTGATTGTATGACTGTGATTGTATGACTGTGATTGTATGACTGTGATTGTATGATTGTGATTGTATGATTGTGAAAGTATGATTGTGATTATATGATTGTGATTGTATGATTGTGATTGTATGATTGTGATTGTATGATTGTGATTGTATGATTGTGATTGTATGATTGTGATTGTATGATTGTGATTGTATGATTGTGATTGTATGATTGTGATTGTATGATGGTGATTGTATGATTGTATTTGGGATATTGTAATTGTATGATTGCGATTGTATGATTGTGATTGTATGATTGTGATAGTATGATTGTGAAAGTATGATTGTGATTGTATGATTGTGATTGTATGATTGTGAAAGTATGATTGTGATTGTATGATTGTATTTGGGTGATTGTATTTGGGAGATTGTATTTGGGAGATTGTAATTGTATGATTGCGATTGTATGATTGTGATTGTATGATTGCGATTGTATGATTGTGATTGCATGATTGTGATTGTATGATTGTGATTGCATGATTTTGATTGTATGATTGTAATTGTATGATTGCGATTGTATGAATGCGATTGTATGATTCTGATTGTATGATTGTGATTGTATGATTGTGATTGTATGATTGCGATTGTATGATTGTGATTGTATGATTGTGATTGTATGATTGTGATTGTATGAGTGTGATTGTGTGATTGTGGTTGTGCGATTGAGATTGTACGATTGTGATTGTACGATTGTGATTGAATGATTGTGATTGTATGATTATAATTGTATGATTGTGATTGCATGATTGTGATTGTATGATTGTGATTGCATGATTTTGAATGTATGATTGTGATTGTATGATTGTGATTGTATGTTTGTGATTGTATGATTGTGATTGTATGATTGTGATAGTATGATTGTGATTGTATGATTGTGATTGTATGATTGTGATTGTATGATTGTGATTGTATGATTGTGATTGTATGATTGTGATTGTATGATTGTGATTGTATGATTGTATTTGGGAGATTGTATTTGGGAGATTGTATTTGGGAGATTGTAATTGTATGATTGCGATTGTATGATTGTGATTGTATGATTGCGATTGTATGATTGTGATTGTATGATTGCGATTGTATGATTGTGATTGTATGATTGTGATGTATGACTGTAATTGTATGATTATGATTGCATGATTGTGATTGTATGATTGAGATTGTATGATTGTGATTGAATGCTTGCGATTGTATGATTGTGATTGTATGATTGTGATTGTATGATTGTGATTGTATGATTGTGATTGTATGATTATGATTGTATGATTGTGATTGTATGATTGTAAAAGTATGATTGTGATGGTATGATTGTGATTGTATGATTGTGATTGTATGAGTGTGATTGTCTGATTGTGGTTGTGCGATTGTGATTGTACGATTGTGATTGTACGATTGTTATTGAATGATTGTGATTGTATGATTCTGATTGTATGATTGTGATTGCATGATTGTGATTGTATGATTGTGATTGCATGATTTTGAATGTATGATTGCGATTGTATGATTGTGGTTGTATGATTGTGATTGTATGATTGTGATTGTATGATTGTGATTGTATGATTGTGATAGTATGATTGTGATTGTATGATTGTGATTGTATGATTGTGATTGTATGATTGTGATTGTATGATTGTGATTGTATGATTGTATTTGGGAGATTGTATTTGGGAGATTGTATTTGGTAGATTGTAATTGTATGATTGCGATTGTATGATTGTGATTGTATGATTGCGATTGTATGATTATGATTGTATGATTGTGATGTATGATTGTAATTGTATGATTATGATTGTATGATTGTGATTGTATGATTGTGATTGTATGATTGTATCTGGGAGATTGTATTTGGGAGATTGTATTTGGGAGATTGTAATTGTATGATTGCGATTGTATGATTGTGATTGTATGATTGCGATTGTATGATTGTGATTGTATGATTGTGATGTATGATTGTAATTGTATGAGTATGATTGTATGATTGTGATTGTATGATTGTGATGGTATGATTGTGATTGTATGATTGCGATCGTATGATTGTTATTGCATGATTATGATTGTATGATTGTGATTGTATGATTGCGATTGTATGATTGTGATTGTATGATTATGATTGTATTTTTGTGATTGTATGATTGTGATTGTATGATTGTGATTGTATGATTGTGATTGTATGATTGTGATTGTATGATTGTGATTGTATGATTGTGATTGTATGATTGTGATTGTATGATTGTGATTGTATGATTGTGATTGTATGATTGTGATTGTATGATTGTGATTGTATGATTGTGATTGTCTGATTGTGGTTGTACGATTGTGATTGTACGATTGTGATTGTACGATTGTGATTGTATGATTGTGATTGCATGATTATGATTGTATGATTGTGATTGCATGATTGTGATTGTATGATTGTGATTGCATGATTTTGAATGTATGATTGTGATTGTATGATTGTGATTGTATGATTGTGATTGTATGATTGTGATTGTCTGATTGTGGTTGTGCAATTGTGATTGTATGATTGTGATTGTATGATTGTGAAAGTATGATTGTGATTGTATGAATATGATTGTATGATTGTGGTTGTATGATTGTGATTGTATGATTGTGATTGTATGATTGTGATTGTATGATTGTGATAGTATGATTGTGATTGTATGATTGTATTTGGGAGATTGTATTTGGGAGATTGTATTTGGGAGATTATAATTGTATGATTGCGATTGTATGATTGTGATTGTATGATTGCGATTGTATGATTGTGATTGTATGATTGTGATGTATGATTGTAATTGTATGATTATGATTGTATGATTGTGATTGTATGATTGTGATTGTATGATTGTATCTGGGAGATTGTATTTGGGAGATTGTATTTGGGAGATTGTAATTGTATGATTGCGATTGTATGATTGTGATTGTATGATTGCGATTGTATGATTGTGATTGTATGATTGTGATGTATGATTGTAATTGTATGAGTATGATTGTATGATTGTGATTGTATGATTGTGATGGTATGATTGTGATTGTATGATTGCGATCGTATGATTGTGATTGCATGATTATGATTGTATGATTGTGATTGTATGATTGCGATTGTATGATTGTGATTGTATGATTATGATTGTATTTTTGTGATTGTATGATTGTGATTGTATGATTGTGATTGTATGATTGTGATTGTATGATTGTGATTGTATGATTGTGATTGTTTGATTGTATTTGGGAGATTGTATTTGGGAGATTGTACTTGGGAGATTGTAATTGTATGATTGCGATTGTATGATTGTGATTGTATGATTGCGATTGTATGATTGTGATTGTATGATTGTGATGTATAACTGTAATTGTATGATTATGATTGCATGATTGTGATTGTATGATTGAGATTGTATGATTGTGATTGTATGCTTGCGATTGTATGATTGCGATTGTATGATTGTGATTGTATGATTGTGTATGTATGATTGTGATTGTATGATTGTATTTGGGAGATTGTATTTGGGATATTGTAATTGTATGATTGCGATTGTATGATTGTGATTGTATGATTGTGATGTATGATTGTAATTGTATGATTATGATTGTATGATTGTGATTGTATGATTGTGATGGTATGATTGTGATTGTATGATTGCGATCGTATGATTGTGATTGTATGATTATGATCGTCTGATTGTGGTTGTGCGATTGTGATTGTACGATTGTGATTGTACGATTGTGATTGTACGATTGTGATAGTATGATTGTGATTGTATGATTGTGATTGTATGATTGTGATTGTTTGATTGTACTTGGGAGATTGTATTTGGGAGATTGTAATTGTATGATTGCGATTGTATGATTGTGATTGTATGATTGCGATTGTATGATTGTGATTGTATGATTGTGATGTATGGCTGTAATTGTATGATTATGATTGCATGATTGTGATTGTATGATTGTGATTGTATGATTGTGATTGTATGATTGCGATGGTATGAAAGCGATTGTATGTTTGTGATTGCATAATTGTGATTGTATGATTGTGATTGTATGATTGTGATTGTATGATTGTGATTGTCTGTTTGTGGTTGTATGATTGTGATTGTATGATTGAGATTGTATGATTGTGATTGTATGATTGTGATTGTATGATAGTGATTGTATGATTGTGATTGTATGATTGTGATTGTATGATTGTATTTGGGAGATTGTATTTGGGATATTGTAATTGTATGATTGCGATTGTATGATTGTGATTGTATGATTGTGATGTATGATTGTGATTGTACGATTGTGATTGTATGATTGTGATTGTATGATTGTGATTGTATGATTGTGATTGTATGATTGTGATTGTATGATTGTGATTGTATGATTGTGATTGTATGATTGTGATTGTATGATTGTGAATGTACGATTGTGATTGTACGATTGTGATTGTACGATTGTGATAGTATGATTGTGATTGTATGACTGTGATTGTATGACTGTGATTGTATGACTGTGATTGTATGATTGTGATTGTATGATTGTGAAAGTATGATTGTGATTGTATGATTGTGATTGTATGATTGTGATTGTATGATTGTGATTGTATGATTGTGATTGTATGATTGTGATTGTATGATTGTGATTGTATGATTGTGATTGTATGATTGTGATTGTATGATTGTGATTGTATGATTGTGATTGTATGATTGTGATTGTATGATTGTATTTGGGATATTGTAATTGTATGATTGCGATTGTATGATTGTGATTGTATGATCGTGATTGTATGATTGTGATAGTATGATTGTGAAAGTATGATTGTGATTGTATGATTGTGATTGTATGATTGTGATTGTATGATTGTGATTGTATGATTGTGATTGTATGATTGTGATTGTATGATTGTGATCGTCTGATTGTGGTTGTGCGATTGTGATTGTACGATTGTGATTGTACGATTGTGATTGTACGATTGTGATAGTATGATTGTGATTGTATGATTGTGATTGTATGATTGTGATTGTTTGATTGTACTTGGGAGATTGTATTTGGGAGATTGTAATTGTATGATTGCGATTGTATGATTGTGATTGTATGATTGCGATTGTATGATTGTGATTGTATGATTGTGATGTATGACTGTAATTGTATCATTATGATTGCATGATTGTGATTGTATGATTGTGATTGTATGATTGTGATTGTATGATTGCGATTGTATGAAAGCGATTGTATGTTTGTGATTGCATAATTGTGATTGTATGATTGTGATTGTATGATTGTGATTGTCTGTTTGTGGTTGTATGATTGTGATTGTATGATTGAGATTGTATGATTGTGATTGTATGATTGCGATTGTATAATTGCGATTGTATGATTGTGATTGTATGATTGTGATTGTATGATTGTGATTGTATGATTGTGATTGTATGATTGTGATTGTATGATTGTGATTGTATGATTGTGAAAGTATGATTGTGATTGTATGATTATGTTTGTATGATTGTGATTGTATGATTGTGATTGTATGATTGTATTTGGGAGATTGTATTTGGGAGATTATAATTGTATGATTGCGATTGTATGATTGTGGTTGTGCGATTGTGATTGTACGATTGTGATTGTACGATTGTGATAGTATGATTGTGATTGTATGATTGTGATTGTATGATTGTGATTGTATGATTGTGATTGTTTGATTGTATTTGGGAGATTGTATTTGGGAGATTGTACTTGGGAGATTGTAATTGTATGATTGCGATTGTATAATTGCGATTGTATGATTGTGATTGTATGATTGTGATTGTATGATTGTGATTGTATGATTGTGATTGTATGATTGTGATAGTATGATTGTGATTGTATGATTGTGATTGTATGACTGTGATTGTATGATTGTGATTGTATGATTGTGATTGTATGATTGTGAAAGTATGATTGTGATGGTATGATTGTGATTGTATGATTGTGATTGTATGATTGTGATTGTATGAGTGTGACTGTCTGATTGTGGTTGTGCGATTGTGATTGTACGATTGTGATTGTACGATTGTTATTGAATGATTGTGATTGTATGATTCTGATTGTATGATTGTGATTGCATGATTGTGATTGTATGATTGTATCTGGGAGATTGTATTTGGGAGATTGTATTTGGGAGATTGTAATTGTATGATTGCGATTGTATGATTGTGATTATATAATTGCGATTGTATGATTGTGATTGTCTGATTGTGATGTATGATTGTAATTGTATGATTATGATTGTATGATTGTGATTGTATGATTGTGATTGTATGATTTTATTTGGGTGATTGTATTTGGGAGATTGTATTTGGGAGATTGTAATTGTATGATTGCGATTGTATGATTGTGATTGTATGATTGCGATTGTATGAATGCGATTGTATGATTGTGATTGTATGATTGTGATTGTATGATAGTGATTGTATGATTGTGATTGTATGATTGTGATTGTATGATTGTATTTGGGAGATTGTATTTGGGATATTGTAATTGTATGATTGCGATTGTATGATTGTGATTGTATGATTGTGATGTATGATTGTAATTGTATGATTATGATTGTATGATTGTGATTGTATGATTGAGATTGTATGATTGTGATTGCATGCTTGCGATTGTATGAATGTGATTGTATGATTGTGATTGTATGATTGTGATTGTACGATTGTGATTGTATGATTGTGATTGTATGATTGTGATTGTATGATTGTGATTGTATGATTGTGATTGTATGATTGTGATTGTATGATTGTGATTGTATGATTGTGAATGTACGATTGTGATTGTACGATTGTGATTGTACGATTGTGATAGTATGATTGTGATTGTATGACTGTGATTGTATGACTGTGATTGTATGACTGTGATTGTATGATTGTGATTGTATGATTGTGAAAGTATGATTGTGATTGTATGATTGTGATTGTATGATTGTGATTGTATGATTGTGATTGTATGATTGTGATTGTATGATTGTGATTGTATGATTGTGATTGTATGATTGTGATTGTATGATTGTGATTGTATGATTGTGATTGTATGATGGTGATTGTATGATTGTATTTGAGATATTGTAATTGTATGATTGCGATTGTATGATTGTGATTGTATGATTGTGATAGTATGATTGTGAAAGTATGATTGTGATTGTATGATTGTGATTGTATGATTGTGAAAGTATGATTGTGATTGTATGATTGTATTTGGGTGATTGTATTTGGGAGATTGTATTTGGGAGATTGTAATTGTATGATTGCGATTGTATGATTGTGATTGTATGATTGCGATTGTATGATTGTGATTGCATGATTGTGATTGTATGATTGTGATTGCATGATTTTGATTGTATGATTGTAATTGTATGATTGCGATTGTATGAATGCGATTGTATGATTCTGATTGTATGATTGTGATTGTATGATTGTGATTGTATGATTGCGATTGTATGATTGTGATTGTATGATTGTGATTGTATGATTGTGATTGTATGAGTGTGATTGTGTGATTGTGGTTGTGCGATTGAGATTGTACGATTGTGATTGTACGATTGTGATTGAATGATTGTGATTGTATGATTATAATTGTATGATTGTGATTGCATGATTGTGATTGTATGATTGTGATTGCATGATTTTGAATGTATGATTGTGATTGTATGATTGTGATTGTATGTTTGTGATTGTATGATTGTGATTGTATGATTGTGATAGTATGATTGTGATTGTATGATTGTGATTGTATGATTGTGATTGTATGATTGTGATTGTATGATTGTGATTGTATGATTGTGATTGTATGATTGTGATTGTATGATTGTATTTGGGAGATTGTATTTGGGAGATTGTATTTGGGAGATTGTAATTGTATGATTGCGATTGTATGATTGTGATTGTATGATTGCGATTGTATGATTGTGATTGTATGATTGTGATGTATGATTGTAATTGTATGATTATGATTGTATGATTGTGATTGTATGATTGTGATTGTATGATTGTGATTGTATGATTGTATTTGGGAGATTGTAGTTGGGAGATTGTATTTGGGAGATTGTAATTGTATGATTGCGATTGTATGATTGTGATTGTATGATTGTGATTGTATGATTGTGACTGTATGATTGTGATTCTATGATTGTGATAGTATGATTTTGATTGTATGATTGTGATGTATGATTGTAATTGTATGATTATGATTGTATGATTGTGATTGTATGATTGTGATTGTATGATTGTGATTGTATGATTGTGATTGTATGATTGTGATAGTATGATTGTGATTGTATGATTGTGATTGTATGACTGTGATTGTATGATTGTGATTGTATGATTGTGATTGTATGATTGTGAAAGTATGATTGTGATGGTATGATTGTGATTGTATGATTGTGATTGTATGATTGTGATTGTATGAGTGTGATTTTCTGATTGTGGTTGTGCGATTGTGATTGTACGATTGTGATTATAAGATTGTTATTGAATGATTGTGATTGTATGATTCTGATTGTATGATTGTGATTGCATGATTGTGATTGTATGATTGTATCTGGGAGATTGTATTTGGGAGATTGTATTTGGGAGATTGTAATTGTATGATTGCGATTGTATGATTGTGATTATATGATTGCGATTGTATGATTGTGATTGTCTGATTGTGATGTATGATTGTAATTGTATGATTATGATTGTATGATTGTGATTGTATGATTGTGATTGTATGATTGTATTTGGGTAATTGTATTTGGGAGATTGTATTTGGGAGATTGTAATTGTGTGATTGCGATTGTATGATTGTGATTGTATGATTGCGATTGTGTGAATGCGATTGTATGATTGTGATTGTATGATTGTGATTGTATGATTGTGATTGTATGATTGTGATTGTATGATTGTGATTGTATGATTGTGATTGTATGATTGTATTTGGGAGATTGTATTTGGGATATTGTAATTGTATGATTGCGATTGTATGATTGTGATTGTATGATTGTGATTGTATGATTGTGAAAGCATGATTGTGATTGTATGATTGTGATTGTATGATTGTGATTGTATGATTGTGATTGTATGATTGTGATTGTATGATTGTGATTGTATGATTGTGATTGTATGATTGTGATTGTATGATTGTGATTGTATGATTGTGATTGTATGATTGTGATTGTATGATTGTGATTGTATGATTGTGATTGTATGATTGTGATTGTATGATTGTGATTGTATGATTGTGATTGTATGATTGTGATTGTATGATTGTGATTGTATGATTGTATTTGGGATATTGTAATTGTATGATTGTGATTGTATGATTGTATTTGGGATATTGTAATTGTATGATTGCGATTGTATGATTGTGTTTGTAAGATCGTGATTGTATGATTGTGATAGTATGATTGTGAAAGTATGATTGTGATTGTATGATTGTGATTGTATGATTGTGATTGTATGATTGTGATTGTATGATTGTGATTGTATGATTGTGATTGTATGATTGTGATCGTCTGATTGTGGTTGTGCGATTGTGATTGTACGATTGTGATTGTACGATTGTGATTGTACGATTGTGATAGTATGATTGTGATTGTATGATTGTGATTGTATGATTGTGATTGTTTGATTGTACTTGGGAGATTGTATTTGGGAGATTGTAATTGTATGATTGCGATTGTATGATTGTGATTGTATGATTGCGATTGTATGATTGTGATTGTATGATTGTGATGTATGACTGTAATTGTATGATTATGATTGCATGATTGTGATTGTATGATTGTGATTGTATGATTGTGATTGTATGATTGCGATTGTATGAAAGCGATTGTATGTTTGTGATTGCATAATTGTGATTGTATGATTGTGATTGTATGATTGTGATTGTCTGTTTGTGGTTGTATGATTGTGATTGTATGATTGAGATTGTATGATTGTGATTGTATGATTGCGATTGTATAATTGCGATTGTATGATTGTGATTGTATGATTGTGATTGTATGATTGTGATTGTATGATTGTGATTGTATGATTGTGATTGTATGATTGTGATTGTATGATTGTGATTGTATGATTGTGAAAGTATGATTGTGATTGTATGATTATGTTTGTATGATTGTGATTGTATGATTGTGATTGTATGATTGTATTTGGGAGATTGTATTTGGGAGATTGTAATTGTATGATTGCGATTGTATGATTGTGGTTGTGCGATTGTGATTGTACGATTGTGATTGTACGATTGTGATAGTATGATTGTGATTGTATGATTGTGATTGTATGATTGTGATTGTATGATTGTGATTGTTTGATTGTATTTGGGAGATTGTATTTGGGAGATTGTACTTGGGAGATTGTAATTGTATGATTGCGATTGTATGATTGTGATTGTATGATTGCGATTGTATGATTGTGATTGTATGATTGTGATGTATGACTGTAATTGTATGATTATGATTGCATGATTGTGATTGTATGATTGAGATTGTATGATTGTGATTGTATGCTTGCGATTGTATGATTGCGATTGTATGATTGTGATTGTATGATTGTGTATGTATGATTGTGATTGTATGATTGTATTTGGGAGATTGTATTTGGGATATTGTAATTGTATGATTGCGATTGTATGATTGTGATTGTATGATTGTGATGTATGATTGTAATTGTATGATTATGATTGTATGATTGTGATTGTATGATTGTGATGGTATGATTGTGATTGTATGATTGCGATCGTATGATTGTGATTGTATGATTATGATCGTCTGATTGTGGTTGTGCGATTGTGATTGTACGATTGTGATTGTACCATTGTGATTGTACGATTGTGATAGTATGATTGTGATTGTATGATTGTGATTGTATGATTGTGATTGTTTGATTGTACTTGGGAGATTGTATTTGGGAGAATGTAATTGTATGATTGCGATTGTATGATTGTGATTGTATGATTGCGATTGTATGATTGTGATTGTATGATTGTGATGTATGACTGTAATTGTATGATTATGATTGCATGATTGTGATTTTATGATTGTGATTGTATGATTGTGATTGTATGATTGCGATGGTATGAAAGCGATTGTATGTTTGTGATTGCATAATTGTGATTGTATGATTGTGATTGTATGATTGTGATTGTCTGTTTGTGGTTGTATGATTGTGATTGTATGATTGAGATTGTATGATTGTGATTGTATGATTGCGATTGTATAATTGCGATTGTATGATTGTGATTGCATAATTGTGATTGTATGATTGTGATTGTATGATTGTGATTGTCTGTTTGTGGTTGTATGATTGTGATTGTATGATTGAGATTGTATGATTGTGATTGTATGATTGCGATTGTATAATTGCGATTGTATGATTGTGATTGTATGATTGTGATTGTATGATTGTGAATGTACGATTGTGATTGTACGATTGTGATTGTACGATTGTGATAGTATGATTGTGATTGTATGACTGTGATTGTATGATTGTGATTGTATGATTGTGATTGTATGATTGTGATTGTATGATTGTGAAAGTATGATTGTGATTGTATGATTGTGATTGTATGATTGTGATTGTATGATTGTGATTGTATGATTGTGATTGTATGATTGTGATTGTATGATTGTGATTGTATGATTGTGATTGTATGATTGTGATTGTATGATTGCGATTGTATGATTGTGATTGTATGATTGTGATTGTATGATTGTGATTGTATGAGTGTGATTGTGTGATTGTGGTTGTGCGATTGAGATTGTACGATTGTGATTGTACGATTGTGATTGAATGATTGTGATTGTATGATTATAATTGTATGATTGTGATTGCATGATTGTGATTGTATGATTGTGATTGCATGATTTTGAATGTATGATTGTGATTGTATGATTGTGATTGTATGTTTGTGATTGTATGATTGTGATTGTATGATTGTGATAGTATGATTGTGATTGTATGATTGTGATTGTATGATTGCGATTGTATGATTGTGATTGTATGATTGTGATTGTATGATTGTGATTGTATGATTGTATTTGGGAGATTGTATTTGGGAGATTGTATTTGGGAGATTGTAATTGTATGATTGCGATTGTATGATTGTGATTGTATGATTGCGATTGTATGATTGTGATTGTATGATTGTGATGTATGATTGTAATTGTATGATTATGATTGTATGATTGTGATTGTATGATTGTGATTGTATGATTGTGATTGTATGATTGTATTTGGGAGATTGTAGTTGGGAGATTGTATTTGGGAGATTGTAATTGTATGATTGCGATTGTATGATTGTGATTGTATGATTGTGATTGTATGATTGTGACTGTATGATTGTGATTCTATGATTGTGATAGTATGATTTTGATTGTATGATTGTGATGTATGATTGTAATTGTATGATTATGATTGTATGATTGTGATTGTGTGATTGTGATTGTATGATTGTATTTGGGAGATTGTATTTGGGATATTGTAATTGTATGATTGCGATTGTATGATTGTGATTGTATGATTGTGATTGTATGATTGTATTTGGGAGATTCTATTTGGGATATTGTAATTGTATGATTGCGATTGTATGATTGCGATTGTATGATTGTGATTGTATGATTGTATTTGGGATATTGTAATTGTATGATTGCGATTGTATGATTGTGATTGTATGATTGTGATAGTATGATTGTGAAAGTATGATTGTGATTGTATGATTGTGATTGTATGATTGTGAAAGTATGATTGTGATTGTATGATTGTGATTGTATGATTGTGATTGTATGATTGTGATTGTATGATTGTGATTGTCTGATTGTGGTTGTGCGATTGTGATTGTACGATTGTGATTGTACGATTGTGATTGTACGATTGTGATAGTATGATTGTGATTGTATGATTGTGATTGTATGATTGTGATTGTATGATTGTGATTGTTTGATTGTATTTGGGAGATTGTATTTGGGAGATTGTATTTGGGAGATTGTAATTGTATGATTGCGATTGTATGATTGTGATTGTATGATTGCGATTGTATGATTGTGATTGTATGATTGTGATGTATGACTGTAATTGTATGATTATGATTGCATGATTGTGATTGTATGATTGAGATTGTATGATTGTGATTGAATGCTTGCGATTGTATGATTGTGATTGTATGATTGTGATTGTATGATTGTGATTGTATGATTGTGATTGTATGATTATGATTGTATGATTGTGATTGTATGATTGTAAAAGTATGATTGTGATGGTATGATTGTGATTGTATGATTGTGATTGTATGAGTGTGATTGTCTGATTGTGGTTGTGCGATTGTGATTGTACGATTGTGATTGTACGATTGTTATTGAATGATTGTGATTGTATGATTCTGATTGTATGATTGTGATTGCATGATTGTGATTGTATGATTGTGATTGCATGATTTTGAATGTATGATTGCGATTGTATGATTGTGGTTGTATGATTGTGATTGTATGATTGTGATTGTATGATTGTGATTGTATGATTGTGATAGTATGATTGTGATTGTATGATTGTGATTGTATGATTGTGATTGTATGATTGTGATTGTATGATTGTGATTGTATGATTGTATTTGGGAGATTGTATTTGGGAGATTGTAATTGTATGATTGCGATTGTATGATTGTGATTGTATGATTGCGATTGTATGATTGTGATTGTATGATTGTGATGTATGATTGTAATTGTATGATTATGATTGTATGATTGTGATTGTATGATTGTGATTGTATGATTGTATCTGGGAGATTGTATTTGGGAGATTGTATTTGGGAGATTGTAATTGTATGATTGCGATTGTATGATTGTGATTGTATGATTGCGATTGTATGATTGTGATTGTATGATTGTGATGTATGATTGTAATTGTATGAGTATGATTGTATGATTGTGATTGTATGATTGTGATGGTATGATTGTGATTGTATGATTGCGATCGTATGATTGTGATTGCATGATTATGATTGTATGATTGTGATTGTATGATTGCGATTGTATGATTGTGATTGTATGATTATGATTGTATTTTTGTGATTGTATGATTGTGATTGTATGACTGTGATTGTATGATTGTGATTGTATGATTGTGATTGTATGATTGTGATTGTATGATTGTGATTGTATGATTGTGATTGTATGATTGTGATTGTATGATTGTGATTGTCTGATTGTGGTTGTACGATTGTGATTGTACGATTGTGATTGTACGATTGTGATTGTATGATTGTGATTGCATGATTATGATTGTATGATTGTGATTGCATGATTGTGATTGTATGATTGTGATTGCATGATTTTGAATGTATGATTGTGATTGTATGATTGTGATTGTATGATTGTGATTGTATGATTGTGATTGTCTGATTGTGGTTGTGCAATTGTGATTGTACGATTGTGATTGTATGATTGTGAAAGTATGATTGTGATTGTATGAATATGATTGTATGATTGTGGTTGTATGATTGTGATTGTATGATTGTGATTGTATGATTGTGATTGTATGATTGTGATAGTATGATTGTGATTGTATGATTGTGATTGTATGATTGTGATTGTATGATTGTATTTGGGAGATTGTATTTGGGAGATTGTATTTGGGAGATTATAATTGTATGATTGCGATTGTATGATTGTGATTGTATGATTGCGATTGTATGATTGTGATTGTATGATTGTGATGTATGATTGTAATTGTATGATTATGATTGTATGATTGTGATTGTATGATTGTGATTGTATGATTGTATCTGGGAGATTGTATTTGGGAGATTGTATTTGGGAGATTGTAATTGTATGATTGCGATTGTATGATTGTGATTGTATGATTGCGATTGTATGATTGTGATTGTATGATTGTGATGTATGATTGTAATTGTATGAGTATGATTGTATGATTGTGATTGTATGATTGTGATGGTATGATTGTGATTGTATGATTGCGATCGTATGATTGTGATTGCATGATTATGATTGTATGATTGTGATTGTATGATTGCGATTGTATGATTGTGATTGTATGATTATGATTGTATTTTTGTGATTGTATGATTGTGATTGTATGATTGTGATTGTATGATTGTGATTGTATGATTGTGATTGTTTGATTGTATTTGGGAGATTGTATTTGGGAGATTGTACTTGGGAGATTGTAATTGTATGATTGCGATTGTATGATTGTGATTGTATGATTGCGATTGTATGATTGTGATTGTATGATTGTGATGTATGACTGTAATTGTATGATTATGATTGCATGATTGTGATTGTATGATTGAGATTGTATGATTGTGATTGTATGCTTGCGATTGTATGATTGCGATTGTATGATTGTGATTGTATGATTGTGTATGTATGATTGTGATTGTATGATTGTATTTGGGAGATTGTATTTGGGATATTGTAATTGTATGATTGCGATTGTATGATTGTGATTGTATGATTGTGATGTATGATTGTAATTGTATGATTATGATTGTATGATTGTGATTGTATGATTGTGATTGTATGATTGTGATGGTATGATTGTGATTGTATGATTGCGATCGTATGATTGTGATTGTATGATTATGATCGTCTGATTGTGGTTGTGCGATTGTGATTGTACGATTGTGATTGTACGATTGTGATTGTACGATTGTGATAGTATGATTGTGATTGTATGATTGTGATTGTTTGATTGTACTTGGGAGATTGTATTTGGGAGATTGTAATTGTATGATTGCGATTGTATGATTGTGATTGTATGATTGCGATTGTATGATTGTGATTGTATGATTGTGATGTATGACTGTAATTGTATGATTATGATTGCATGATTGTGATTGTATGATTGTGATTGTATGATTGTGATTGTATGATTGCGATGGTATGAAAGCGATTGTATGTTTGTGATTGCATAATTGTGATTGTATGATTGTGATTGTATGATTGTGATTGTATGATTGTGATTGTCTGTTTGTGGTTGTATGATTGTGATTGTATGATTGAGATTGTATGATTGTGATTGTATGATTGTGATTGTATGATTGTGATTGTATGATTGTGATTGTATGATTGTGATTGTATGATTGTGATTGTATGATTGTGATTGTTTGATTGTATTTGGGAGATTGTATTTGGGAGATTGTACTTGGGAGATTGTAATTGTATGATTGCGATTGTATGATTGTGATTGTATGATTGCGATTGTATGATTGTGATTGTATGATTGTGATGTATGACTGTAATTGTATGATTATGATTGCATGATTGTGATTGTATGATTGAGATTGTATGATTGTGATTGTATGCTTGCGATTGTATGATTGCGATTGTATGATTGTGATTGTATGATTGTGTATGTATGATTGTGATTGTATGATTGTATTTGGGAGATTGTATTTGGGATATTGTAATTGTATGATTGCGATTGTATGATTGTGATGTATGATTGTAATTGTATGATTATGATTGTATGATTGTGATTGTATGATTGTGATGGTATGATTGTGATTGTATGATTGCGATCGTATGATTGTGATTGTATGATTATGATTGTATGATTGTGATTGTGCGATTGCGATTGTATGATTGTGATTGTATGATTAAGTTTGTATTTTTGTGATTTTATGATTGTGATTGTATGATTGTGATTGTATGATTGTGATTGTATGATTGCGATTGTATGAAAGCGATTGTATGTTTGTGATTGCATAATTGTGATTGTATGATTGTGATTGTATGATTGTGATTGTCTGTTTGTGGTTGTATGATTGTGATTGTATGATTGAGATTGTATGATTGTGATTGTATGATTGCGATTGTATAATTGCGATTGTATGATTGTGATTGTATGATTGTGATTGTATGATTGTGATTGTATGATTGTGATTGTATGATTGTGATAGTATGATTGTGATTGTATGATTGTGATTGTATGACTGTGATTGTATGATTGTGATTGTATGATTGTGATTGTATGATTGTGAAAGTATGATTGTGATGGTATGATTGTGATTGTATGATTGTGATTGTATGATTGTGATTGTATGAGTGTGACTGTCTGATTGTGGTTGTGCGATTGTGATTGTACGATTGTGATTGTACGATTGTTATTGAATGATTGTGATTGTATGATTCTGATTGTATGATTGTGATTGCATGATTGTGATTGTATGATTGTATCTGGGAGATTGTATTTGGGAGATTGTATTTGGGAGATTGTAATTGTATGATTGCGATTGTATGATTGTGATTGTATGATTGTGATGTATGATTGTAATTGTATGATTATGATTGTATGATTGTGATTGTATGATTGTGATTGTATGATTGTGATTGTATGATTGTGATTGTATGATTGTGATTGTATGATTGTGATTGTATGATGGTGATTGTATGATTGTATTTGGGATATTGTAATTGTATGATTGCGATTGTATGATTGTGATTGTATGATTGTGACAGTATGATTGTGAAAGTATGATTGTGATTGTATGATTGTGATTGTATGATTGTGAAAGTATGATTGTGATTGTATGATTGTATTTGGGTGATTGTATTTGGGAGATTGTATTTGGGAGATTGTAATTGTATGATTGCGATTGTATGATTGTGATTGTATGATTGCGATTGTATGATTGTGATTGCATGATTGTGATTGTATGATTGTGATTGCATGATTTTGATTGTATGATTGTAATTGTATGATTGCGATTGTATGAATGCGATTGTATGATTCTGATTGTATGATTGTGATTGTATGATTGTGATAGTATGATTGTGATTGTATGATTGCGATTGTATGATTGTGATTGTATGATTGTGATTGTATGATTGTGATTGTATGAGTGTGATTGTGTGATTGTGGTTGTGCGATTGAGATTGTACGATTGTGATTGTACGATTGTGATTGAATGATTGTGATTGTATGATTATAATTGTATGATTGTGATTGCATGATTGTGATTGTATGATTGTGATTGCATGATTTTGAATGTATGATTGTGATTGTATGATTGTGATTGTATGTTTGTGATTGTATGATTGTGATTGTATGATTGTATTTGGGAGATTGTATTTGGGATATTGTAATTGTATGATTGCGATTGTATGATTGTGATGTATGATTGTAATTGTATGATTATGATTGTATGATTGTGATTGTATGATTGTGATGGTATGATTGTGATTGTATGATTGCGATCGTATGATTGTGATTGTATGATTATGATTGTATGATTGTGATTGTGCGATTGCGATTGTATGATTGTGATTGTATGATTAAGTTTGTATTTTTGTGATTTTATGATTGTGATTGTATGATTGTGATTGTATGATTGTGATTGTATGATTGCGATTGTATGAAAGCGATTGTATGTTTGTGATTGCATAATTGTGATTGTATGATTGTGATTGTATGATTGTGATTGTCTGTTTGTGGTTGTATGATTGTGATTGTATGATTGAGATTGTATGATTGTGATTGTATGATTGCGATTGTATAATTGCGATTGTATGATTGTGATTGTATGATTGTGATTGTATGATTGTGATTGTATGATTGTGATTGTATGATTGTGATAGTATGATTGTGATTGTATGATTGTGATTGTATGACTGTGATTGTATGATTGTGATTGTATGATTGTGATTGTATGATTGTGAAAGTATGATTGTGATGGTATGATTGTGATTGTATGATTGTGATTGTATGATTGTGATTGTATGAGTGTGACTGTCTGATTGTGGTTGTGCGATTGTGATTGTACGATTGTGATTGTACGATTGTTATTGAATGATTGTGATTGTATGATTCTGATTGTATGATTGTGATTGCATGATTGTGATTGTATGATTGTATCTGGGAGATTGTATTTGGGAGATTGTATTTGGGAGATTGTAATTGTATGATTGCGATTGTATGATTGTGATTGTATGATTGTGATGTATGATTGTAATTGTATGATTATGATTGTATGATTGTGATTGTATGATTGTGATTGTATGATTGTGATTGTATGATTGTGATTGTATGATTGTGATTGTATGATTGTGATTGTATGATGGTGATTGTATGATTGTATTTGGGATATTGTAATTGTATGATTGCGATTGTATGATTGTGATTGTATGATTGTGACAGTATGATTGTGAAAGTATGATTGTGATTGTATGATTGTGATTGTATGATTGTGAAAGTATGATTGTGATTGTATGATTGTATTTGGGTGATTGTATTTGGGAGATTGTATTTGGGAGATTGTAATTGTATGATTGCGATTGTATGATTGTGATTGTATGATTGCGATTGTATGATTGTGATTGCATGATTGTGATTGTATGATTGTGATTGCATGATTTTGATTGTATGATTGTAATTGTATGATTGCGATTGTATGAATGCGATTGTATGATTCTGATTGTATGATTGTGATTGTATGATTGTGATAGTATGATTGTGATTGTATGATTGCGATTGTATGATTGTGATTGTATGATTGTGATTGTATGATTGTGATTGTATGAGTGTGATTGTGTGATTGTGGTTGTGCGATTGAGATTGTACGATTGTGATTGTACGATTGTGATTGAATGATTGTGATTGTATGATTATAATTGTATGATTGTGATTGCATGATTGTGATTGTATGATTGTGATTGCATGATTTTGAATGTATGATTGTGATTGTATGATTGTGATTGTATGTTTGTGATTGTATGATTGTGATTGTATGATTGTGATTGTATGATTGTGATAGTATGATTGTGATTGTATGATTGTGATTGTATGATTGTGATTGTATGATTGTGATTGTATGATTGTATTTGGGAGATTGTATTTGGGAGATTGTATTTGGGAGATT